>NC_143588.1:55210942-55547264 GCF_048544385.1 Mastigoproctus giganteus
AATGAGCAGAAGCCTGAAAAACAAGATGCAGGATATTTCAGAGACTGCTGGGAGTCATTGCAGTACAAGTAAACACATGGGTTGTGTTAGGGTAGCCAAGAATAGAAACAGGTGCATGTATACCTGCGCGTACACCAATGCTAGGAGTTTGGTAAATAAATTTGATGAATGAGGTATTGCTCAAAACATCAAAGGCAGATATTGTTGGGATATCAGAGACGTGGTGTCACACAGATATAAGTAATGCGGAACTGGAATTTGGGGAATACAATGTGTATAGAAAGGATAGACAAGGACAGGAGGGGAGGAGGGGTTATGCTATTACTTAAGAAACACATAAAGTCCAAGGAAGTGAAGCCAGTCGACATCGATGGACAGGGCGGTGTCGAGTCAGTTTGGTGTGACATAAGCATAGGGAAATCAAAATTGAGAGTAGGAGTGTGCTATAGGCCTAATGACTCTGATGAGTATAATAAGATATTGTACAGGAAAATAGAGTGGGCCAGTAAATCAGAGAGTCTTATAACGGGGGATTTTAATTTCCCAGATATTGACTGGAATTTGTGGTTGGTCACTCGCACACTAGCAAGGCTTTTGTGGATTTATTGGATGATGTTTTCTACATCAGCATGTTCGTGAGGCAACAAGAGGGAGCAATACTCTTGATCTGATTATCAGTAGTGATTCTTCGTGCATTAAGAATCTGCAGATAAATGAACCACTAGGTGGCAGTGATCACAGTGTGTTGAAGTGGGATTTACTCAAGGAGGTAACTACCATCAGAGGTAAAGGGAAGGGTTTTTGTTTTCGTAAAGGCGACTATGATGGTCTGAGACAGTATTTAAATTCTATACAGTGGGACCAACTGATGATGTTACCAACAGCAAACTCAAAATGGGAAGCATTCAAAGAACTAATCCTGGAGGCTACCAGGCTTTACATACCAACTAAGAAATATTGTTCAAGGTTTAGGCCTAAATGGTTGTCAGATGAACTAATGAGACATGTGGCAGAGAAGAAAAATGCATGGGATACATACAAATTAATGGGTGACATGGAAGCCTATGATAGATATAAGTTGGTCTGTAACCAAGTCACAAAGGAGATTAGGCAGGCAAAGGCAGACTACGAAAAATCCTTGGCAAAGGATGCAAAGAAAAACAGAAAGGAGTTCTTTACATACTTGAACTCGAGAAGGAAAGCGATGAATCAGATTGGTCCACTGGATATTGATGGTTCAACAGTTGAGGATCCTGCTCGGGTGGCTAACAATCTAAATGAGTATTTTGCATCTACATTCACGCATGAGGAGTTATTCAGGAAGGAGAATGATGTAGGTAAAGTAAACATTGGCAGTGAGCTGGATGATTTTGTAATAACTGAGAGGAAAGTGGAGGAAAGATTGTTGAGGATAAACATAAAAAATGCACCTGGGGTGGATGGGATCTATCCAGTTATATTAAAGGAGGCAGCAAAGGAAGTAAGCAAACCCCCAGCCATAATTATGAGAGCTTCTTTGGACTCAAGGGAGGTACCCATAGACTGGAGATGTGCAAATGTAACCACAATTCACAAAGGAGTATCAAAGGCTGACACAAGTAATTATAGACCTGTTAGTTTAACTTCAGTTCCAGGTAAATTAATGGAGGCACTAGTTAAAGAAGCACTGCAGGATCATCTAGACAAGAATTCAGTTATAGCTGGATAACGCAGCATGGTTTTGTTAAGGGCAGGCCTTGCCTGACCAATTTGATTGGATACTATGATGTAGTCACAAAAGAACTAGATGCAGGGAATAACTTTGATATTACATATTTGGATCTTAGAAAGGCTTTTGATACTGTTGCACATGGAAGACTGCTGCACAAATTGGAGCAGTGTGGCATTGGAGGCAAATTGCTGCTATGGATAAGGGGATGGTTGAGTGGCAGAAGACAGAGAGTGGTAATCAATGGACACTGCTCAACGTGGACTAATGTTATTAGTGGAGTTCCTCAGGGTTCAGTGTTGGGTCCGTTGTTGTTTTCGGTGTTTATGAATGATATTGATGATGGGATATCAAGTTTAATGTCCAAGTTTGCAGATGATACAAAGGTTGGCAGGGTTGTTAAGGACACCACTGACGCTATGCTGCTGCAACAGGATCGGGAAAGGTTGAACAGATGGGCTGAGAGGTGGCAAATGAAGTTTAACATTGACAAATGTAAAGTACTACATATGGGAAACAGTAACCCCAGAGCAACGTATCAACTCTGCGGTACTACACTGACAGTGGTGGAGAATGAAAAGGACCTGGGGGTAATTGTGCAGGCAGATATGAAGTTCTCTGAGCAGTGCAGACGAGCTGCAAGAGTAGCTCATGGTGTCTTGTCAATGATATACAGGAATTTTTCTAGCAGGGATAAGGAGGTGATTATTCCCTTGTATAAGGCAATGGTTAGGCCACATCTTGAGTACTGTATACAGGTCTGGAGGCCTCATTTCAAGAAGGATGTAGAGCTGCTGGAACAGGTACAGAGAAGGGCAACAAGATTAGTGAATGGAACAAAGGGTTGCTCTTAGGAAGAAAGGCTTAAGTTTTGCAAATTACAGTGTCTGGAGACTAGGCACTAGCAAGGTGATCTGATAGAGGTGTATAAAGACTTGAATGGTTTGAGCATGCTCAATGCCAATGGGATTCTTCATCTTGCTCAGAATAATCAGCTCAGAGGGTATAAATTCAAATTGAGGAAGGACGGATGTCGGATAGATGTGTGGAAATTTGCCTTTGGCCAGCGGGTTGTTGGTTGGTGGAACCGACTTCCATCACTTGTTGTTGAAGTTGATAGCCTAAACAAATTTAAGGCTCAACTGGACAGGTATTTCGAGCGAATGGAGGGGGTAAAATGGGAGTGGTGTGTTTTTTTTTTTTTTTTTTGGCTGATGCTGAATAAGCTTGCTTTCTTGCATCATATGCCTCTACTAATGCTAATGCTAAATAGTAATAACTGAACAAATATCATACCTTACAAACTGTGATAGCTATATATGTGAGATAATGTATGTTCATTTAATTTTCTTCCTCTTCATCACTGCTAAGCACAATCTCTTCTGCAGCATCTAGATTTCGTGTACCTTCTGCTCTTTAAAAGTCATAAACTGCACTCTTCTAAGTCACAATTATTTTTTATGGTCTCAAATAAGCACAAGTTCAATAGCACAGAACCCAGGGATCTCCCAACAAAATACAGTTGACCCCCACTTTAAATGATATGTGAAAATCAGGAGAATATTTTCCAGTAAACAAAATAAAAACAAATTTACACTTACATACATTGCTTAATTAATATGAACTGTAATATGTACATGGTAACTAAAGTAAAAACGATAAGCAACTAATAACAAAGAACATGGGACGCACAAGTTGAAAAACAAGATAGGGAGTTGAGTTTCTGAAAATTTATCTGCTTTTTATATGATTGAATATGATTGATTTCATGGAAGAGGTAACACATTTCGCCATAATAATGTGAAAACCCACAGAATTCCAGCTATTTGTACTAAAGCAAATGCAAGAAGATAGTTTACTACTCATTTAAAATTGATTACATTAACAGAAAAGACCAACAAACTGGAAAGTGCAAATCGCTTTTATTGTTTTATGCTAGTGATCTCCAGAAATGCGCTTTAGGAAAATACCATGAAGGTTTGTTTGTTTGTTTGTATTGAGGTTTAATGGCGCATGGACTATGGGGGTCATAATGTGCCAGTTCATACGGTGTGATGTGTTTCAAGGGCGTTTACTTTCGATTTCAATTGTTCATTTTAACCTGATTTATACGTTCTTGTGTTAGTCTGTTGCTTATATTCATAAGCAACAGACCACTTCATACCACTTCCTTAGAGGAGGTGGTATAAATTGATAGCTTTAAGAAAGTTGAAAACATCTGTGCAGTCATGTTTATTTTTCAAGAGATCTGTTAGTGTAATGGCGTTATGTGTCTCATAAATATCTTTGAAGACTTGTTTACGTTCATTTGTATATGTAGGACAGTCTATTAATATGTGTTTTACTGATTGAACGGTGTCCCAAGTCTGGCATCGTGGTGGTTCCTCTGCTCGCAACAAAAATGAGTGCGTAAGATGGGTATGGCCGATTCTTAGCCTGGTGAGTGCTGTTTCTTCTTTTCTCGACCTTCGACTGCTAGAAATCCAGTTTTCAATATTCGGCTTTATTTGGTATAATTTGTTTGCAGTTTGCTGATTCCAGGTTTCTTGCCATTTCAACTGGCAAATACTCCACATCGCAGGCTTGTAATCGGAATACGGGACTGATATATCCTCTCCAATCTGTAGTACGGCTTCTTTGGCTGACTTGTCTGCTGCTTCGTTTCCCGCAATCCCTGTGTGTCCTGGGATCCAGCAGGAAAAAATATCCTGTTCATTTTTGGCGCAGTCAGTTAATATTTGCCGTATGTGCCAAAGGATTGGGTGTTTGGATGTACCTATGTTTTGCATGGATTGTAAGGAACTCAAGGAATCTGTATATATTACACTTCTCGTGTAATGCTTATCTTGTACATGAGTTAAGGCTATTTTTATTGCGTATAATTCTGCTGTGTATACACTGCACTCTTTCGGTAGCTGTTGTGTTAAAGTTATATCTGGGAATACAGCTGCTGCTCCCACTAAAGTGTCTGTTTTTGAACCATCTGTGTATATTGGAATATAGTCAGGAAATTGAATTCTGTGCTCTGCATGTAACTGTTGGAAGATTGTTGAAGGTATCGCTTTTTTATTCCATTTCTGAAAGGAGAAGTCGCATATCGGGATATGCGAATCCCATGGTGGAGGAGTATGAACTGGCATGTGTGCTATTTTGTCTATATTAAGGTTATGTACTGCCAGAAAATCTTGCATTCTAATTCCCAGGGGTCGGTTTGCTTGTTGGCGATTCTGATATATGTTTCTGCATCGTGGATCAAAGAGGGTCTCCCAAGTAGGGTGTCCATGCATCGATTTTATTTTAAATGTGTAATACAATGCGAGTTGCTGTCGCCTAAGAGTTAAAGGTGGTTTGTTGGCTTCAGCATAGACACTATATATGGGAGAGGTACGATAAGCGCCAGTAGCTATATGCAGTGCATTGTGATGGATTGGATCCAGCCATTTCAGAGCTATTTTCCGTGCTGAATCGTAAACTGGGCCTCCATAGTCCAATTTTGATCTAATTAGTGCTTTGTATAGGTTTAGTAAGGAATATCTGTCTGCTCCCCATGTTGTTGACGAAAGGATTTTAAGTATGTTCATGTGTTTTGTACAGCTTTTTCGCAGCTCTCGGATATGCTCCACGAATGTGAGTTTCTTATCTAAGATTAGTCCGAGAAATTTTGCCTTCAGCTGCATTGGTATATTTTTGCCTTCTAATTTTAGTTCGGGATCAGGATGGAGATTTCTTTTGCGACAAAAATGTACACATTGTTTTTTGTGTTGACAGTCTGAAACCGTTATCTAGTGCCCACTTACTTATATTGTTGATTGCGCATTGCAATTGTCTCTCGACAGTTCTCATGTTCTGTGCCTGACTAGAGATACTAAAGTCATCAACATAAAGTGCATGTGAAACCGCAGGAGGGAGTTGATTTGTGATCGAATTAATCTTTATGGCAAACAAAGTGGCACTCAAGACTGAGCCCTGTGGAACACCTTCTTCTTGTTGGTAGATTTTAGAGAAAGAAGTTTGTACTTTGACTTGGAAGGTTCTGTTCATAAGGAAGTTCTGGATAAACACAGGGAGACTGCCTCTCAGTCCAGCATGGTGCATATCTCACAGGATCCCATATCTCCAAGTGGTATCGTAAGCTTTTTCGATGTCAAAAAATACTGTAACCATATGTTGTGATCTGATAAATGCATTTCTGATGTTGGCTTCTATCCTGACTAGATGATCCAGAGTAGATCTTTGATGTCTAAAACCACATTGCGTGTTTGTGTAGAAGTTATTTTCCTCTAGATACCAAATCAGTCTTTTGTTTATCATTTTTTCTAATAGTTTTCCTAAACAGCTGGTGAGGGCTATTGGTTGATAGATGCATGGATTTGTCAGGTCTTTGTCAGGTTTCGGGAAAGCTAGTACTATTGCATGGCACCATGTGTTTGGAAATACATTTTCTTGGAATATTCTGTTATACAGTTTCAATAAATTTTCTAATTCAGTCTTGTTAAGGTGCTTGATCATGTCATAATGTATATCGTCTGGGCCTACTGCACTTGGCCTGGTTGTGAACAAAACTTTGTGTAGTTCGTTTATTGTGAATGGTTGATTGTAGGGTTCATTACCTTTTGATTTAAATTTAATCTTATGCTTTTCCGCTTTTTCTTTTTGGATCAGAAATTCAGGATGGTATGAATCTTTCGCTGATACTTTGGCGAAGGTCTCGCCTAATGCGTTTGCAATAACGGTAGGTTCGGTCAAACTATTTCCATTGCAGATCAGTATTGGTGATGGCCTATTTCTATATTTACCTGTCATTTTTCTTATTTTATTCCAGACTATATGTGCATTTGTTTTTTTGTTTATTGTAGATGTGAATTTTATCCATGCTGCTTTTCGACTCTGCTTCCTGGTAAATCGCGCTATGGCATGCATTCTTTTGAACTGAATCAGATTTTCTGTTGTGGGATACCTGCGAAAACGGTTCCATGCCCTATTCTGTTGTTTTCTTGTTTCAGTGCAGTCATCATTCCACCATGTTTTCGGACAGTTTGGAAAACTGTGATGAAGTCTTTGGGGTTGTTAGCTTGCCTGCGTTTTGTATGGTTTCTGTGACATGTGCTAGTGCAACAACTACTGTTTCCTGCTCAATGATATTGGTGTTGAAAACTGCTTTCCTCCTGAATGCTTCCCAATTAGCTTTTTCTATTTTCCAACGAGGAGTCCTGCTGGTATGATATGGATATTCACTGACCAGTGTGGAAATTACTGGATAATGATCACTCCCAAGAGGATCCTCAAAAACTTCCCAATTAAATGCTGTGTAAAGTGTAGGGGTACATATGGTAAGATCTATAGCTGTGGTGGTCCGAGTTGGAAAATGGAAGTGTGGTTACCCCTGTTAAGAAGTAAGAGGTTATGATTATCTAGCAGTTGTTCAATGATGCGTCCTCTTCTGTTGTAGTCGGAGCATCCCCACAAAGGGTTATGTCCATTCATATCTCCCATCAGACAAATTGGGGGTGGTAGTTGTTGTAGTAATGCGTCTAGGTCTTCATAAGAGACATCATCTCCTGGTGGAATGTATAATGAACATATGGTTAATAGGGACCTTGCTATTGTACGAATTGCTACTGCTTCTAATGGGCTATTTAAATGCACCTGTTGTGTTGGTATTCTGTCATTTACTAATATAGCAACTCCTCCATGTGTTATACTTTGAGTTATTCGGTCTCTTCTGTACATTGAGTAGTTCCTGATATTCAGGGTATCTTGTTGTTTGAGGTACGTTTCCTGGAGACATATACAGATTGGTGTGTAATGGGTGATCAGATACAGTACGTCGTCAAAATTAGTACGTAATCCACGACAGTTCCACTGGATAATTTTATCCATTATTTATATTTGCTCAGCCCCTCGAGCTGTTTTCGTTGGGTGACTATCTTTTGTTTTTCTGTCCTTACTCTGTCTCTTTTAGGAAATATCGGTTTTCCGGTATCCATATCTTCTTCTGATTCTTCGGCATGGATTTCCAATGTATCGTCATCTATCTTTCCCGTTTTCTCTAATTCCATAAATTCTGAGTTAGGTTCGTGATTTTGTGGTCTGCTATTACTCTTACACTGTTGCAAGGTTGGAGAATCTGAGGGGATTGAGATGGGTGTGTTTACTGTTTTCTCTTGTTTATCTTGTTGCTTTGCTTGGAGTAAGTGTTTGACTTGTGGAGAAAAAGATTCATTTGGAGGAACTGAGATTTCAGTTTGACATTCCACTGATTTAAATTTAGTTGTTACTTGTGCGTACGTTGGTCTATTGGTTATGGTTGGCTGGACCATTTTTCTTGCTTCTTGGTATGTAATATTGTGCTCTGTTTTGTATTTCTGTATTTCTTTTTCTTTTTTCCATCTATCAGATGCTCTGGAGTATGCGGGATGTTCTCCTTTACAATTTGGACACTTTGGGGCTGTGGCTGGGCACTCATCAATCTGATGTTCTTTGGATCCACATTTAGCACATATCGGTGTGTTTCTACATGCTGTTTGCGAGTGTCCAAATTGTTCACACTTGAAACAGCGCAAAGGATTTGGAATATATACTTTTACTTGGCAGTTCAAATATCCTGCTTTTACAGTGCATGGGATTTTTGGTGTGTTAAATGTCAGGATTAAGGTTTTGGTAGGTATTACATTTCCACCTCTCCGAATAGAAATCCGTCTTACATTTGTCACTCCTTGATTTTGGAGTTCGTTGCTGATTTCCTCTTCAGTAACGGGTAAGAGGTCCCATTCGGAGATTACTCCCCGCGAAGAGTTTAAAGTGTTATGGGGGGTGACCACTACTGGTATACCTCCAAAGTTTGATCCATTCAGTAGCTTTTCTGAATGTCTAGTGCTAGACGTTTCGACTAATAAATCCCCAGATCGGAGTCGCCTGACCGTTTTTGGTGTTCCGGCTAATCCTTCCAAGACTTTTTGGATGAAAATGGGGATTTCTTTCCTAGTGTCTCCTCTCCAGTGGAGTGGATGATTAGGAACAAAGGAATCGGTGATGGTTTGGAGCAGTCTGTTCTTTGCCTTTTGGCAGTATTTTCTGGTTCTTCATCAAGCCGATTTGGTGGGATCTTTTCTGAAGTCCCTTGGGAAGTAGTGACTCTACTACTCATGATTTGCTCTTTTAGCCCTGGGAGCGTACCTTCCAACTCCCAAGTTTCCAGCCCCGCCACGAGGAGGCAAGAGCAGTGCCACCAAGTGACCAAGCAGCTGCTATAAGTTAGTAGGGTTGGTGGTTAGTTTGAGATAAGAGAAAAAAGAAAGGTGACTTTCCTTTCTGTTAAGTTTGCTAGATCCTTTTAGCAAAACTTACTTATGGAGTACTAAAAAATTAAGATCGCTATAAATATAGTAAACTAAGTATAATTGGGAAGCGCACTCTAGAATCACTTTAAATCACTTGATCACTTGGAAAACGCTTGGCACTCGGGGCCTACCATGAAGGTGATAACAAAAAGGAATGGAAACGTTGAAATTATATCTAACATAATAGCAGGATTTTCCCAGCACAAAAATACTGTGTTATGCAAGATTTCCCACAATTCTCAAACTGCGTTAGAGCAAAACCTTGTTAACAGAGTACCGTGTTGCGTGAGAATTTCCGCAATGCATCAATCATGTTGGAGTGAAACCATGTTGTAGAAGTACTGTGTTATACAGGGGTTGCCTGTACTCATTTCTCAACAAAAGATAGGTCTCTTCCAACAAGAACCACCCATTTGCTGAAGGAAAATTTCTGTGAATGGATCCTGCAACCTTCCTTTCTCCATTTTAATCTATGCCTCTCATGTAGTCTGAGCAAGAGAAATGATTCCATCCAAAGCAAGCATACTCAATCAATTTAAATCTTAAAACACCTCACTCAGTTCTCCCAAGTTCATAGTCCTCCAGGTACAAAAGGTTGTAAAAATGTAGCTTTAGGGGCACCACTTTCTTTCCCACTAACTGTTGTCAAACAGAATGAGGCTTCTAGAACTGTATGCAGTACTCAAGAAGTGGCCTAACATTGCATATCTGTATATTATTGACAAAATCAAGAGTTGTCCTGGAAACTCGAGACTGTTCAGAGAACTTCATATGTGACTGCACAATTATCCCAAGCTCTTTTTTCATTCTTCACTATCCAAAGTGTGGTACCAAAGAATTGAATGTTAATCTAAGTTTACTGCCACTCATATGCAATACTTTGAATATGTCGAGGATAAACTTCTATTGCCACTTCTCAGCTCATCTGCTTAATTTTTCTAGACCTTGTGGCAATGGGCATACTCTGATTACCATCATTAACCACACTGCCAACTTTTGAATCATCTGCAAACATAGAGATCAAACCTCATATGCCGAATGTAAATTCATGCGTGAATGTAAATGCAACATACCTATTCAGTTTGTCAACAATCTGTGCGGGATCAACAACAGTTAATCCATTCATATCAATTGACCAATGTGATTCTTCCCCTTCCTACTAGTATTTACAGAAGTCTGTTATTTTTCTTTGCATTCTTTCATAATTGTCATACACATTTTATCGTAATTTGCTTTAGCTTGCCATCAACAACCAGTAGTCTACTATCAAGCATTGATTGTAGGCTATTTGACTGTGCCTACAATCAATACTTGACTGTAGACTAGTTGATATCTACTGTATGATTCTGTATCATCTGATAATTTGTATACATCGCATGCATTTTTCTTCTCTTGCACAAGTCTCATCAGTATATATATTCATTTAGGTCTGAACTTTGAACAGTATCTCTGGATTGGTATAAAAAGTCTAGTAGCTTCCACAATTAACTCCCTGAATGTTTCCCATTTAGACTTTGCTTATGACAATATAAACAGTTCATCCCACTATAGTCAGTTTTTTCAAAGGCCAAAAGAAGAGCAAAAGCCCTTCCTTTGGCCTTTGACAGTAGTTTTGTGTTTAAGAAAATCCCAGATCAATAATAGAAGGAAGGAGAGAATCAAATTAGTCCACTTAATCAAACTCCACTTAATCAAATCAATAATCCTGCTCAGTTTGCTGACAAACTGAATGAGTAATTTGCATCTACATTCGCACATGAGGAATCATTTGGGGAAAGGGAACCCAGAAGTTTCTCGAACACTAACAGGGAGCTAAATGATTTTGAAATAATTGAGAGGAAAGTGGAAGAGAAATTATTGAAGTTAAATAAAAGAAAGGCACTTGGGGTGGACAGAATCCATCCAATTATATTAAGGGAGCAGCTGAAGAAGTAAGCAAACCCTTAGCCACAATTATGAGAGCATTGTTGGATTTGAGGGAGGCCTCCTTGGGCTGGAGATGTGCAAATGTAACCACAGATTCACAAAGGGGGATTAAAGGGTGACATGAGTAATTACAGACTTGTTAGTTAACTTCTGTTCCAGGGAAAATAATGGAGTCACCAGTAAAAGAAGTAATACAGGATCATGTAGACAAGGCCACAATTATACTTCAGATACAGCATGGGTTTGTTAAGGGAAAATCTTGTTTGGCCAATTTATTGGATACTATGATGTGGTCACAAAGGAACTGGATGCAAAAGAAATTCTAATATCATATACTTGGATTTGAGGAAAGCTTTTTACATGGCATATGGAAGACTACTGTACAAATTGGAGCAGTGCGGCATTAAGGGAAAGTTGCTGCTATGACTAAAGGGATGGCTGAGTGGGAGAAGACAGTGAGTGGTAATCAATGGACATTGCTCTTTGTAGACTAATGTTATTAGTGGAGTCTCCCAGGGTTCAGTATTCTATATTAACCAATGATACTGATGAAGGCATATCAGGCTTACTGTCCAACTTTGCAGATGATACAAAGATTGGCAGGATGGTTAATAACAACATGCTACTGCAACAGCATCTAGAAAAGTTAGGCAGAC
Source organism: Mastigoproctus giganteus (assembly GCF_048544385.1). NCBI lineage: Eukaryota > Metazoa > Arthropoda > Arachnida > Uropygi > Thelyphonidae > Mastigoproctus > Mastigoproctus giganteus. Next base: position 55,222,573 of record NC_143588.1, read on the forward strand.
AGGCTGAGAAATTACAATTCAAGTTTAAAACTGATAAATGAACGTACTGCATGTGGATAGCAGTAACCAGAAAGTTATGTGCCAATTTTAGGTACTACACTCAGGTTATTGGAAAATGAAACCTGTAGGTAATTGTGTAGTGAGATGAAGTTCTCTGAATAATGAAGACAGGTTGCCAGGACACTTCACAGGGTTTTGTCAATGATATACAGGAATTTTGCTAGTAGGGATGAGGTGATTATACCTCTGTATAGTTACAGAGGGATAATCTGTATGCATTTCTGAATATTTGTTAAGGCCAAATATTCAACAATGCATACAGGTATGGAGACCCGATTTTAGGAAGGATGTGGAGCTGCTGGAATGAGTACAGAGAAGGGCAAAGAGATTGGTGAGGGGAACAGAGGGGTGCTCTTACTAAGAATGGCTTCAGTACTGGAACAAACTCCTATCTTTTGTTGTGGAAGTTGATAGCTTAAATAAATTCAAGGAAGAACTAGAGAAACAATTGGAGGGAATAAAAAGGTGAAATGGTAGGGGTATTTTTTTTTTGTTGATCCTGTATAAGCATGCTTTCTTGCATCATTTGCAACTGCTAATGCTAATAAACTATGATCAATATCAAGTATTCAGTATTTTTTCTGCAGATTCTGAATGCATGAGGAGTTAATTCTGATAATCAGATCAAGGGTGCTGCTCTCTTTTGGTGCCTCTCTGACATGCAGAAAACAGCCATCCATTTAAATCAGAAAATGCCTTGCTACCATGTGAGTGCCCAACCCACAAAACTATTAAGTCAATAACATATTCCCAAAATACTAGTGGGAGTGTGGTAGCCTAAAACATACTCCCACTAGCATTTTGGTTTTCTCAGCTATGTCACACCAAACTGACTGCACTGGTTAATCTTCTCTGAGCCTGGTGTCAGAGACTATCTCAGTAGTCAGAGTTGCCTTGCCCAAAGTTCACTTCTTGCTTGACTATCCTACCAGCATGGAAAGCAAGCATTTTTGTGTAACCAATTTGTTGGCCAAGTAGCAGATCAATAAAGTTTAAAAGCTGCACACATTAGCCAATCATGATCCCTGTACTGAATTTTTTTCAAAAGTATTTTTATGCTATGTAGTTTACTTTTAAGTGATGAATGGCCTACAGCAGCGGTTCCCAATCAGAGGTTTGCAAACACCTGGGGGTCCGCAAAAGTGTTCCCGGGGGTTCACACTAAATATTCTGTAATGGCGTCTGCTTAGATTTATATAGGTATATTTTTGTAAACTACAAAATGTAACTAATAATAAACAATAAAGTAAAATAAAATTAAATATAAAGTAAAGAATTGCCAACGAATAGAAGCCACAACTCCCACAATTCCTTACAATCTTACTAATAATTCCTTATTATCTTAGCTTACTATCTTACAGTATATTGTGTTAAATAAATAACTTTTCCATACTTTTTTTTTTTTTTTTTATTCTCAAAGACCATTGTTACGCATAAGTACTTAATAATTTGAGAAAAGCACACAATAGTGTGCTTCTCTCAAATTTTATTTCCTTCACAAGAAAACATTGGTTGAAGCATATGAAATGTTAAAAGAGGCTTATGGTGAATCCACACTTTTCACAGGTGGTTAAAATTGTTTAAAGATGGGCAGGATTTGATCAAAAAAAAAATCAAGGGTTCTGGAGATCCAACCACTGCTATCACCACAGAAACCATAAACACTGTGTATAATCAAGACAGAAGACTGTTTTATAACAGTAAGGTAAATGGCAGAGATATTGAGAATATCAGTAAGAAGCATGCACAGTATTCACCATGACCATTTGCATATTACATGTTTGTGCATGCTGGGTTCCACGACTACTCGCACCTGAGCAACAGGAAGTTCACATGCAGATTTGTCAGGAACTGCAATGGATAGTTACTGAAAAGTGAGGTTCTGCACAAGGACATAACAGTAGATGAGTCAAGATTTCATAATTATTTCAACCCAAAGAGTAAGCAACAAAGCTCTATTTGGAAGTCTACGTCCTAGCCAACACTGAAGAGAGCAAAAGTTACGGCTTCTGCCGGAAAGGTTATGGTCTTCTTTTTCTTTCTTGACATTCAAGGATGGTTTACTAGCATGTCGTGCCAAATCATACAACTGTTATGGGACCTTACTACAGAAATGAACTGCACACTTTGCGGGATCACATTCACTGCAAATGACCACAGCTGCAGACAGATGGATGCATACTGCATTATGAAAATGCGAGCCCTCACATTGCTCATGCTGTCATCAAGTACATTAATGTTAAACGTGTTCCACATCCACTGCACAAGCCCTGACGTTGCACCCTGCAATTTTTTTTTTTTTTTTTTTTCCAAAGTTATAGAAGGAATTATGAGAAAAACATTTTCACTCATCAGAAGAAGTTGTAAAGACATTGGAGGCAATTCTCAAACACATGTCAAAATATAGCGACCATCACGTTTTTGAAGAATGGCAGAAATATTGGAGTATGTGCATTTCATCAAATGAGGAATACTTTGAAAAGGACCATCAAAATATGGATGATTAAGAAAGGAATGTTGTGAGAAAAAATAATTATGATCATTCTTTACTGAACAGCCCTCATTATGAATTAATTATGAACAGCCCTGCATTATGAATCAATTGTAACAGATACTTCCTGTTTAAGAAGGTGCTGATGAAACACCTAATTCTGTTTTTAACTTATTCTCATCAGAACAATACTTTATGACATTCTGAACCCACTGTGTATGTGCAATAGAGATTTTGTTTATGCTGTTATGGATCACACAAATAAAAAAGAATTTAAGTAGTTTGTCCTATGTGAGTTGCCACATAATAAAAATGCCACACAGTTGGCATGTAATATAACATACGGGCAGATTTTCTCTCTTCAAAATGTATTACTGACTAACTTCCTCAGGCTTCATACCCCGTTTGGTCAGTGGTTGCAAGAATGTCATATATATTTGACTATTTCAATATAGGATTTTTTTTTTTTTTTTTTTTTTTAATGTGGCTATGCAATAAATAAGGTGAAGGCATCTATTCCTCTTATTTTTTTATTATTATTATTATTTTTTTTTTTCTGCCCTGGATTTCAACTGCCATGAGTAAACTACAGTCTTAAGATAGTATGTGGTCTTAATTAGCAAATCTCTGATGACTGTTGAATAATGAAACAGTTCAAAATACAGCTCAGTAACTTACCTATATATTACTTAGTAATACACAGTACAAACAAAAATTATCCTTCTAATTATCATCCTTATTCACAAATTGAGACCACACCACTAATTTGGCCAGAAATTTTGGAACAGATTGTGACAGGTAGCGTCTATAGTGAAACAGCCTTTTGGTGATGGTATTTCTTTAAAAGTAATGCATCTCAACGGGGCCATTTCTAGGGTTACACATGCCAGCATGTAAATATAAAATTCTGCCCCTTTTATATAGCTGAAAGGTTATTATTACAAAGGTAAGTTTTGCTGCCTGCATGTTGATCAGAGAATCCTCATTCATTTGAACAGCCAGTGATCAGTCTCCTGATGGAGGATTTACTTAAAGATATAACTACCATCGGGGGTAAAGGGAAGGGTTTTTACTTTAATAAAGGTGACTGAGGAAATTCATAATGAAGTACAATAGATGGAAATTTGTTCAGTGCAGTGACTTCAACCACCTACTGGTTGAAGTCACTGCACATGTATCCTGCAACCAATCTTCCTCAATTTGAATTTACACCTCCCCATGTTTGTTGTTGTTTATTATTGGGTTTTTAAGAGCATTAGTAACTAAGGCCATATTGCTCCGGGGATATGCAGTGGTCATTCCCTGACCTTTCCGCATCCCCCATATTTGGTGGTCACAGGCTTGAACCCCGGTCTAATCAAGAAGTGTGTGCTACACACTGCTGCTCCTGCTCACCTGGCTACAGAGGCGCCCAACCTCCCCATGTGCGTATTCTGAGCAAGAGGAAGAATTCTATCAGCAGTGAGCTTGCTCCATCCATTTAAAGCCTTAAGCACCCCAATCAGATCACCTCACAGGTCCTTAGTCTTCAGCTGCTGCTGCAATTTGCAGAACTGAAGCCTTTCTTGGTAAGACCACCCTTTCGTTCCCATCATCAATCTCATTGTGCTTCTCTGCACCCACACAAACAGATCAACATCTTTTCTAAAATTAAGCTTCCAAACCTGTGTGCAGTACTCAAGATGCAGCCTAACCATTGCCTTTTAAAATGGAATAACATCTCTTTACCCCTGCTAGGAAAGTTCCTGTATATCACTGACAAAACCTCATTGAGCTGTTCTGGCTGCCTGTTTCCACTGCTCAGAGAATGTCATATCTGACTGCACAATTAACTCCAGGTCTTTTTCATTTTCTACTACTCCGAGTGTAATACCACCAACACGCACAGATGGTACATTAATCTGGGATTACTGATACCCATATCCATTTGTATTTTTTAATCTTAAATTGAAATATTAATCTTCAACTGCCATTTCTCAGCCCATCTGCCTAATTTTTCTAGATCTTGTTTCAGTAGCTTACCTTGATTGCTGTCATTAACAACCCTGACTACCTCTGTATCATCTGCAAATTTAGACATTAAGCGTGATATAACTTCATCACTATCATTAATAAATATAGAAAACAATAATGGGCCCAGCACTGAACCTTGAGGATTCCACTATAATATTAGTCCATGAAGAGCATTGTCCATACCTTTATCCAGAGCCATACGCATTAGAGCACTGCTTGAATTTGTATTTTTATGTAAAACAGTATCAAAATCATTCCTGAAATCCAAGTATATGATATCAAAATTATTTTGATATCATATACTTGGATTTCTTTGATATCATATACCAGGGATGGTCAACAAGTCGATCGTGGCTTTAATTTCGGTCGATCACAAAGAATTTTAAATACAGTATATATAAAAATAGATTCGTCAAATTAAATATTATTTATACTCCCCACTGCATACACTTATTACAAATCCGTTGAACCACGTGACTACTCTTTTCGCAGCACAGTTGCTAAGTGTGTCGATTGAAATTCTCGCAGTTACATTGTGGAGAGCATGCGCATGTGTCGAATTCTTATTTAGCTTACTTAATTATTAATAACTGGACAGCACTTATACATTAATTTAATAACCTTTGATTTAAAATGAATACTACGAAAAAGAATAAAACTTATCATTTTCATCAAGAGTGAAAACTAGAATACTTTTTGTAATGATAAAAGAAAAATGTTGTTCTTTGATTTGCAATGCTTCCGTGGCTATACCCAAAAAACGAAATTTAGAAAGGCACTTCAACACACTCCATAGTAAATACCAATCGGATTTTCCACCTAATAGTTACCTTAGGAAAAAATAAATTAAAAGAACTTAAATCCAGATTATTAGAGCAACAAATTTCTTCATGGCACATAATTTACCATCTAAAGCAGTAACTATAGCATTATTTAAAGTAAGTCATCATCTTGCTAAAAAAAAAAAAGCAAACCATTTTCTGATGATCAATTCATCAAAGAAGCATTTTAGAAATCACAGATTTTCTTTTTGAAAATTTTAAGAACAAAAATGAAATTGAAAGTGCTCTTCAAGATTTGCAATTATCTTGAAATACTGTGAGCAAACAATTGCGTGCTCACATTGCTAATTGTGTGTCCTTTTCTTTACAACTGGATGACTCTACAGATGTCAGTGATACAGCTCAATTGCTCGTTTTTATTCATACCGTTTTCGGTGATTCTACCACGAGAGAAGAACTGCTGGGTATGGGTTCGTTAAAAGAAAGAACTAGGTCTTGATATATTTAATGGATTCAAAAATTTTATTGAAAAAATTAAATTACCACTATTCAAGCTCATATCAATAATAACCAATGGAGTTAAAGCAATGACGGGCATCTTTTGGCACAATGCCATGAATCCTAATGGATTCGTCGCATTGTGCCAAAAGGACGATGAATTCCCAGATTTTTTCAGTTGCCACAATATCATCAAACAAGAAGTGTTATGGACACAGCTTCCAAAATCGAGAATTCCATCAGAGGACAATCTCTTCTAAGGAGACTTTTCAAAATGCAACTCTATGAAAATGAACAAGATCTGATATTACACACAGATGTGAGGTGACTGAGTCAGTAAGTTTCTACAGAGATTTCGAAATTTGCTGAATGAAATTTAAAAAAAAATTGTTGATGAAAGGGGAGACGATTATCAGCAGTTACAAGATACGGAGTGGTAGTGTGATCTGGCTTTATTGGCAGATTTTACCAGTAAATTAAGTGATCTGAATTTGGAATTACAAGGAAAAAATAAAAATGTGAGTGACATGAATCGTGGTTTTTCTGCATATAAATATCAATTTTTGGCAATGGCTAAGGATCCCAAAGAAAAAAAATTCGATCATTTTGCAAATATGCATGTTTATTTGCAAAAATATCATGTTTTTGAATTTAATAGTGAGAAATTTTTTTTCTGAAATTGAGAAAGTTGTGGATGATTTTGAAACTAGAGTCAGTGATTTTAAAACAATCAAAAACATTGTTCAATATATTTCTTATTATTCATTTAATGTCAACTTAGATACAAAACAAATTGAAAAAAATTATCGCTGAAATTTTTCACATGCAGAAAATATTACTTGAAAATGAAATTATTACATTGTGAAATGATATCTTCCTAAAAGCCAGATCATCAGAAAAAGACTTTTGGAAATATGTTTGCCAAGAAAAGTATCCAAATGTAAAAAAAAAATGCAATGAACTTTTAAATTCCTGTTTTGGTTCCACATATCTGTGTGAATCGGTCTTTTCGTATTTGAAAAAAAAAAAAAAAAAAAAAAAAAGACAAAGACTCGCCCTACTCTTACGGACATGCATACAGAAGATTCTTTACGGTTGGCCTTATCACAGGATATCCCTGATTTTGAAAGCTTGGCAGATTACATGAAGAGACAAACTTCACAGAAATTAAAAATTTAAATACGTATGAATTTAAAATAAAAATTCTGAATTGTATTTAATTTTAAAATTTATAAACATTTTTCAATGTGTGTTGATTAACTTTTTTAACCACGTGCAATGAAATTCAAGATGGTAGATCGCAGCACATTTTGAAGAAAAAAAAGTCTATCGCATCACATAGACTTTTGTGTTGGATATGAGACCACTTAGTTAAATTCATGCTGTGACTGCAGTATAATTGCATTCCTGCTTAGATGGTCCAATACAGATAATATTTTCAATCTTTAAAAAAAAAAATTAAGCATTACACCTGAGATGGTCTGTCCCAGCACCGTTATGAAAATAGTAATCCACAAACTACATGAACAACAAGAATCAAATTATAATGATATTAATTAAATTATTTATATTATTATAAGACAATATTCTGAGTTTAGTTAATTCTTATCTAGCATAATACTAGATGTATCAAAAAAAAAAAAAGTCTCAAGTTCAGATATGATAAAAACCATCACATTCCATTTATTCTGAGTTTAGTCAAGAATTGACTAAACTCAGAATATTGTCTAATAATAATATAAATAATTTAATTAACATCGTTATAATTTGATTATTATTGTTCATTCAGTTTGTGGAACACACACACACACAGTTATATCAATATTTGTGCAAAATGTATATATATATATCACTTAAAATTTAAATAAATATATAGATTAGAATACATCATCAGTTAATAAATCTAGAAATGATGCTTATATTTAACTTGAAGCAGAAAGATCATTTTATGAACTTTTATATATATCAATAAAAAGTGTGTCCCCCCCACTCCCCCCAATACAAACAATGTGTAATCCAACCATAAGCAATTCCTGCTTACTGTAGTCTGGCTATTCCACATAATCCTATTCATAATGAGATTAGAATACATTCTGAATCAGACAAACAAAAAATAATAAATATACTGCAGACAAATGAATTATGACCTTTGCAATTTAATTACAAATCTTAATTTTTTATCAAATTCACATTATTTTTTTTTTTATTTATTTATTTTTTTTTTAACAGCTAAAACACAATCAGCACTATACATTAGAAAAATGAAGAAAATCAGACTGCTAAATTTCATAACTTCTATGTGAGTGTGTGCATGTGCAAGGAAAATGGACAAAACTGGCTAAGTTGGTTTCTGAAGGTCATCAAGTTATATCTAGCAATCAGGACTATAAACAATACTGCTTCATTGATACACCTTTATTTCCTTCATTATATACACACACATACCATTTTTAAGTAACAAAGTTCATCGTGCATCTTTATAGTTTCTTAAAAATAACTAAGTGGAACTGTTTAAAGAAAATACAATGCTTTAAAAGAGAACATTATTTTCAGATATCTAGTATCATATCAAAGTTCACATTTATTTCTTAACATTCACAAATCCAAACTGCAAACTTTAAAACTACAAACTGATATCAAAATATGTCAATACATATTGCATTCTGATTTTATTAAGCAATTTTCAAGATGCAATGAATAAAAATAACATAATATGCATTCCAGAAATGCTATCATAATGGAGCATTACTTTTCAAATGGATAGCTGTACAACATTCTTACAAGACTTTCAATAAACAAATTCAAATTGACTTAAGAGTTTTAATTCAAAATAATGTCTGTAGAGGTGACAGCATCACATTACAAATAAATAGTAATATACTTCCTCAAAAGGCAAGTGATGATGTTCAGGCTTACAGCAAATCACAATAACATTGCACTTGGATAAATAAATATTCCTTGTTGTAAGGACAGGGTCTTTATAGATCACATGCACACTTTGCTAACTTAAATAGGAACACTTTACATACATACATACACACACACATACATACATACATACATACATACATACACACACACACACTAAAAACAACAACAAAAAAAAAAAAAAAAAAACACCACAAATAGACCTCTGTTTTTGATAATTTTGTTTCAAAACAGGTAGAGGTGGGGAACAAAAAAAAAGAAAGGCTCTGAGAAGATAAACAACAAAATCTTTAGCTTGCAATAATAATTAAAAATGAGAATGGTTAATGCTTATGCACAAAACTAAGTAATCAAATGGTACAGTGACAATTTCCAAGGTATGTCAGTGAAATGACAAGTCCATTTCATGTGACCTAAGCACTTCGGGCAAACAAAACTGAGAGTAGGAGTATGTTCTAGGCCAAATAGCTGTGATCCATGTAATTAAAACTATACACACGAACAGAATGGACCAATAAATTAGAATGCCTTATATAATGGGGGATTTTAACTTTCCAGATGCTCAGTTGAACTTGTGGAGTAGTAGTATTAGCATTAGCAGAGGCATACAGTGCAAGAAAGCAAGCTATTGCAGCATCAGCCAAAGGGGAAAAAAAAAAAAAAAAAAAAAAACTCCCATTATATCCCTCCATTTGTTCCAAATGCCTGTCCAGCTCAGCCTTAAATTTATTTAGGCTATTAGCTTCCACAATAAAAGATGGAAAACTGTTCCACCAATCAACTACCAACTGGCTAAAGGCAAATTTCTGCACATCTATTCTACAACTATCTTTGCTCAATTTGAAACTGTGTCCCCTTAGGTTCTTAGTCTCAGCAAGACAAAGAACCCCATCAGCATTCAGCTTGCTCAACCTATTCAAGGCCTTTGGTCCTTGAGGTTGTCATAGACATTCTCTCAGATATGCCAGACAAGCTGTACTTGCTACCTGGGAGTCTAAAACACTGATGGAACCGATATTCGGGTGACACTCAAGTCAAGTGGACCCGTTTTCAGCGAAGTCCGAATGGTCTGTGACAGCCAAATCCTCTGCTTGCACCGTCATGATGGTGGGACTGTTAGTAATCCTGGGTATAACCTCCATGCACAAGCACACGGTGGATGACCACCCAGGTGTGAACCAAATTAAGCAGGGGTCGAGATGTGGCGCCCACACCACATGGAGGAATGTCACCACTCTGTGTTACCAGGCAGTACTAGGTGGTAGATGACTCTCATCAACTGGTGTAATGCCACCACTTTGTGTATTGGAGGCCTGAAGTGGTGGAACCCATGTTTAGTCTCCAAAGCTAAGTTCCGGTCAACTGTTTCCCATCACTTCCATCATGCAGTACGATTGATGACTTTTGATTTGGATGAACATCGTGGCGAGATCCAATCTTCCTTACATTTCGAGGGTACAGCTCTAAAATGGTGTTCGCAGGCCAGCCACTAGTTAGTACACCCGACCGAACCTATTGGTAACTCTCTAGGAGGCTTCTGGATCAGCTAGTACAGTAATACCCTGAAGTTACGCGATAGGGTGGGTCCGACGAAAATCGCTTAAGTCGAATTCGCGTAAGTCGGGGTACAACTTTGCATATAAATTTTGTTTAATTGGGACCAAGGACTAACAAAAACACTAGTTTAGAAGAAAATTATTAATAAAATTGCAGTTCTTTATACATATTAATACAAAATATGTATTAAAAAAATAAATGACTTACGTAAAAAAGTTATTTCGATGTCGATGGCTTCATAAAATCTAACAAATTCGTCTGACGACACAGAGACTTCTTTTTTTCACGCAGAATTTCTTTGTAGCAAGCTAATAATTTTATTCCTTGCTTTGTAACTATAAAGCGTTCTTCATTGTAGTCTATGTTTTCTAAAATTTTTAAGCCCTTTTCAATTGAGCTAAGACCTTCTGTCAAGTTTGCAATTGTCATGTGCTTTTCGCCGTTGCTTCATTTAGGCCTGTAGCACGTGCAATATCACATGGTCTTTCATTTCGCTCAAAGCGTTTCACAATTTCATATTTTTTCTCTATCGACAGAGGCGGACTGGCCATAAGCTTTACCGGGAAAACCCCGGTGGGCCTGTGTGATTTTGGCCATAAACCATAGTATGAGGCCACAATAAATTTTCCCGGGTAAGAATTTTTGACCCAGTCCGCCTCTGTTTATCGATAATTGCTTTTCTTTTTCTCTCTGAATCTGCAGTGTCTTCAACAGTACGCTTCCTTTTCACTCCTTTTAAGTATTTTACTATTTTTATGGAATAAAGCACAATTACAAAACGAGGAGGCACGCTTGATACCCATAAACAAAGCTGCACGCATGTAGCAACTGAATAAACAACACCATAAAGGCAGAAATATACTATTAACACCTCACATTTCTGGGGGTTACTACCATAAAACAATAAAAATCCAGTTGCGTTTCTGCTAGTGGAATCTGTTATAAACTGGTAGCAAACTCCATCTAATTGCATACAGATAACTGGAATTGTGTTAGTTTTTATGTTATTAGGGTGAAATGTGTTTCCCCTAAAACAAATACATTTTCAGAATCTTCTCTTCGTTCCTATCGTGTTGCGTTCGGTTGGGGTGATTCTGCGTTCGACTGCCATTTCTTGTAAACACAAAGGCGAATCGTGCATAAGCGAATTCAGTTCCTGTTATATTAAAAGATATCGTTACGGTATTTATAAATAGTGTATGATCGAATTCGTGTAGAGTAAACACGTGTTATACGAGGACTGACTGTATACGGCTCGACCGACGCGATCCATTTCTCTCGTGAAAATGATGTAATTTCCGACAAACGTTGAGCACGAATTCGAATGCACACATATAAATATGACAGTTGGAATACAATTTCTTGAATATGTGTGCAGCTCATGCGCAGTAAAGTTGAATTTTGTTCATCTTTCGCTCTCACTCTCCGCCGTCGCACCATATATCGATAACATATGAAAAATGACGTTGAAGATAGTGAGCGGCAGTGTTGCCAAACGAAAAAATCAAGAACCGCATAACTCCGAGTTCGTGTAAGTCGGGGTAGCGTAAGTTGCGGTATTACTGTATATAATCTTGCTACCTCTACTCTGACAGATAATGACTGCAGGGAGTCCGAGTAGTGTGTATGTGGGAGGCATTCTCAAGGCCACGTTATGTCATGGATCTGGGTATATTCTTACCATGTGTATATCATATCAAAAATTTCATTACTTCATACATAATTTCCCACCCACTTTTCCTTACTATTGAATACACCATGAACTGTCAAAACTAATAGAGTAAGCTTATCTGCGAAAAGATCTAAACCTCCAAAAATGCGTCCTAATTCATTTCACAAATATACATGGTACCACTTCTAATCTCAACGATGTCCACTTCCACTTACAGTCTGCCAAACCCCATGTACTTTTTCTGACTGAATCTCAATTATTGGTTGATTCAACTACAGCTCATCTCACTTGCCCAAATTATCCACTGTGTGATTCCTTTCGCCTCAAAGGTGGTACTTTTGCATATGTATGTCAGTTCCGATATTCCTTGTCAGAGACTTGGTAATTTGGAATCACCTCTTTTCAATCTTCGCTGGCTTAAAATCTCTCTACCTCATTGTGTCAAATTCATCTGTTGTCTCTACCGTTCTTCCAACTCCACTAATCACTTGGAGCTCTTTGACTTCCACTCTTGGCAAATTTATTTTCTCCAGTCCAACATTCCTAACAGTGAGGTAATTTTCCTCGGTGATTTTAATGTTCACAACTCCAGTTGGCTTCTGTTTTCTATTCACACCGACCCAGCTGATCGAGATGCTGAGGCTTTTGCAATTACTAATTACCTCGTACAGATTGTTCATTTACCTACCAGAATACCAAACAATCCTAACCATACAGCCAACAAGCTTGATCTTTTTCTCACAAACAACCCTTTTAAGTACATGTCAAAGTGAGTGGTCCTTTAAGCATCTCAGATTACAACTTGGTGATTGTGTCTTCTCCATTGGAGCCTTTATCTCATGGCAATTTCCAACCTTGTGTTGTTTGGCAATACAAGAATGCAAAATGGTCTGACCTGTGAGATTTGTTTTTTTCTTTTCCTTAGTCGAATTGCTGTTTCAAAACTCCTGATGTCAACGTTTCCTAAGATTGTGTCAGTGAAATTATTTTGGCAGGAATGGAATCATTTATTCCTCACTCCACCATAAAATATTGTCTTTTATCTAAACCTTGGTTTTCCAATAAATGTACTAGGGCTGTTCAAGAAAAGAATGCTGTAATATTGTAATTGGCTTGTTTACAATTCTTCAGTTTCATTTTCTGCCTACACCAAAGCTCGCAACAATTGTAAAGCAGTTATTAATCAGTTCCAAACTAGATTTTGAACAGGCTAAGATAAGAAAATTTGCTTCTTGCCCTAATGATAGCCGACCATTCTAGTCTTTTGCCAAAGGTATTGGCTGCAACTTTTGATCATCTCTACTCCCACCTCTATCAAAACCAGATGGTGCTATTGTCACTTCAGCCAAGGATAAAGCTGACCGGATAGCATCCCATTTTTCTTCCAACTCATGTATTAATCAACTTGGTAAAACACCTCCCACCATTCCCAATATGCTCCATTCAATGCCTCCTGTGGTCTTCCGTCAAAAGGATGTCAGAAGGATTTTGACAAATGTTGATGTTAAGAAAGCTTCAGGTTCCATTGGTATTTCTCCACTTGTTCTCAAAACCTGTGCTCCTGAACTTATTCCTATTCTTTGCCACCTTTTTTCACTTTCTTATTCCAAAGGTGTTTTTCCTTCTGCTTGGAAATTTGCTCATATCCAGCCAGTTCCTAAAAAGATTAGCAAATCCCTCTCATCCAATTATCCTCCCATTGCAATTACTTCTACTCTTTCTAAAGTAATGGAGAAATCAATTAACCGCCAACTCTTAAACTACCTAGAAACCTACCATCTGATCGCCAGTATGGATTCCGTCAGTGTCGATCCACTGATGATATTCTGGCTTATGTTATTCCTTTATGGACAAATTCAATGGAAAAGTTAAGTGAAACACAAGCAATTACTCTTGACATCTCAAAGGCTTTCGATAGCGTTTGGCATAAACATCTTCTAAACAAGTTTCCATCCTATGGTTTGTCAACTTTTTTTTGTAATTGGTTTTCCAGTTTTCTCTCTGATCGCTCACTAAGGGTGATCGAAGATGGACCTCTGTCTTCTCTAACTTCTCCACTACTGCCGGTGTCCCCCAAGGTTCATGTCTTTCCCCCACTCTTTTCCTCTTGTATATTAATGACCTTCTTCCATTGACTGGAAATCCTATCCATAGTTTTGCTGATGATAGCACATTGCGTTCCACTTTCCATTTTGAGAAACCTTGTCCTGCTCAATCAGCTTCAACTTCTCGAAAATCTGCTACCAATTCCTTAAATGCTGATCTCCAGATAATTCTCCAGTGGGGCAAAGACAACTTAGTTGATTTCAATCCTTCTAAAACTCAGTGTTGTCTTATATCTCACAAAAAGGATTCTTCTGCTCCTATGCTTATCTTTAGTGACACTCTGATTTCTAGGCAAAATGATATATCTCTTTTGGGGATTACCCTTACTTCTAATTTCTCTTGGCACAAACACATTAGAAATATTGCTTCCTCAGCATCTAAAAAACTCTGTTTTCTCTTTCGCTCTCGGCATTACTTTTCTTCCAAACAGCTGTTCACTCAGTACAAATCGCAAATCCGCCCTACAATGGAATATTGTTCCCAAAACCTCTCTCAGGCTTCTTGATTCCATTCAGGGAGGACAGTTAGGTTAATTGATGATTCATCTCTAACAGAGTCTCTCTACTCGCTTTCTCATAGACGTACTGTTTCTGCTGCATGCCTCTTCTACAGATATTTCCATGGGCACTGTTCTTCTGAATTGGCTTCTATAATTCCTGCTCTCTCTTTCAAAACAGTCCGAACATGTGCCGCCACCAGCCAACATCCATTTACTGTCCAACTTCCAACTCACAGAACCAACTTTTCATTTTCCTCGTTTATCCATTCAATTGCCGTTTTCTGGAACAAACTTCCTCCATACGTATTTCCTGAAAAATTACAATCTACAGAAGTTCAAGTCCAATGTCAACAAATATCTTCTTTCGTCTTCTCAACCTCCAACCCAAGCACGGTACTAAGTACTATAGGTTCTAATACCTATCGTGTTTACATTTAAAAAAAAAAAGCCGTCTACACCTTATACAGGAGTCTTTGAGAAGAAAAGTAAACAGAAACAGACCACCCGAGCAGAAGACGATCGAGGAGTTCTGGAGCAACCTATGGAGCAGTGAAGTAAGACCTAGTTGGTTGATTGGTGATTTTTCTTGGCGCATCAGCATCTATAGTGCACCATAAATATGGTAAGTATGGATGTTATTTATTGCAGGTAGGGATAATTTCATAACTGGGACTACAATTTATTTTATTATTTTTTTTAAAGTAAGTGATATATGTTAATCATTTTGAGAAAAGTAATGATGTTTGAGACATTTATTTTATTACCCAAGGTTGAAGCAAGTGTAAGAGGGTCTTTCGTTATGTCAGTAGTAAAAAGGTTCTAGTACTCTTGCATATTTTGTACATTCGACAAAGATAGGTTTCATGGAAAGTGCAGTGTTACAGTGATGACACTGAGGGGAGAGTCTCCCCTTTTAAGTTTTTTTTTTTTTTTTTGATTTGGTAGTTGTTGGCGCATCGGCTTCTGTGGCCATATTGCACCTCCCAAGGTTTTTGCAGTACTTTGATCCAAGCCAGAGGCGGGAATCGAACCCGCGACCTTTGGGTTGCCAGGCAGGTACTTTACCCACTCGGCTAGCCCGGTCGGCTCCCCTTTTAAGAGATAGCAATGAGTAATGTTAGAGTGGCCTATTCTCAAGCAAGCTAATATTACCTCCAGCTTTCAAATTAAACTGTAGCTTGAACGCCATCGCTCAAGATTTGGTTTAATACTTCAAAGCTTATTGCTAAGCTGATGCAGTCATGATAACTGCCAGTGACAGTTATCATGCATTTTTCCTAGATTATTGGTCTATAGTCTTCACGTGCGACTTTCCACTTGTTGTTGGGTTGTACGTTAGTCGATTTGGCAGCATTGTCCGCTAGTTCATTCCCACGAATTGCTACATCTATTGGGACCTAGCAGAAGCGGATTTTTCTCCCAAGTTCGGTAAATATATGAAAAGAGGTGATTATTTCTTTATAACTGGGTGAGTGATGTTCACGGTGTTTTGGGGGGCACCGCCAAAACACCATGAACATCACTCACGGGTGGTGCCCCCAAAACTCATGGTTTTGGGGGCACCACCATTTTGGGGGCATGATGCCCCCAAAACTCATGGTTTTGGGGGCATCACGCCAGATGTGAGAACAATATTCCATGGCGGGGCGGATTTGCGATTTATAAAGAGTGACCAGCTGTTTGGAAGAAAAGTAACGCCGAGAGCGAAAGAGAAAACTAAGTTTTTTCGATGTAGAGGAAGCAATATTTGTAATGTGCTTGTGCCAAGATAGATTAGAAGTCAGGGTAATCTCCAAAAGAGATATATCATTTTGCCTAGAAATCTGACTGTCACTAAAGTTAAGCATAGGAGCAGAAGAATCCTTTTTGCGAGATATAAGACAAGACTGAGTTTTAGAAGGGTTGAAATCAACTAAGTTGTCTTTGCCCCACTGGAGAATTACCTGAAGATAGGCATTTAAGGAATTCGTAGCAGATTTTTGAGAAGTTGAGGCTGATTGAGCAGGACAAGGTTTCTCAAAATGTGCTATCATCGGCAAAACTATTGATAGGATTTCCAGTCAATGGAAGAAGGTCATTAATATACAACAGAAAAAGAGTGGTGTAAAGAACTGAACCTTGGGGAACACCGGCATTAGTGGAGAAGTTAGAAGACAGAGAGCCATCTATCATCACCCTCAGTGAGCGATAAGAGAGAAAACTGGATAACTAATTACTAAAAACAGTTCGCAAACCATAAGATGGAAGTTTGTTTAGAAGACCTTTATGCCAAACACGACCGAAAGCCTTTGAGACAAAGAGCAACTACTTGTGTCTCACCGAACCAAACCTTTCCACTGAATTAATCCATAAATGGGTAACATAAGCCAGAATATCACCAGTGAATTGACATTGACGGAATCCTTGCTGGCAATCATTGATCAGATGGAAGGTTTCTAGGTAATTTAAGAGTTGGCAATTAATTGATTTCTCCATTACTTTAGAAAGAATAGAAGTAATTGCAATTGGATGATAATTGGATGGGAGGGATTTGTCACCCTTTTTAGGAAGTGGCTGGATATGAGCAAATTTACAAGCAGCAAGAAAAACACCTTTGGAATAAGAAAGTGAAAAAAGGCGGCAAAGAATAGGAGTAAGTTCAGGAGCACAGGTTTTGAGAACAAGTGGAGATACACCATCGGGACCTGGAACTTTCTTAGCATCAAGATTCGTCAAAATACTTTTGACATCCTTTTGACGGAAGACCACAGGTGGCATTGAATAGAGCGTGTTGGGAATGGTGGGTGGTGTTTTACGAAGATCATTAATACAGGAGTTGACAGGAAAATGGGATGCAAGCAGGTCAGCTCTATCCTTGGCTGAAGTGACAACAGAACCATCTGGATTAGACAGAGGTGGGAGCAGAGATGGGCAAAAGTTGCGGCCAATAGTTTTGGCAAGAGACCAGAATGCTCACCTACCATTAGGGCAAGAAGCAAGTTTTCTACTCTTAGCCTGTTCAAACTCTAGTTTGCACTGATTAATAACTGCATTACAATTGTTGTGAGCTTGTGTTGTTGTGTAGGCAGAAAATTAAACTGAAGAATTAGAAACAAGCCAATTACGATATGCAACATTCTTCTCTTGAACAGCCTTAGCACATTTATTGGAAAACCAAGGTTTAGACAAAGGACGAGATTTTGAAGTGGAGTGTGGGATAAAGAATTCCATTCCTGCAAGAATAATTTCACTGACACGATCTGAGCAAATGTTGACATCAGAAGTTTTGAAACAGTAATCTGACCAAGGAAAAGAAGAAAATAAATCTCGTAAGGTCATCCCATTTTGCATTCCTGTAATGCCAAACGACACAAATGTGGGAAAAGCCATGAGATAAAGGTTCCATTGGAGAAGAGACAATCACCAAGTTGTGATCTGAAGTTACTAACGGACCTCTCACTTCGACCGTGTACTTAGAAGGGTTGTTTGTGAGAAAAACATCAAGCGTATTGGCTGTATGATTAGGATTGTCCAGTATTCTTGTAGGTAAATGAACCATCTGTGCAAGGTCATTAGTAATTGCAAAATCCTCAGCATCCCGACCTGCTGGATCAGTGTGACTAGAAAACAGAAGAAAGATGGAGTTGTGAACATTAAAATCACAAAGGAAAATTACCTCACTGTTAGGAAAGTTGGACTGGAGAAAGTCAAGTTGCAAAGAGAGGAAGTGAAAGAGCTCCAAGTGATTAGTGGAGTTGGGAGAACGGTAGAGACAACAGATGAATTTTAATAGAGATTTTAAGCCAAAGAAGATCAAAGAGAGGAGATTCCAAATTGCCAAGTCTCTGGCAGGGAATATCAGAATGGACATATGCACAAGTACCACCTTTGAGGCAAAAAGAATCATACAGCGAATAATTTGAGCATCTGTGATGAGCAGTAGTTGAATCAACCGATAACTGAGATTCTGTAAGAAAAAGGACGTGGGGTTTGGCAGACTACACGTGGAAATGGACATCGCTGAGATTTGGAAGTTCTTCCAATATGTTGTTGACCCGAATCGCAAATAGGGTAGCACTCAGTATGGAACCCTGTGGAACACCCTCTTCTTGAATGTGAGTTGTTGATAGCACGTTTTGATATCGGACTTGAAAGGTGTGTAACCTTAAAAAGTTCTGGATGAATTGTGGAAGGTAGCCTCTGAGCCCCAACTGATGTATATCTTTAATAATACCATGACGTCAAGTGGTATCAAATGCTTTTTGAATATCTAGGTTCACCATCACCAGATGTTGTCTCACAACAAAAGCGTTATGTATGTTAGATTCAATTTTGAGTAGTAAATTTAGGGTAGATTTTTTTGGTGATTGGAAAGAACGTTTTGGGAGTTTAGAACCCAGATGAGCCTTTTATGCACCATCCTTTCAAAGATTTTGCCCAAACAGCTTGTCAACGATATTGGTCTGTAATTATCAACTATGGAAGGATCTTTACCTGGTTTTAGAATAGCACAAATATAGGAATGACGCCATGAGAGAGGATATGTATTTTCTGCAAAGATCCGGTTATAAAAGTGTAATAGTATGTAGAGATCGGCTTCACATAGATGCTTCGGCATACTGTAGTGAATGCCGTCTGGTCCTGCTGCACTATTTGGAGATTTGCTCAAGGATTCTTTGAGTTCAGCTATAGAAAAGGGTTGGTTATACGGAAGTGAGAGTCTATTTGAAAAATTAAATTTATGACGTTCCTCAACAGTTTTAATGCGCTGAAAGGAGGTGACAGCGGAAATGTTATAGAAAGATTCTGCTAAAGCATTTGCAATGTCAGTAGAAGAGGATAGGTCCTACCCATTCCACTGTATTATCGGAGATTACTGCGGAGGAAATTTTCCATTGAGAGCTTGTATTTTTTTCCATATAATTCGAGTGTCAGTATTTTTGTTAATAAATGATGCGAAGTTGATCCAGGAGTCACGTTTTGCTTTCTTCCTAATTTGCCTTGCTTTGAGTTTTTTGTATAAAATTAGATTGGCAGTAGTTGGCATTTGTGGAACTGGTTCCAAGCACAGTTTTTTCCTACTTTCCCTTTAGAGCAGTCTGCATTCCACCACTGGTTTTTGTGTACACGCTTGCATTGGTCTGATTTTGGGATGGAAATTTCTGCTGTAGATAAGATTTGGCTGGTAATGTGGTCAGTTACGTCATCAATATGTTGATGTTGAACATATTGAGTGTTGAGTAGGACACAATTTGAGTAGTTTACCCAGTCTGCTTTATAAAAATTCCAAGAAGTACAGCCTTTAGGACATGACACGACCTGGGTTTCAATTGAACTGATAATAGGAAAATGGTAACTGTGGAATGGATCATTCAGCACTAACCATTCATGCTTGCAAAAAGAGATGCTGAACAGATGGATAAGTCTATGGCTGAGGTAGTACCTGTAGGTAGTTGTATATAAGTTGGAGAGCCAGAATTCAGCAGAGTCAGGTTATGGTTATCCAGGAATGTTTCAATTATTTGGCCTCTCCTATCCATGGTGGAAGATCCCCACAATGGATGGTGGCCGTTGAAATCACCGAATAAGCAGACAGGAGGCGGAAATTGTGCAATTACATTGTCAAGTTCAGTCTGGGAGCAAGGATAATTTGGAGAGATATAAATGGATGCAAGCGTTAATGATACTCCCATTGCCATCCGAACTGCTACAACTTCTAAGGAGGTTTGTAGCTGGATATGTCTTGATGGTATAGTAGATTTTACAAGAACAGCTACCCCTCCATGGGCAGGATCATCAGAATCTCTGTGTCGTCTCAACATGGTGTAATTTTTGAATCTGAGAGAGACTTTTGGTGATAGAAATGTTTCCTGTAAGCATACACCTACTGCATTCGTTTGAAAAAGTAAATCACTCAGGTCATCAAAATTACTGCGTAATCCTCTACAGTTCCATTGTATGAATTTATTCATTGTTTGGATTTGATTGAATAAGATTGATCTGACTGTTTTTTCTGAGAAGTCTTCAGTCTGCTTTGTTTTGATTTTTCATTCCTTGAAAAGATTGGGCGTCCTGTTTCTATGGTATCATTAGCATATAATTCGACAACCGATTCTTCATCCTGTGGTTGAATATCAATTTCCATTTTCCTATTGCATTGTTTCACTTTTTCCTGGTCGTCAACGTTTGCTGATTTTGTTGTTTCAGGCAATGATAGGATAGCATCAGTTGGGATACTAATTGGTGTATTGCTGGTCTCGTTCACTGTAAGTTTCTTTTTGGATGTTAGCGCAGTTTTGGCCCAGGTGGAAAACGAACTGCTTGGTTCTATGGATACATCTGTTTGTGTTGCAACTGAGTGGCTACTTCTGGTTACTGATGCATATGATCTGCTAGTAATGGTTAACAGCACTTGCTTTCTTGCTTCAGGATATGTGACCTTATGCTCTACTTTATATTTCTGGATTTTTTTTTCCTGTTTTCCAGAGGTCACATGCTTTAGAAAATGCAGGATGGCTCCCTTTACAGTTTGGGCAAGTAGGAGAGAAAGCTGTACACTCTGCTTGGGAATCTCCTTAGAGCCACAAATAGGACGCACAGCATCGCCTCTGCATGCAGTCTGTGCATGGCCGTACTTCTGGCACTTAACACGGCGAATGGGATTCGGAATGTAAGGTCGAATCTTGCAGTTTAAATAACCTGCTTTGACAGTAGATGGAAGATTCGGAGTGCTGAACGTCAAAATAATGGACCTAGTTGGTAGTAGGTTGCCATCTTTTTTGGTCATTATTCTCCGTGTATGTGTCACCTTTTGTTCGCTAAGCTCTTGTACTATTTCTTCTTCAGAAACAGTTAATAGGTCCCATTCACTGATAACGCCTTTAGACGTGTTCAGGGTGTTATGGGGCGTAACTGACACTGGAATATTGTTGAATGTTGTTAAATTTAACAATTTTTCTGAATGAGATGTTTTTGTAGTTTCAATTAAAAGGTCTCCTGATTGGAGACGCTTCACCATTTTCGGGGATCCAATAACCGATTCTAAACATTTCAGTGTCAGAAAAGGCGATAGCTTGCCGACAGGTTGTGTGGACAATGAGTGCATTATAAGAAATGCTGGCATATCTGAAATCTGTTTTTCCGTCCGAAGTCTCTTCGGACAATTGGACTCATGTTCTGAGACAGAGTTAACAACTTTGCCACCTGTGGGCTCCAGGGATGGATATTCATTACAATCCATCGTTGCTCTTTTTTAGCTCTGGAAGAGCAAATTCCTTCTCCCAGATTACCGGCCCCGCCACGTGGAGGCAGGAGCAGTGCCAACCAGTGACCAAGCGATCAGCAGAAGAGGAGAGCAGTACGTTGCTCAGCGAGGGACGCAGTGACGTTGCTCAGCGAGGGAAGCAGTGACGTTGCTCAGCGAGGGAAGCAGTGATGTTGCTCAGCGAGGGAAGCAGTAACGTTGCGACCGGTGGATGGATTATCTAAGCACTAGTACTCGCCCTAGGAAAAATCGCTTGGCACTCAGGGCCCTGGTAACATAAAGGGGCGGCATTCCTCCATGTGGTGTGGGTGCAACACCTCGACCTCTGCTTATGTTGATTCACACCTGGGTGGTCACCCACCAGGTGCTTGTGCATGGAGGTTATACCCAGGATTACTAGCAGTCCCACCATCATGAAGGTGCAAGGAGAGGATTTGGCTGTCACAGACCGTCCGAACTTCGCCGAATTTGGGTCAACTTGACTTGAGTATCACCAGAATATCAGTTCCATCAGCGTTTTAGACTCCCAGGTAGCAAGTACAGCTTGTCTGGCATATCTGAGAGAATGTCTGTGACAACCTCAAGGACTGTTACTGGACAAAACTTAACATTTAATGAGATGATTGAGGCTGGATATTTTTAAATAATTGTTCAAAATTTGGTTGCAAATTTCTGACGCCAATCTCAATACATAATGAAGATAATGTCCTGATGGTATTTCTACACTTGTTGTCAAAACCTGTGCTCCTCAACTTGCTCCTGTTCCATGCCACCTTTATTCATGTTCTTATTCCAAAGGATTTTTTCTTCTGCTTGGAAATTTCTGATATCCAGCCAGTTCCTAAAAAAGGGTGACAAATACCTCCCATCCAATTACTTCTACTCTTTCTACAGTAATGGAGAAATCACTTAACCGTCAACTCAAACTGTCTAGAAACCTTCCGCTGATCAACGATCATCAGTATGCATTCCATCAGTGTCGATCCGCAGGTGATATTCTGGCCTGTGTTACCAATTTGGGAACAAATTCAATGGAAAAGTTTGCTGAAACAGAAGCAGTTGTTCTTGACATCTCAAAGGCTTTCAATCGTGTTTGGCATAAAGATCTTCTAAACAAGCTTCCATCTTATGGTTTTCCAACTGTTCTTTGTAATTGGTTTTCCAGTTTTCTCTCTGACCACTCACCGAGGGTGATGGTAGATGACTGTCTTCTAACTTCGCTACTAATGCTGGTGTCCCCAAGGTTCAGTTCTTTCCCTCCATTCTTATCCTCTTGAAAAATTAAAGACCTTATTTCATTGATCGGAAATCCTATCCATAGTTTTGCTGATGATAGCACATTGCATTCCACTTTCCAGTTTGAGAAACCTTGCCCTGCTCAATCAGCTTCAACTTCTTGAACATCTGCAATCAATTCCTTAAATGCCAATATACAGGTAATTCTCCAGTGGGGGAAAGACAACTTAGTTGGTTTCAATCCTTCTAAAACTCAGTCCTTATATCTTGCAAAAAGGATTCTTCTGCTCCTATGCTCATCTTTGATGACACTCCGATTTCTAGGCAAGATGATATCTCTTTTGGGGATTACCCTGACTTCTAACCTGTCTTCGCACAAGCACATTACAATTATTGCTTCCTCTGCATCCAAAAAATTTGGTTTTCTCTTTGGCTTTCGGCATTACTTTTCTTCCAAACAGCTGTTCACTCTGTACAAATTGCAAATCTGCCCTACCATGGAATATTGTTCCCAAATCTGGGGTGGTGCCCCCAAAACCTCTCTCAGGCTTCTTGATTCCATTCAGAAGAGGGCATTTAGATTAATTAATGATTCATCAATAACAGAGTTCCTCTACTCGCTGTCTAATAGATGTACTGTTTCTGCTACATGCATTTTCTACAGATACTTCCAGGAGCACTGGTCTTCTGAATTGGCTTCTTTAATTCCCGCTCTCTCTTTCAAAATGGTCCGAACACATGCCACCACCAGCCAATATCCATTTACTGTCCAACTTCAAACTCACAGAACCAACTTTTCATCTTTCTCATTTATTCTTTCAACTGCCTTTTCCTGGAACAACCTTCCGTCATACATATTTCCTGAAAATTGCAGTCTACAGATGTTCAAGTTTAATGTCAACAAATATCTACTTTCGTCTTCTCAACCTCCAACACAAGCACGGTACTAAGTACTTTAGGTTCTAATACCTCTCGTCTTTGGGGTTTTCATAAAAAAAAAAAAAAAAAAAAAAAAAGATAGGCGACTTGACCCAATACCAACAGGGTAATAAGAGTAAGGAATTTATTGGAAAAGTGAACAGCATCCTCAAGAGAGAATGTAAATAGGAAACACGAAAATGAAAAATAACAGAATCGGAGAATACTTAGACACACCATGGTAGAACCCACTCACACTCAGCAAACTACTATGCTCATAAAATGAGAGCTCCTATAGGAAAATAAACAACTCAGTCTTCGATGAAAACCAAAGAATCTTCTACAGGAATATTGGAAACGATGGGCAAAACGGAAACAGAACACCCTAGCAGAATACAATCGAGGAATTCTGGGTTAACATATGGAGCAGTGAAGTAAGACCTAACAGCCAAGTTTCCTGGATTGAACTAGAATGAAAGAAAACCAAGGACATACGAGAGATGAGAGAATGGAAGATTCGGGAAGAAGAATAAGTACAGTCGATAAGGAACTCCCACAACTGGTGAACACCAGGAATAGATAATGTCCACAACTACTGGTTCTAGAACACTAACACACAATCAACGAACAGAGCAGTTCACTGCTCTGCTTGTAGATTATGTGTTAGTGTTCTTGAATCAAATGACGCACACAAAGGCAATGTTGACTGTGTGTTAGTGTTTGTAAACTGTTAGTAATCTTAAACCGAATGATAAGGCCCCCAGAAGCAATCCCAGAGATTCTTTGTCAAGTAAACACTTATCTGAGGGCTAAAGACCAAGATATATTATATCTTGGCAAAACCCAGGATGATAGCCTGTCTCTCAGCGATGTACAAGATCCTGAGCAGCCGAATAACCAAGATATCAGACCACTTCGAAAGCCAGAACATCATGGCTGAACAGCAGAAAGAATGAAACTGTGAGCAAAGGATGCAAGAGGCAATTAACCATTGATGCCACAGATATAGAGCAAGTCTGAAAGAAGCGCTGCAACCAGAACATGGTCTCCATCGATTACTGCAAAGCCTTCGGCTCAGTGCCTCATATCTGACTATCTACAAAGTCAATCCAACGGTGACAACCTTCCTGGAAGCAACAATGGTATAATGGAGTACCCCCATCAAAGGGTGAGAACATCAAAACCAAACAGATTCCATCAAAAGAGGAATTCCATTAAAAGATGGAGATGCTCTGGGTCTGCTCTGGCTCTGTCTAACACTCAACCCACTATCCACCACACTCAACAATAGCAACTATCAATATAACCTCAAAAGAAGGAAGAAAAAACTTGTATGCCCACTCACATCTGATGTACATGGATGACATCAAGCTATATGCCACAACAAAGAAACAAATCAAGCAACTACGCCGTATCACCCAGAGATAAGGAATGCAGAATTGGAATTTGGGGAGTACAATTTGCACAGAATATACAGGATAGAAGAGGAGGAGAGGTGATGCTGTTAATTAAAAAACAGCTAAAATCTAAGGAAGTGCATCCAGCTAACATGGGTGAACAGTGGAATGTTCAGTCAGTTTCCTGTGACCTAAGCAGTGTGCAGTAAATTTGAGAGTAGCAGTGTGTTAGAGGCCTAATGACACTCTAAAGTACCATGAACAACCATACAGAAAAATAGTGGTTGAGCAAATCAGATTGTGTTATAATAGGGGATTTTAACTTCACAGATATTGACGGGAACTTGTGGATTCGTCGCATGCATGCTAACAAGGCTTTTGTGGATTTATTGGATGATTCTTTTCTAGAGCAGCATGTTTGAGAGGCAACTAGAGGGAGTAATACCCTTGACCTGATTATCACCAGTGATTATTCATGAATTAAGAATCTGCAAATAAAAGAACCAGGATGTTGCAATGACTTCAGTGTGCTGATGCGAGATTTACTTAAAGATGTAACTACCATCAGAGGTAAAGGGAAAGGTTTTTGCTTTTGTAAAGATAACAACAGTGTTCTCAGACAGTTTTTAATTTCTATACAATGGGATAAAATGATGATGTTACCGGGAGCAAATTCTAAATGGGAAGCATTGAATCTGGAAGTCATTAGGCCTTTTGTCCCGACTAAGAAATACCATTCAAGGATTAGGCCTAAATGGATGACAGATGAACTAATGATACTCAGGGCAGAGAAGAAAAATGCATGGGATGCATATAAATTATCACGTGACACAGAAGATTATGGTAGATAAGCTAGCTTGTAATCAAGTCACAAAGAATACAAAGAAAAACAGCAGAGACTTCTTTTCTTACATAAACTCTAGGAAGATGAGGGTGAATCGGAATGGTCCACTTAATATCGACAATTCGATGAGGCTGCTGAGGTAGCTGACAAACTGAATGAGTATTTTGCATCTACATTCACACATGAATGTAGGGAAGAGGAGGCCAGAAGCTTATCAAACGTTAACAGGAAACTAAATGATTTTTTATTAACTGAGAGCAAAGTGGAGGAGAAATTGTTGAAATTGAACGTAAAACAGGCACCTAGGGTGGATGAGATCTATCCAGTTATATTAAAGGAGGCAACAAACCCTTAACCATAATTATAAGAGCATCCTTGGATTCGGGGTCCCCATGGACTGGAATGTGCAAATGTGACACGAGTAATTACAGACCTGTTAGTTTAACTTCTGTTACGGGGAAAATAATGGAGGATTAAGGGAAAGTGTTGTACTGGTTAAAGAAGCACTGCAGGATCATCTAGACAAATCTGATTGAATATTATGATGTGGTCACAAAGGAACTAGATGCATAAAATAATTGTGATATCATATACTTGGATTTTGGGAAAGCTGTCAATACTGTTGCATCGAAGACTAATTTACAAATTGGAGCAGTGTGGCATTAAGGGCAAGTTGCTACAATGGATAAAAGGATGGTTGAGTGGGAGAAGACAGAGTGGTAATAAATGTACAGTACTCTTCATGGACTAATGTTATTAGTGGACTCCCACAGAGTTCGGTGTCGGGCCCAGTGTTGTTTTGTATAATTATCAATGATGTTAATAAAGTATATTAGCATTACCAGAGGAATAGGATGGAAAAAACAAGCTTACATAGCATTAGCAAAAGGAAAAAAAAAAAAAAAAATTTCCATTTCACCCATTCAAACACTCCAAATGTTTCTCTAGTTCTGCCTTGAATTTATTTGAGTTGTTAACCTCCACAACAACAGATGGAAGTTTTTTCCAACTATCAACCACCTGCGGGCTAAAGACGAATTTCCGAACATCTATTCTACTCTACAATTGACTTTCCTCAGTTCGAATCCGATCAGCCTTGAGCTTGCTCAATCCAATCAAAGCCTTATACACCACAATTAGATCACCTCGTAGGTGCATAGTCTCCATAAGCTGCAATTTGCAGAATTTAAGCCTTTCTTGTTAACACCAAACCTTTGTTCCACTCAATATCATTGCCCTTCTCTGTGATCGTTCCACCAGCTCTACATCCTTCCTAAAATAAAACTTCCAGACCTGTATGCATTACTCAAGGTGTGGCTTGAACATTACGTTATACAAGGGGACAATCACCCCCTTATTGCTGCTTACAAAATTCATTTATATCATTGACGAGACAACATCAGTTACTCTTGCAGCCTGTCTACACTACTCAAAAAACTTGATATCTTCTGACTGCACAATTGCTCCCTTGATACATTACTCTGAGGTTACTGCTACCCACATGCAGTACTTTCCATTTCTCAAAGTTAAACTTCGATTGCCACATCTCACCCCATCTTCTCAACTGTTCCAGATCCTGTTGCAGTGGCATACTATCATTAACAACCCTGTTAACCTTCATATCATCTGCAAACTTGGATATTAAACTGTGATATAGCTACATCAATATCATTGATAAATACACAAAACAACAATGGCCCAAACAAAAAACCCCCGGTGACTCCACTCATAAAGTTAGTACACAAAGAGTAGTGTCCATTGTTAACCACTCTGTCTTCTCTCACTCAACCATCCTTTTATACATCGTAGCAACTTGCCCTTAATGCCATACTGCTCAAATCTGTAAAGTAGTCTTAAATGTGCCATAGTATCAAAAGCTTTCCTAAAATCCAAGAATATGATATCAAAATTATTTTTTCATCCAGTTCCTTTGTGACATACAATTGAACCAAATTTGTCAGACAATATTTCCCCTTAACAAACCCATGCTGTGTCTGAATTATAACTGCAGCCTTGTCTAGATGATCCTGCATCGCTTACCAGTGACTCCATTATTTTCCCAGGAACAGAAGTTAGGCTAACAGGTCCGTAATTACTCGTGTCACCCTTTGTGAATTGGGGGACATATTTGCCCATCTCCAGTCAGTGATGACCTCACCTGAATCCAAGGAGGCTTTCATAATTATGGCTCAGGGTTTGCTTACTTCCTTTAATATAACTAGCCCCAAGTGCCTTTCTTATGTTTAATTTCAACAATTTCTCCTCCACTTTGCTCTCAGTTATTACAAAATCATTTAGCTCCCTCCCAGAGTTTGATAAGCTTCTGTCCTCCACTTCCCTGTGTGAATGTAGATGCAAAATACTCGTTCCGTTTTTCATCTACCTCAGCCGGTTCATCAACAATTGAACCGTCGATGTCAAGTGGACCAATCTGATTCATCCCCGTCGATCAAGAGTTTACACAAGTAAACACGTCTTTACTGTTTTTCTTTAATGGTTTAACATAGATTTCTCATAATCTGCCTTTGCTTGCCTAATGTGTTTTCTGACCATTAAAGACTATCTTATATCTTCCTGGCATCTGTACCTGCTGATAATTTATATGCATCCCAAACATTTTTTCTTTTCTGCCACGAGTCTGGTTAGGTCATTTGCCATCAATTTAAGCTTAAATCTTGAAGAGTATTCCTTAATTGGTATGAAAAGCCTAGTAGCTTCTAAGATTAATTCTTTGAATGCTCCCCATTTAGAATTTGCTGTTGGTAACATCATCAGTTTGTCCCACTATATAGAATTTAAAAAATCTGAGACCATTATAGTCACATTTAAGAAAACAAAAATCATTCCCTTTACCAATGATGGTAGTTACATCTTTAAGTAAATCACACATCAGTACACTGTGTTCACTGCCACCTAGTGGTTCCTTTACCTGCAGATTCTTAATGCATGAAGAATCACTGCCGATAATCAGATCAAGAGTGTTACTCCTTCTGGTTGCATCTCAAACATGCTGCTGTAGAAAACAATCGTAAAATAAATCCACAAAAGTCTTGCTAGTGTGTGAGTGATCAACCAACAAGTTCCAGTCTATATCTGGGAAGTTAAAATCCCCCATTATAAGACCTCTGCTTTACTGGCCCAGTCTATTTCCCTGTAAAATTGTTCAGTGTACTCATCACAGTCATTAGACCTAGAACACACTCCTACTCTCAACTTGGTTTTCCCAGTGCTTATGTCACACCACACTGATTCAACACTGCACTGCACTCTCAACTGGATGCACTTCCTTAGATTTTGTGTTTCTTAACTAACAGCACCACCATCCTTTCTGTACACATTGTACTCTCCAAATTCCAATTCTGCATTCCTTATCTCTATGTGACACATCTCTGCCATCACAAAAAAATCAGCCTTTCATGTCTTCACCAGCACCCCAAATTCATCACCAATTTATTTACTATACTCCTAGCATTGGTGTACATTCACATTCTTACTCTTAGTAACTCTAACACAACCCATATATTTACTTGTTCCATGATGATTCCCAGCAGCCCTTAAAATCCCAAGTACTTCGCATTCCAGGCTGCTGCTCATTCCAATAGAAGCAGTACAAGAATCATTCCTTCCGCCGCCTATGGCTACTGTTAATCTATTAGTCTGTGAAGTCCCTCAAGCTTGCAGTTTTCCACCCTACCTAACATTTCCTCAATAGTATCAGCAAATATTCTTGCACCCTTTCTATTTAATTGTGACCCATCCCTGAAGAAACAAATTTCTCCTGTTAACAAGCACAGACCATGCTGAGAAAAATTCTACCCTGTGAGTCTTGCACAATCTCTCAAGGGACAAACTGTTTGACAAGGCTCTCATCATATAATCCCTCCGATCTTGTCTGGGCAGAATTGCAGACACTTTCGAATTTCACCCTAACCTGTGACTTTTTTCAGGGTTAATGTCTAAGTTGGCAGATGATACAAAGGTTGGCAGGGTTGTTAATGACAGTAATGATAGTATACTGCTGCAACTGAACTTTAACATTTACAAATGTTGTTGTTATTTGGTTTTTACAAGCATTAGCAACTAAGGCCATATTGCTCCGGGAATTTGCGGTGGTCATTCTCTGACCTTTCCGCATCCTCCATATTTGGTGGTGATGGGCTCGACCCCCGGTCTAATCAAGAAGCGTGTGTTACGCACTGCTGCTCCTTCCCACCTGGCTACGGAGGAGCCTATTTTTACAAATGTAAAGTAGTGCATATGGGTAGCAGTAACCACAGAATAGCTTACCAACTTTGTGGTACTATAACTTTGTGGTATACTCAGGTTAGTAGAGAATAGTAGAGCTAGGATAATTGTGCAGTCAGATAGGAAGTTTTTTTTGCAGAGTAGACAGGCTGCAAGAGTACCTTATGGTGTCTTGTCAATGATATACAGGAATTTTGCTAGCAGGAATAAGGGGGTGATCGTCCCCTTGTATAAGGTAATGGTTAAGCCACACCTTGAGTACTGTATACAGGTCTGGAGGCCTCATTTTAGGAAGGATGTTGAGCTGCTGGAACGCGTACAGAGAAGGGGAACGAAATTGATGAGAGGAACAGAGGTCTGGTGTTACCAAGAAAGGATTAAATTCTGCAAATTTCAGCTTTTGGAGACTTGGCACCTGTGTGGTTAACTAACTGAGGTGTATAAGGCCTTGAATGGTTTGAGCAAGCTCAATGGTAATGGTATTCTTCCTCTTGCTCAGATTAAAACTTAAAAAAGGAAACTTAAAAAGGTTCAAGGCAGAACTAGACAAGCATTTGGAGTGAATGGATAGGTGAAATGGAAAGGATTTATTTATTTATTTATTTTTTTTTTTTTTGGCTGATGCTATATAATCTTGCTTTCTTGCATCATATGCTTCTACTAATGCATCACCAAAATATTCAGCAATGATATCAGAATGAAATTTGGTCTACAATAATGCAAGACCCATAAAGTGCATTGGGGGAAATTCGTTTACTGAAATTACCAACTGCAATCTGTTAAGGAGAATGCAGCCATGACAGGGAGAGAGACCTAGAAATATCTGGGGATGATGCCAGCTCAGCAGTTACACCACAAAGGGATCAAGACCTGCCTGACCAAGAAATATCATCAGAGACTCAGAAACCGAGACCATAGATTGGACTAACACTGAGCAAAGGCTAGGACCATTACGACCAATGGTCGCCAACACCACCCAAAGTCAGTCGTGAAGAGGCCGACAATAGCTCAAAAAGAATGAGGAGGGGGCATGATAGACTCAGAGCAACAGAAAACGCAACAGCTATCTAGAAGGATTACTTCCAGAAAAACACAGCATCACTGTACCAGACAAATGAAGCTGGAAAGA
Organism: Mastigoproctus giganteus; assembly: GCF_048544385.1. Lineage (NCBI taxonomy): Eukaryota > Metazoa > Arthropoda > Arachnida > Uropygi > Thelyphonidae > Mastigoproctus > Mastigoproctus giganteus. Next base: position 55,254,191 of record NC_143588.1, read on the forward strand.
TGGGCAAAGACATTCCATTGTACACTACAACAACCTCCATCAAGATCACCCAGATAAAATGGCTTCCAATGCATTGCTTACGAGCAAGACGCTCTTCTCTGAGACAAAGATTCATGCTCACTATCGAAGACCAGGCAATCAACACCAGAAACTATAGAAAATGCATTGATAAGGAGCCCAGAGTATCAGATGACACGTCGAAAATTCCTCCTGAACTCAGAAACAAGGCAATACATCACAGCAGTATGTAAGATAATCCAGGCAGAGTACATTCATAAAGACCAGGCAGCCAGAATAATACATCATAAGTTAGAGAGGAATACCAGTGTTGACCAAAGAAAATGTACTATATTTTAAGTACAAACCACAGGCCATACTAGATACCCCAACCCACAAGCTGCTGTACTGGGACCGTGTTATAATAAAGGAAAAGACATAACGGTTATCGACAAGTAGGAAAACGCTACCTATCTGATTGACACAGTAGTGCCCAACACTGGCAACATCCAGAAAACCATGAGTAAAAAACCAGGAAGTAAATGAAACTAAGACAGGAGAGAAAAAAAGAGATATATGGCACATGTAAAGTGACCAGATGTCCCGGATTATGCAGGACAGTCCTGGATTCCAGTCTTTTGCCCTACATTGCAAATTGTCCCAGAAAATGTCTGGATTGGACATGTACCCTCCATACTTAATGGAAAACATAATGAATCATTTGCATTATGTTTGCCAGGAACCAGTAGTAACAACAGTAAGAGTTTTTTTGGTAGTAAATAAGCTGTGGGCGTCAAAAAAAAAAAAAAAAAAAAAAAACACAACTGATCATCGAAAAGCCAAATGCAATACTACAACTTCAATGCAATTTTGCTAACACTTCTGAAGAATTTTAAGAAGAAATAGCATATAAGGAAGTTTAAGAAAAATTCACTAATCAGTAAAATATGTTTAATTATATTATTTCATTTCTCTTCTTTTTAGTGTCAAAAGAAGTATATTTTTTATTATCATTATTAATTATTTCACAAAAAAAAAAAACTTTTTACACGAAACAAATAAAATCGATTAAAAAGTGTTGTTTTATTTTCCCCTTTTTATTACAATTATTTTTCTAATTTCACATCCTTCACACAACCTTCTGTTCGCTACATAGCATAACATGAGGGGTACCGTATACTGAATTTCAGTCTTTCTTTGAAGAAAAATTATAATATAAATATATATATATAGCATTAGCAGAGGCTATGATGCAAGAAAGCAAGCTTATGCAGCATCAGCCAAAAAAAAAAAAAAAAAAACCTCCCATTTCACCCTTCCATTCGTTACAAATGCCTGTCCAACTCAGCCTTAAATTTATTTAGGCTATTAGCTTCCACAACAAAAGATGGAAGCCTGTTTCACCAATCAACTACCCACTTGCTAAAGGCAAATTTCCGTACATATATTCTACAACTATCTTTCCTCAATTTGAAACTGTGCCTGCTCAGGTTCTTAGTCTGAGCAAGAGGAAGAACCCCATTAGCATTGAACTTGCTCAAACCATTCAAGGCATTATACACCTCAGTTAGTTAACCACACAGGTGCCTAGTCTCCAGAAGCTGCAATTTGCAGAATTTAATCCTTCTTTGGTAACACCAGAGCTCTGTTCCTCTCATCAATTTCATCGCCCTACTTTGTACTTGGTCTAGCAACTCTACATCCTTTCTAAAATGAGGCCTCCAGACCTGTACTTAGTACTCTAGGTGTGGCCTGACCATTACCTTGTATAACGGGATAATCTCCTCCCTGTCCCTGCTTTCATTTGTCAATGTTAAAATTCAGTTCCCACTTCTCAGCCCATTTAGCCAACTTATCTAGATCCAGTTGGAGTAGCATACGGTCTTTACTGTCATTAACAACCCTGCCAACTTTGTATCATCTGCAAACTTGGACATTAAACCCGATATACCCTCATTGATAAATATACAAACCAACAATGGGCCCAACACCGAAACATAGAACTTCATTAATAATGTTTGTCCACGAAGACCAGTGTCCATTGATTACCACTCTCTGTTGTCTCCCACTCAAACATCACTTTATCCCTTGCAGCAATCTACCCTTAACACCAAACCTCTAAGATTTGTACAGCAGTCTTTCATGTGCAACAGAAACAAAAGCTTTCCTGAAATCCAAATATAAGATATCAAAATTATTTTTAGCATTCAGTTCCTTTGTGACCACATCATAGTATCCAATCAAACTGGCCAGACAATACTTCCCATTACACAAACCCATGCTGTGTCTCGACTATTACTGCAGACTTATCTAGATGACCTGCAATGCTTCTTTAACCAGTGATTCCATTATTTTCCTTGCAACACAAGTTAAACTAACAGGTCTGTAGTTACTTGTGTCACCTTTTCAACCCCCTTTGTGAACTGGTGATAGACTTGCACACCTCCAGTCCATGGGAAACCCCCTCCCCCCCTAATTATGGCTAAGGGTTTTCTTACTTCTTTGCTGCCTCCTTTAATATAACTGGATAGATCCTGTCTACCCCAGGTGCCTTCCTTATGTTTAACTTCAACAATTTCTCCTGCACTTTCTCAGTTTTTACAAAATAACTTGGCTCCCAGTGAGCGTTTTACAAACTTGTGGCACTCCCCTCATTGAATATCTCCTCATGTGTGAATGTAGAGGCAAAATAATCATTCAGTTTATCAGCTACCTGAGCATGATCATCAAGTCAACCCATCTATGTTGAGTGGTCAAATCTGATTCATCCCTTTCCTTCTAGAGTTTACATAAAAAAAGAACTTTGCTGATTTTCTTTGCATCCTTTGTGAAATATTTCTCATAATCTGCCTTCGCCTGCCTAACCGTCTTTGTGACTTCCTTACAGACTAGTTTATACCTGCCACAGGCTTCTGGGTCACCTGATATTTTATATGCATCCCACACATTTTTCTTCACTGTCACAAGCCTGATTCATTCAGCTGATATCCATTTACACCTAAACCTTGAAGAGTATTTCTTAGTGGGAATGAAAAGCCTAGTAACCTCCAAAATTAAGTCCCTGAAGGCTTCCCATTTAGAATTCAACATTGGTAACATCGTCAGTTGATCCCACTGTACAGAATTTAAAAACTGTCAGAACCTCTGTAGTCACGTTTACGAAAGCCCTTCCCTTTAGCCTGAACGGTACTTACACCTTTAAATAATTCCCACATCAGTACTTTGTGATCACTGGTTCTTTTATCTGCAAATTCTTAACGCATGAATAAACACTACCGATAATCAGATCAAGAGTATTACTCCCTCTGGTTTCCTCTCGAACATGTTACTGTAGAAAACATCCATCCAATAAATCCACAAAAGTCTTGCCAGTGTCCAAGCGACCCATAAGTTCCAATCAATATCTGAAAAGTCAATATTTCCAGTCAATATTTTAAATTATTGATTTAAAATATCATGCCTCAAACTAGAGCAGCAAAGCAACGGGCACAAATTGGCAGGATTGCTGTGACTTGGCGGAGAACTGAGGGGGGCGATTTTCCAACGCATCACAGCCTAAAAAAATGTGCAGCTTGTGAAATGTTTGCTGAACTATCTGGAATGGAACATGATATTGCCATGGGGGATGTCTGTGTGTGCGAGATGTAAGGAGTGTAAGGAAATCAGGCGACAAACTCAGCATTGTTATGGGCCTATACAAGAGTTTGAAGGACAGGGTGGATGCCCCCGAAAGATCTAAATTGAGGGGCCCATCAGGCTCTCAGCTGCCCACATCAACACCAGAGCTTGCACATGGTCATCACGCAACACAGCGGCAGCCTCCAAAGCAGAATGCGCTGGTCCCTCAGGAACTAGTAGTTGTTGGTCACTATTGTCAGGGAAACGGGAAACATCCTTTGTAAAAAGGATAGGTGGAATAGGACCAGGGTATGTTTGCCATGGGGCAAAAGTTGATGACGTTTTAGAGCAGATATCATCTTTTGGGAGCACAAAAGGTGATATAGTTGTACACGTTGGCACTAATGATATTAAGAGTAGGAGGCCAGCAGAATTACTTAACAAGTACAGGTCACTGATGAAACAAAGCCGTGAATTAGGGTTGAATTTGAAAGTGCCTGCAATTCTGCCAAGACACGATAGGAGGGAGTATATGATGAGAGCCTTGTCGATCAATTCGGCCGTGGAAAGATTGTGCAAGGCTCAAGGGATAGAATTTTTTTCAGCCTGGACTGTACTTGTTAACAGGAGAGACTGCTCTACAAGGATGGGATACACTTAAATAGAAAGGGTGCAAGAATATTTGCTGATGCTATTGAGGCAGTGTTGGGTGGGTCGGAAAACTGATAGCTTCGGGGGATACAAGGACTAATAGTTTAACAGTAGCCATAGGCAGAGGTGAAGGTGATTCTTGCACAACTTCTATTAGAATAAGTAGCGACCTGGAGCGACGGGTGCTGGGGGTTTCAGGGACGGATGGCAGTCATCGTGAAACAGGTGAGTATGTGGGATGTGTTAGAGTAACCAAGAATAAGAAAAGGTGCATGTATACTTGCATGTATACCAATGCTAGAAGTATAGTAAATAAATTTGATGAATTTGAAGTGTTGGTCAAGACATCAAAGGCGATTATTGTTGGGATATCGGAGACGTGGTGTCACACAGATATAAGGAATGCCGAACTGGAATTTGGGGAGAACAATGTGTACAGAAAGGATAGACAGGATAGGAAGGGAGGAGGTGTTATGCTGTTAATAAAGAAAAACATAAAATCAAAAGAGGTGCATCCAGTTGATATAGATGAACTGTTGAGTGCACTGTTGCACTGTTGAGTCAGTTTGGTGTGACAAAAGCGCAGCGAAAGCAAAAATAAGAGTAGGAGTGTGTTATAGGCCTAATGACTTGAATGAGTACAATGAACAATTGTACAGAGAAACAGAGTGGGCTAGTAAATAGGAATGTCTTATAATGGGGGATTTTAACTTCCCAGATATTGACTGGAACTTGTGGTTGGGCACTCACACAGTAGTCAGACTTTTGTGGATTTATTGGATGATTGTTTTCTGCAGAAGCATGTTCGAGAGGCAACCAGAGAAAGTAATACTCTTGATCTGGTTATTAGCAGCAATCATTCATGTATTAGGAATTTGCAGATAAAAGAATCACTAGGTGGCAGTGATCACAGTGTACTGACGTGGGATTTACTTAAAGATTTAATTACCATCAGGGGAAAAGGAAAGTACAGTGGTCTCCGACAGTTTTTAAATTCTGTACAGTGGGATCAACTGACGATGTTACCAACAGTAAATTCTAAGTGGGAAGCATCCAAGTAATTAATCTTGGAAGCTACTAAAAGTTTCATACCTATTAAGAAATATTTTTCAAGGTTTAGGCCTAAATGGTTGTCAAATGAACTAATGAGACTCGTAACAGAGAAGAAAAATGCATGGGTTGCATATAAATTATCAAGCGACTCAGAAGCCTATGGCAGATATAAGTTAATCTGTAACCAGGTCACAAAGGAGGTTCGGCAGGCGAAGGCAGGTTACGAGAAATCCTTGGCAAAAGATGCTAAGAAAAACAGCAAGGATTTCTTTACTTATATAAACTCTAAAAGGAAGGGGATGAATCTGATAGGTCCACTTGACATGGTTCGACTGTTGATGATCCTGCTTAGATAGCAAACAAACTAAATGAGTATTTTGCATCTACATTCACACGTGAGGAATTATTAAGGTTTGAAAATGGGAGGTTATCAAATTGTAGCAGGATACTTAATGATTTTGTAATAACTGAGAGCAAAGTGGAAGAGAAATTGTTGAAGTTAAACGTAGGAAAAGCACCTGGGATGGATGGGATTTATCCAGTTATACTAAAGGAGGCGGCAAAGCAACTAAGCAAACCCTTAGCCATAATTATGAGACCATCCTTGGACTCAGCGGAGGTTCCCACAGACTGGAGATGTGCAAATGTATCCCCAATTCACAAAGGGGGATCGAAGGGTGACACAAGTAATTACAGACCAGTTAGTTTAACTTCTGTTCCGGGTAAAATAATGGAGTCACTGGTTAAAGATACATTGCAGGATCTTCTAGACAGGACTGCAGCAATAATTCAGACACAGCATGGGTTTGTTAAGGGAAAGTCTTGTTTGACAAATTTGATAGGATATCACGATGTGGTTACAAAGGAACTGGATGCAAAAAATAATTTTCATATCATATATTTGGATTTCAGGAAAGCTTTTGACACTGTTGCGCATGGAAGACTATTGTACAAATTGGAGCAGAATGGTATTAAGGGTATGCTACAATCGATAAAAGGATGGTTAAGTGCGAGAAGACAGAGGGTGGTAATCAATGGGTGCTGCTCTTCTTGGACTAATGTTATTAGTGGAGTCTCACAGGGTTCGCTATTAGGTCCACTGTTGTTTTGTATATTTATCGATGATATTGATGAAGGTATATCAGGCTTAATGTCGAAGTTTGCAGATGATACAAAGGTTGGCAGGGTTGTTAATGACAGTAATGGCAGTGTGCTACTGCAACAGGATCTAGATAATTTGGGCAGATCGGCTAAGAAGTGGCAACTGAAGTTTTAATCTTGACAAATGCAAAGTACTGCATATGGGTAGAAGTAACCCCAGAGAAACGTACCAACTGTGTGGTACTACACTTAAGGTGGTAGAAAATGAAAAAGACCTGGGAGTAATTGTGCAGGCAGATATGAAGTTTTCTGAGCAATGCAGACAGGCTGCCAGGGCAGGTCATGGGGTTTTGTCAATGATACATAGGAATTTTGCTATCAGGGAAAAGGAGGTGATTATCCCTCTGTATAAGGCAATGGTCAGGCCACGCCTTGAGTACTGGGTATAGGTCTGGAGGCCTAATTTTAGGAAGGATGTAGATTTACTTGAGCGTGTACAGAGAAGGGCAACAAGATTGGTGAGGGGAATGAAGGGATCCTCTTATCAAGAGAGGCTTAAGTTCTGCAAATTGCAGTGGCTGGAGACTAGGAACCTGCGTGGTGATCTGATTGAGGTGTATAAGGCCTTGAATGGGTTCAGCACGCTGAATTCTGATGGAATCCTTTCACTTGTTCAGATTACGAACCTAAGGGGGCATAAATTCAAATTACGAAAGGACAGATGTAGAATACATGTGCGGAAATTTGCCTTTAGCCAGCGGGTGGTTAATTGCTGGAACAAACTTCCATCTGTCGTTGTGGAAGTTGATAGGTTGAATAAATTTAAGGAGGAACTGGACAGGCATTTGGAGGGAATGGTGTGATTTTTTTTTTTTTTTTTTTTTGGCTGATGCTGCATAAGCTCATACATTTGCTTTCTTGCATCACATGCCACTACTACTACTACTAAAACAGCCATTCAATAAATCCACAAAAGTCTTGCCAGTGTCCGACGACCCATAAGTTCCAGTCAATATCTGAAAAGTGAAAATCCCCTATTATAAAACATTCTGATTTAATGGCCCACTCTTTTCTCTGCACAACTAGTCATTACACTCATCAGATTCATTAGGCCTATAACACACACACTTACACTCATTTTTCCTTTCTCAGTGCTTATGTCACACCAAACAGACTCAACACTGCATTGTCAACCAACATCAATCAATTGGATGCATTTCCTTATATCTTATGTGATTGTTAACTAACAGCATAACCCCTCCTCCATTCCTGTCCTGTCTATCCTTCCTATACACACTGTACTCCCCAAATCCCAATTCTGCACTGCACATATATATATATATATTTTTTTTTTCTGTTTATACTCCGACACAACAAAGTCAATAGAGTTTACAATAAATCGTCAATACAAATATTTATCGTATTTAGTAGTCAAGGGCTTGAACCCCGGTCCACTCAAGGAACGCGTGCTATGCACACTCGCTCCTGACCACTGGGCTATGGCTTATATCTGTTTGACACCATGTCTCTGATATCCCAACAATATCTGCCTTTGATGTCTTGACTAGCCTTTGAATCTCATCAAATTTTGTTTAATATACTCCTAACATTGGTTTACATGCACGTGTTCCTACTCTTGGTTACCCTAACACAGCCCATGTATTTACTTGTTCCGCTATGACTCCCAACAGTCCTCGAAATATCCATTACCTTGCTTTCCAGGCTGCTTCGCATTCTAATAGAAGCAGTGCAAGAATCACTTTTACCTCTGTCTGCGGCTGCTGTTAACCTTTTAGTCTGTGTATCCCTCCAAGCTAGCAGTTTTCCTACCCACCTAACACTGCCTCGATAGCATCATCAAACGTTCTTGCACCCTTCCTATTTAAGTGTACCCCATCACTGCAGAAGCAGTCTCTCCTATCAATAAGCACAGAGAGACTGAAAAAAATTCTACCCCTTGAGCCTTGCACAATCTCTGCAGGGCCGAATTGATCGACAAGGCTCTCATCATATACTTCTCCTATCGTGTCTGGGCAGAATTGCAGACACTTTCACATTCAACCCTATCTCGCGACTTTTTTCAACATTGACCTGTACTTGAAAAATAAGTCTTCCTTCACAACGTTACTTATTCGAGGTAGTGCAATACCATGGAAACTTGTTGTGAAGGAAGAGCACAATATGACATACAAAGGAAATGCTTCCCACACTACCATCGTGGTTTCTTAAGAGTTACCTATGGTGTATCTACAGCGATATTATATAGATATTAAATTCTTACTCTTAACATATTATGCCTTTTGCATTTAGTTATTTTTAAATACATATACAGGATGCCTCAAAAATACACGACAACTTCAGGAATGAGTTCCTCATGTAGAAAATAAAAATATTTTATATCAACATAGTTCCGGAAATGCTTGGTTCCCTAGTTATTAACTGGAATGTCTTATCTCCCACAGGTGATTTCCTTCATCACAAGGTACTGACAGAATCTAGTGGTTTTCCATTCCGACCATGTATTCAAATCAAGAGCAAGCGGATATGCACTTTGTGTACGGTTTTGGTGGACAGCAATGCTCTGGAGGCTCGTCGTTTGTAACATGAAAGGATCACAGAACGAAGATTTTTCAAGGTATCCATCGCTGCCTTTGTGAACATGGGACCTTTACACCTCGTGCTTCCGACAGAGGACGACCAAAATCTATGACTCCTAAAGTAAAGGAGGAGATTTTGGATGTTGTGCATGCCACTCTGGGAATCAGCACACACAGAATAGCAATGCAACTGGCTGTTCAACATTCGATTATTTGGAGAGTGTTGCGAGAACACCAACTGTATTCCTTACCATCTGCAAGGGTACAGACCTTGTCTCCAGCAGATTACCCTGCGCAAGTAATGTTCTGCCAGTGGTTCTTGCAGCAGTGTGGTACAACTCCTTACTTTCCTGCCTTAGTGATATTCACACGAGACGGAATCCAAAACGTTCACAATCAGCATCTTTGGGCTGAGGAAAACTGACATGCAATTTTTCCCTCACACAACAGCGGTTCAGCCTCAACATCTGGGCGGGTGTTTTTGGTGATAAGTTATTTCAGCCCCATGTACTTCCAAACAAACTCACAGGGCAGGCGTACAGAAACTTTCTGGAAAACAACATGCCTGATTTCTTGGACAACACACCACCAATCATTCATCAACAAGCACACTTCTTGCACGATGGCGCTGCTACACATTTCAGCCACCTAACCCGCAATTACCTGAATCAAGGGTTTCCTCGTCAGTGGATAGGTAGAGGTGGACCAACTGCCTGGCCCCCATGCTCATCTGATTTAAACCCACTAGATTTCTTCTTCTGGAGCCACTTAAAGTCATTGGTGTATTCGACTCCAGTAGCTGACGTGGAAACTCTCTGCAATCAAATTGTGGCAGGTTGTGAGACAATACAAAACATGCCAGGAATTTGGCATATTCTTCGCGAGTCCATGAGACTTCGATGTGAAGCCTGTATTCAGGCAAAGGTGGACATTTTGAACAATTACTATAAGGTGATGTGAACAGTTAAGTGTCATAGACAGACCTTCAAAACTCGGAAACCAAGCATTGTCGGAACTATATTGATGTAAAATATTTTTATTGTCTACATATAAGGAACTCATTCCTGAAGTTATGCCATGTATTTTTGAGACACCCTGTGTGTGTGTGTGTGTGTGTGTGTGTGTGTGTGTGTGTGTGTGTGTGTGTGTGTGTGTGTGTGTGTGTATGGTTTACTAGTTGTTACAATTGAAAATATGAACATTAATTGCAAAAAATGAATGTTAAAAATTCATAAATCTCGCATTTCAAAGCACACGCGTAGCAATATATGGTTTAGTGCACCCTGCTTTATGATATTAATTTGTTTCAGAGATACCATCGTATCGTGAAAATCTGGTAGTGTGAACACAATAACACATTGTTTTTAGTTATTTGTTTCAAGACCTTGGAAGTTGAAATTTTCACTATATAATGAAGCTATTTATCTCTCAAAGAACATTTTTATAACATAAAATTCTATTAGTTACCAATTCAAATCATTAAAATGCACTACACTTTCATTGTTATCATATGTTCTGTTACAAGAATCAATTTTAAACACCTTTCTGATATTTTTCTAAAGCACATTTCTGGAGGTCACTACCATAAAACAATAAAACTAATTTGCACTTTCCGGTTTATTGGGCTTTTCTGTTAGTGCAATCAATTATAAATGGTAGTAAACTCGATGTTATTGCATTTCAGAAAATACTGATAGTTGTAATTGTGTGGGTTTTTCTATTACTATGGTGAAATGTGTTTCCCCTTCACTGCAATCTTGAATAATATAAAAATCAAATAAATTTTCAGAATCTTCTCTTTCATTTTTTAAGCTTCGTAAACTTGTTACTCCGCACGAATTGTGTAGGTTGTAATCTCGCTTGTGCATATCATCTTAGTTAGTTGCAATTTGTGTGTGGCGTTAAGAAATGCTTATACGTGCTATAGTGAAATTTATAAAGAAAGAGAAGACATTATCTTGGAAACAAACATCTCTTGAAGCATTTTACAATGAGGGATCAACGAGTGTGCATTAAGTTAGTGATGATGATGAAGGATAAACATTCTTCAACACTTTTAAGTCATAAATAATTTCTTAAAATTATTTGCTTGATATTTTCATTTCTTTGGATAAATCAATCATTGTTTAAACAAACTAATTAGCTAACTAATTTCATCTTTGAGAATGTAATCCCTGTTTTAAAACATTATGGGAAATAAATTCCCACTTTACGAGCATGCGCTAGGAACACATTAACTCAAAGTCGAGAACTACCTCGTGTGTGTGTGTGTGTGTGTGTGTGTGTGTGTGTGTGTGTGTGTGTGTGTGTGTGTGTGTGTGTGTGTGTGTGTGTGTGTGTGTGTGTGTGTGTGTGTGTCTAAACACTGTACGCTATACATTTATATGTACAGTCGATTCCTGTATATATATTGGCCCGATTAAGCGGCTGCCCCAATTATGTTGTTTAACATAAATAGTTAAAAAAATACAGCTTTACGACCGATTTTCTGTATGATCAAATCATGTTACGATGGACTCACCATAGTAAAATTCCATTCGATAGTAAGCACGCGTCATTGTGATCACGTTTGTGAACTGAATTTTTAATTCTATTAAACAGTGATTCAATTACCGAAAATAGGATGAATATTATCCACAGGCTATAAAAGTAAAGATATATTAAATACAAATTTACACTTTATTATCTTAGCAATTCAAAAATTAAATGATACATGAAAATCAGAATATTTTCCACAGGTTAGCAAAATAAATTTACACGTACATGCATAGCTTAATTAAGGCTTACTGTAATATATAAATGCTAACTAGTTGATATTTCTGTTCACTAACATTTGTGGGTAGAGATAAAATTTAAAACAGTAAAAAAGATAAGCAATGAATAGCAAAGAACACGGCACACACAAATCACAAGTAACACGATACATGCAAGTGAGAATGCTGTAACAAGTTGTGAAGCTTAAAAAATAGGAATAAAGAGAAGATTCTTAAAATTATTTTTTTTTATAGGATTGAAGATTTCATGGAAGTGTAAACACATTTCACCATAATAATGTAAACACCCACAGAATTCCAGATGTCGGTATTATTGCAAATTCATTAAGATCGAGTTTACTATCCATTTATAATAGATTGCACTAACAGAAAAACCCAATAAATTGGAAACTGCTAATTGTTTAACGGGTGGGACCTGCAGAAATACGACCTGACAATGTGCTATGATCGGAGACAATCATATGGTTATCTCGAGTGCTGTGGTCTCCTACCCCGATTAAACGGCATGTTGTCCCAAATAAGCGAAGTAAATCCTGGATATTTTCTTGATTTGGTTCTGTTTGTTGTCCCAAATAAACGGCTATCCCGATTAACCAGTGTCCCAAATAAGCGGAATTCACTGTGTGTGTGTGTGTGTGTGTGTGTGTGTGTGTGTGTGTGTGTGTGTGTGTGTGTGTGTGTGTGTGTGTGTGTGTGTGTGTGTGTGCGCGCTAGCGCGCACACGCTCATTTTAAATTGTGTACTACTTGGGAGCATCAGGTTTTGTAGTGACCCCAACCAACCCGCTAGTTATATTTAAACCTAGCCCTGATTTGAAGTTGGGGTCACTACAAACCTGATGCTCCCAAGTACTACAATTAAAAAACAGAAATGTATAAATAATTTAAGTACATATACAACCATGCACGTGTAATGTCTAATTGTCCACAGACAATAGCATTAACGCTGGAGCCAATATTTACAATACTTTCGCCATTTAATATTTAAACCTAAACGTCTTTTGACACAATTCCAATATATATATATATATATATATATATATATATATATATATTTTTTTTTTTTAAAGAAATTTGATATTTTATTTTATAAGTTTAGTTCAAAGAAGTAAATGTATTTAATTTATATTTTGTATGTAAATTTTTTTTATATATATAAAACTTTAAAAAAATGTGGATATTGTTTATAGGGAGACTGAAAAGTGCCAAAGAACCTACATAACATTCTAGCACAATAGGTCTAACACAGAACACATACAAGGAACTCCAGAAGTTGCAATTATGAACACCTGTAGGATAGTCAGAGTTCCTCGAAGAAAAATAATCAGACATTACAACAACCACCCTGTGCAATGGGTACCAATACCCATCATGGGGTGGAACCGTTTATAAGGAGAAATAATATAACAACAATAATCTGAGAAGCAACTTATAATTCTACTATAAGAACAAAGAAAAAACAAATTTAATATTTAAACTTACCTGCGATCTCGAATCAACATCATCTTCTCTATAACCTGAAAAATAAACACAATTTGAATTCACATGATATAAAATAAAAACTAGTCACAATAATAATAAAATAAAATAATTGCCAGAAGATAACATATATTGTCCAAAATTTGAATTTCGAACCAAAAAGGTTTGGAACTTGCCACCACTTTTGTAGATCAATATACGGAATAGCATAACATATATCTCGAAATTCATAATGTAAGGTATAAGGTAAAACTAGCTAGTGTAATCCATAGCAGTGTATTAGGAATCTGTAAGCTTAGTATAGTATTGGCAATTAATCAATTAAATTTATACATCTTAGTCATTTTTATTGTTAATTAAATTGTATTGAAACGGAAATCATGCCACAGACTAGAGCAGCAAGGCAATGTGGAAAAAGCAGTGAAAGTGCTGTGGTTCGAGGGACAACTGAAGGGTCGATTCTCCAATGCATCACACTCTAAAAATAAAAATGTACAAAATTACATTTTGCAGACATTTCTCAAACACTACATGATTAGCCATGGAAGATGTTTTTGTGTGTGCTATGTGCAGAGAATGTGAAGAAATAATGGAGCAACTCAGCACTCTGATGGGGTCTTTCAGAGTTTGAAGAGTTGGGTTGATTCTCTCGAAAGAATTAAAATGGGGGGCTCATCCAGCTCTCAGCTGCCAAACTCAACCAGCGCTCACTCTTGTGCAAGAGGCAACATAGCGGCAATCTTCAGGGCAGAAGGAGCCTGAGCTGGTTCTGCAGGAGCTAGTTATTGTCAGTGATTCAACTGTCAGGGAAATGAGAATACATTCTACAAAAGCATAAATGGAATAGGACCAGGGTATGTGTACCAGGGACAAAAGTTGATGACATTGTAGAGCAGATATCTTCTAAGGGCAAAAAAGGTGATATTGTAGTACAGGTTGCGAGTTAGGGTTAAATTTGAAAGTGTCTGCAATCCTGCACAGGGACGATAGGAGGGAGCACAGGAGAGCCTTGTCAATCAATTCGGCCCTGGAGGGATTCTGCAAGGCTCATGGAGTACAATTTTACTCAGTGTGGTCTGTGCTTGTTAAAAGGAGATTGCTTTTACAGGGATGGGAAACACTTAAATAGAAAGGGTGTAAGAATATTTCCTGATGCTATCAAAGAATTGGTAAGTGGGTTTGAAAACTGCTAGATGGGGAGGGAGGATTCACAGACTAAAATTTAATAGTAGTTGCAAGTAGAGGTGGAAATGAATCTTGCAAGGCTGCTATTGGAATGAGCAGCAGCCCGGAAAGCAAATTGCTGGGGACTTCAGGAACAGCTAGGGATCATGAAACAATTAAATACGTGGGCTATGTTAGGGTAACTAACTATAAATAATAACCAGTGCATGTATACTTGCATTTAAAGCAATGCTAGGAGTGTAGTAAATAAATTTGATGAATTTGAAGCACTGATCAAGACAGCAAAGGCAGATATTATTGGGATATCAGAGTCACAATGTCAAACACATATAACGAATGCAGAACTGGATTAGGGGAGCACAATGTATACAGAAAGGATAGGAAGGTTTATGAAGTTAGTTAAGAAACACACAAAATCTGAGGAAGTGCATCCAGTTGATATAGATGGACAATGTGTTGAGTCAGTTTAGTGTGACATAAGCACTGGGAAAGCAAAAATTATGATAGGAGTTTGTTATAGGCCTGATAACTCTGAGTACAAAGAACAATTATACAGAGAAATAGAGTGGACCAATAAATCAGAATGTTTTATAATGGAGGATTTTAACTTCCCAGATATTGACTGGAACTTGTCGGTTAGCCACTCTCACACTAGCAAGGCTTTTGCGGATTTATTGGATGCTGTTTTCAACAGCAGAAAGTTAGAGAGGCAATCAGAGGAAATACCACTCCTGATCTGATTATCAGCAGTGATTACTCATGCATTAAGATTTTACAGAACAAGGAACCACTAGGTGGCAGTGATCAAGATGTACTGATGTGGGATTTAATTAAAGATGTAACTACCATCATGGGTAGGGAATGGTTTTTGCTCTCGTAAAGGTGACTGCAGCGGTCTGAGAGATTTTTTTGTCCTATACAATGGGACCAACTGATGTTACCAACAGTAGATTCTAAATGGGAAGCATTCAAGGAAGTAATCTTGGAAGCTACTAGAATTTTTGTTCCTAGAAATACTGTTATCGGTTTAGATCCAAATGGAGGACAGATGAACTAATGAGGAATAAGAATGTATGGGATGCATATAAGTTATCACGTGACACAGAAGCCTAGGGCACATATAAGCTAGTCTGTAATCAAGTCACAAAGGAGGCCAGGCAAGTGAAGGCAGATTACGAGAAATTTTTGGCTATGGATGTGAAGAAAAACAGCAAAACTTCATGTTACATAAACTCTAAAAAGGAATAGGGTGAATCAGATCAGTCCACTTGATATCAGTGGTTTGATTGTAGATGATCGTTCTCAGATAGCTGCCAAACTAAATGAAGGGCTCACATCTTGTGAGTATGAGCTTGGCACACCCAGGGTCCTAAGCTAGATATCATCATTCTTCCCTCTATTGGTGATTCCTTTCTACTGCTGACTCTTGTTTTCTGTCTCTGTCTCTCTCTCTCTCTCTCTCTCTCTCTCTCTCTCTCTCTCTCTCTCTCTCTCTCTCTCTCTCTCTCTCTCACAGAGTAAGTCAGAATTTTTTTTTTTTGGCTGGTGCAGCATAAGTCTCAGGCTTCCTTGTACCATATGGCTAGTAGTAGTAATAATAATAATAATTTTGCATCTACATTCACACATGAGGAGTTATTCAAGGAGGAGAGGGCCAGATGTTTATCAAATAGGGAGTTAAATGATTTTGTAATAACTGAGGGCAAAGCGAAGGAGAAATTATTGAAGATAAACACAAGAAAGGTACCTGGGGTGGATGGGATCTATCCAGTTATATTAAAGGAAGTAAGCAAACCTTAAGCCATAATTATGAGAGCATTCTTGGAGTCAGAGGAAGTATGCATGAACTGGACATGTGCAAATGTATCTGCCATTCACAAAGGAGGATTATTATTAGAGGGTGACAGGAGAAATTACAGACCTGTTAGTTTGACTTCCGTTCCAGGGAAAATAATTGAGTCACTGGTTAAAGAAGCATCGCAGAATCATCTAGAAAGCCAGCAGTAATAATTCAGACATAGCATGGGTTTGTGAAGGAGAAGTCTTTGACCAATTTGATTGGATACTATGATGTGGTCACAAAGGAACTGGATGCAAAAAATAATTTTGATATCATATATTTGGATTTCTGGAAATCTTTTGATACTGTTCAACATGGAAGACTACTGAACAAACTGGAGCAGTATGGCATTAAGGGCAAGTTGCTACAATGGATAAAAGGATGGTTGAATGGCAGAAGACAGTAGTAATCAATGGACACTGCTCTTCATGGACAAATGTTATTGGTGGTGGTGTTTGTTTGATATTTGGTTTTTAAGAGCATTAGCAAGTAAGGCATACTGCTCTGGGAATATGTGGTGGTCATTCCCTGACCTTTCTGCACCCTCCATATTTGGTGGTCACGGGCTCGAACCCCAGTCAAATCAAGAAGCATGTGCTATGCACTGCTGCTCCTGCTCACCTGGATACATAGATGCCTATTAGTGGTGTCACCCAGGGTTCAGTGTTGGGTCAATTGTTGTTTTGTATATTTATCAATGATATTGATGAAGATATACAAATCTTAATGTCAAAATCTGGAGATTATACAAAGGTTAGAGAGGTGTTAATAACAGTAATGACAGTATGCTGCTGCAACAGGATCTGGAAAAGTTGGGCAGATGAGCTGACAAGTGCCAACTGAAGTTTAACATTGCATTTGTCAAAGTACTGCATATTGGTAGAAGTAACCCTAGAAAAATGTCCTAACTGGATAGGGTTACACTCAGGTTAGTGGAGAATGACAGAGACTTGGGAGTAATTGTGCAGTCAAATGTGAAGTTTTCTGAGCAGTCCAGACAGGCTGCCAGAATAGGTCATGGGATCTTGTCAATGATATACAGGAATTTTGCGAGCAGGGATAAGGAGGTGGTGATGCCCTTGTGTAAGGCAATGGTCAGGCCATACCTTGAGTACTGTGTAAAGGTCTGGAAGCTTCATTTTCGGAAGGATGTAGATGTGCTAGAACATGTATAGAGAAGGGCAACGAGACTGGTGAGGGGAACAAAGGGGTGTCCTTACAAAGAAAGTCTTAAGTTCTGCAAATTGCAGCATTTCAAGACTAGGCACCTGTGAGGTAATCTTATTAAGGCGTATAAGGCCTTGAATGGATTGAGCAAGCTCAAGCTGATGGGATTCTTCGTCTTGCTCAGATTACAAATCTGAGGGGGCATAAACTGAAATTGAGGAAAGACAGTTGTCAAACAGGTGTGCAGAAATTTGCCTTTAGCCAGCAAGTAGTTGATTGCGGGAACAAACTTCCATCTGTCTTCGTGGAACATGATAGCTCAAATAAATTCAAGACAGAGGTAGACAAACATTTAGGGTGTGTTTTTTTTTTTTTTTTTTTTTTTTTGGCTAATGCTCGCTTTCTTCCATTATATGTCTCTACTAGTGTTAATGCAACAATAATTAATCAAATCATTTATATGCTTTGGTTACAGCTGGGTAAGTGTTACTTAAACAAAATCCATCATTGCTGACATATCAGTGTTATTTATAGCCATATGGAGCAAGGAATCTACAGGTTTTGGTGTGCGTGTGACGAAGAGGGAATCAGCTAACAAATCCAGAAATCGATACTACGGAAACATCAATGAGTATCTGAAAATTAAAAATATATTAAAAGTAGTATTTAATACTGCAGTTCAGATACTTTTAATGTCCGCGTCAAGGATCAAACATTTAAATCAAAGGAAAGACAGCTAAATCAAGTTTTACTGTCTTTCCTTCATATTTTTATATATATACGGAAATATAAAGATAATACGGAAATTGTACCTGAGTGCGCAAAGCTGCATCAAAGGATACAAATACATATCATAAAGGTTAAATTCAGAATGAATTAATATGAACAATGAAGAAAAATGTGAAAGATGGAGCAGTACAGAACACAAGGTACCGAGGCTAATAGAAGGAAAGTAAGAAAAAGAAAGGAATAAGGAATAAAAAAGGAAAAGAGTTGAAGAACCTAAAAGATTTATTAAATTATCTGAAATTGAACGCTGAATCAAAGAACCAATTAGGAGTAGAGAAGCTCAAAGGGAAAGTAAAATAAGCATTAGTAGAGGCATATGATGCAAGAAAGCAAGCTTATGCAGCATTAGCCAAAAAAAAAAAAAAAAAACCCCGAAAGAAAACACGCTCCCATTTCACCCCTCCGTTCGTTCCAAGTACCTGTCAGCTCTGCCTTAAATTTATTTAGGCTATCAACTTCCACAACAAAGGATGGAAGTATGTTCCACCAGCCATCCACCCGTGGCTAAAGACTAACTTCCGCACATCTATCCTACTACATCTGTCTTTCCTCAATTTGATTTTATGCCCTCTCAATTGATTATTCTGAGCAAGAGGAAAAATTCCATCAGCATTCAGCATGCTCAAACCATTCAAGGCTTTATACACCTCTATCAGATCACCCCGCAGATGAACAGTCTCCACACACTGTAACTTGCAAAATTTAAACCTTTCTTCGTAAGAGCAACCCTTTGTTCCATTCACTAATCTTGCTGCCCTTCTCTGTACTGGTTCCAACAGCTCTACATCCTCCTTAAAATTAGGCCTCCAGACCTGTACTCAAGGTGTGGCCTGACCATTGCCTTATACAAGGGAATAATCACCTCCTTATCGCTGCTAGAAAAATTCCTGCATATCATTGACAAGACATTATGAGCTACTCTTGCAGACCGTCTGCACTGCTCAGAAAACTTCATATCTTCCTGCACAATTACCCCAAGGTCCTTTTCGTTCTATACCACTGTCAGTGTAATACCACAGAATTGATACGTCACCCTGGGGTTGCTGCTTCCCATATATATAGTACTTTACATTTGTCAATGTTAAACTTCATTTGCCAATTCTCAGCCCATCTGCTCAACTTTTCTAGATCCTGTTGCAGCAGCGTACTGTCATTAGTGTTCTTAACAATGCTGCCAACCTTCATATCATCTGCAAACTTGGATATTAAGTTTGATATACCATCATCAATAACATTTATAAATACAGAAAACAACAATGGACCCAATACTGAACCCTGAGGGACTCCACTAATAACATTAGTCCATGATGAGCAGTGTTCATTGATTACCACTCTGTCTTCTACCACTCAACCATACCTTTATCCATTGCAGCAATTTGCCTCTAATGCCACACCGTTCCAATTTGTGCAGCAGTATTCCATGTGCAACAGTATCAAAAGCCTTTCTAAGATCCAAATATATGATATCAAAATTATTCCCTGCATCCAGTTCCTTTGTGACCACATCATAGTATCCAATCAAACATGCTGTGTCCGAGCTATAACTGAAGTCTTGTCTAGATGATCCTGCAGTGCAGCTTTAACCAGTGCCTCCATTAATTTTTCTTGAACAGAAATTAAACTAACAGGCCTATAATTACTTGTGTTGCCCTTTGATCCTCCTTTGTGAATTGGGATCACATTTGCACATCTCCAGTCCATGGGTACCTCCCCTGAGTTCAAAGCTGTCATAATTATGGCTAAGGGTTTGCTTACTTCCTTTGCTGCCTCCTTTAATATAACTCTGATAGATCCCATCCACCCCGGGTGCCTTTTTTATGTTTATCTTCAACAATTTCTCTTCCACTTTCCTCTCAATTATTACAAAATCATACAGCTCACTGCCAGAGTTTAACTCACCTCTGGCATTCCCCTCCCTGAATAACTCCTCATGGGTGAATGTAGGTGCAAAATACTCATTTAGTTTGTTAGCCACCTGAGCAGGATCATCAACAGTTGAACCATCAATATCCATTGGACCAATCTGATTCATCCCTTTCCTTCTAGAGTTTATATAGGTAAAGAACTCTTTGCTGTTTTTCTTTGCATCCCTTGCCAAAGATTTCTCGTAATATGCCTTCGCCTGCCTAACCTCCTTTGTAACTTGGTTACAGATCAACTTGTATCTATCATAGGCTTCTGTGTCACGTGTTAATTTGTATGTATCCCATGCATTTTTCTTCTCTGCCATATGTCTCATTAGTTCATCTGACATCCATTTAGGCCTAAACCTTGAACAATATTTCTTAGTTGGTATGTAAAGCCAAGTAGCTTCCAAGATAAATTCTTTGAATGCTTCCCATTTTGAATTTACTGTTAGTAACATCATCAGTTGGTCTCATAGTATAGGATTTAAATACTGTCACAGACCATCATAGCCACCTTTACGAAAGCAAAAACCCTTCCCTTTAACCCTCTTTGAATAAATCCCACTTCAGCATACTGTGATCACTGCCACCTGATGGTTCCTTTATCTACAGATTTTTAATGCATGAAGAATCACTACTGGTAATCAGATCAAGAGTATTACTCCCTCTAGTTGCCTCCCAAACATGCTGATGTAGAAAACAATCATCCAATAAATCCACAAAATCCTTGCTAGTGTGTGAGTGACCAACCACAAATTCCAGTCAATATCTGGGAAATTAAAATTCCCCATTATAAGACTCTGATTTACTGGCCCACTCTATTTCCCTGTACAGTTCCTTATTATACTCATCAGAATCATTAAGCCTATAACACACTCCTACTCTCAATTTTGATCTCCCAATGCTTAGGTCACACCAAACTGACTCGACACTGCACTCTGCAGCGATGTCGACTGGCTTCACTTCCTTGGATTTTATGTATTTCTTAACTAATTGTATATCCCCTCCTCCCTTCCTATCTTGTCTATCCTTCCTGTACACATTGTACTCCCCAAATTCCAGTTCTGCATTCCTTATATATGTGTGACACCACGTCTCTGATATCCCAACAATATCTGCCTTTGATGTTCTGAGCAATAACTCAAATTCATCAAATTTATTTACCACACTCCTAGCATTGGTGTACATGCAAGTATACATGCACCTGTTCCTATTCTTAGCTACCCTAACACAACCCATGTGTTTACTTGTACCATGACTCCCAGCAGTCTCTGAAATCTCCTGCATCTTATTTTCCAGGCTGCGGCTCATTCCAATAGAAGCAGTGCAAGAATCACTTTCACCTCTGCCAGTGGCTACTGGCAATCTATTAGTCCTTGTATCCCCCCAATCTAGCAGTTTTCCAACCCACCTAACACTTCCTCGATAGCATCAGCAAACATTCTTGCACCCTTTCTATTTAAGTGTATCCCATCCCTGTAGAAGCAGTCTCTCCTGTTAACAAGTACAGACCAGGCTGAAAAAAATTCTACCCCTTGAGCCTTGCACAATCTTTCCAGGGGCAAATTGATCGACAAGGCTCTCATCATAGACTCCCTCCTCTCACGTCTGTGCAGAATTGCAGCCACTTTCAAATTCAACTCTAATTCATGGTTTTTTTTCAACAGTGACCTGTACTTGTTAAGTAATTCTGCCTGTCTCCTACTCTTAATATCATTAGTGCCAACATGTACAACAATATCACCCTTTGCCCCTGGCAGACATACCCTTGTCCCGGTCCAAATTTATGATTAATAAAGTAAAGAAAAATAGTGGGCATCAAATTGAGGGTGGGAAGATAATAAAATAACTGAGGGAAAGAAAAAGTGTGATGTAAACTAAAGAAGGTTGGTACATAAATCAGATATTTCATCAGGGAACTAAACACGATTATGTACCAAATTACTGCATTTCTATACAATCTTATGGTTACGGAGGAAAGATTTAAAAAAAAAAAAAAAAATTTATTATTAAAAGGAAGAAGAAAATAAAAGATCCTCCAAAAACATAAGCAGATTAGCCCCAACACAGTGTATATAATTAAATTAAGGAAATTAAATTAAATTAAAATAAAAGTGACGATGAATATCTTAAATTCATATATATAACCTCAAATTGACATCGTAATTTTAGTAAACAGTAAAACTTTACTGTATTTTTTATTGTATTACTTCTTTATTGTATTTATCTGTTTAATTTCATGCTTAATTATCTTTACTGCAAATATAAAAAGAAATCACACATCAGTGAAATTATATGAAATAACTATATTAACCTTTGCATTCTTAATAATTTGATTTATGATGGCAAACTTATAAACAAACTGTGGGAGTGCCCATGGGTTCACAAAATTCTAAATAGTTTCTATTTTATTTTTACATTACTATGAAGAATCATATACTACCGGTAAACCAAACTATAATTTCTTTGTTTTTTGTTACGTGGACGACATTCTCGTTTTGAATGTTCAATACAGCTAAGACTATATACGCGAGTGAACTTACCTTGAACTTTCCGAGCGAACATACCTTGATTTAAGCATTACTTTAAATAGTCCTCCTCTTCATCATAGTTTAGAATTATTTGACAAAAGAAGTAAATTCAACTTTAATAATATTTACCTAACCAACTGGAATTTTAATATTTCCATTAAAGTACATAAAAATATTATCTGTACACAAATTATTTGACTTGCCAATTTAAGCAGTAATCAAGCACTATTTACTAAAAACAGCCTCTGTATTAAATTGATCAATAACAACATTCCTATTAACTTTATTAATTATAAAATCAAAAATATGTCATCATTTATTAAGCATAAGTTTGGATTTAATGTGTTTCATTTTGGTTAGTTATAACTTGGTATTTGTACAGTTGTAAATGTAATGGTCGTTGTCCCACTACTTTGAAAGTAATCTCATTATATGCCTTCTATTTGAACAATGTTAATACTTCTGTACTCCCTAAGTTTATTTTATTTTTAATTATTTTTTTTTGCACGATTTAATAATCATTTACAATTGAAATAGTATTATGTACTCTTCTTTTCATTTATGGCATGTTGCTTTTTTCTCTCTAGATTTGTTTTTTTACCATAACAGCATTTCATTCGATTTTTTGAAACCTTGTTAAATTTATTCTGGTCTTAACTGGCTCATTTTTATTTGAATGATTAACTTATTTCCACATTATACTAAAAATAGCTATACAGTTCACTGGTTCTTCTCTCTTTTACATGGCTCACTTTTCAATCCACATTATAGTTTAAATACTGTTTGCTTCTCTGAGCAATGCTATAGTTGCCATAGCTCTGCTTTACATTTATGCCCACTTTGATGACATATGAATTAATTTACTGAATCCCACGTATTTATTTGTTTTTATTATTTCCACTTTACTGAATTCATGCATATTTGTTTATTTTCATTTTTACAATTCTGTTATTGGCTATATATTTTTGATATTCCAAAATGTATCACAGACTTATGGTATTAGTTTCTCCTACTAAGGCTCTCTTAGCCAAGGCCCTCTCTAAGAGGTTGAGTATTAAACACCTAGCTTGCCTAGTACCCCTTAAACTGCTTTGCTTTTTACCTTTTTACTCTGTTCTTCCGTCCCTTAGCTATTAGTGAAATAAGAGAGCGATTTGGACATTCTTACTTTTCTATTTCTCTGCTCTTTTCACCTCTTTTGTTTTTACTACTGTTTTCCTTCTCTTACTCTGTTTTATTTCCCGTTTTAAGACCTGTTACACTAAATATATTTTTGACTTCAAATTTACATCTTCACCATTTTTGACTTCCAAATTTACATTTGTGTCCAATTTCTCATTCAAAATGTATCTTTTCTATATTTAACATGCAAAATTAACACTATTCTTTTTTTGACATAGAAAAACTGTTTTTACTGTATTTTTTACTACAATTACATCAACATGAGGTTATATACATGAATTCAAGGTATTCATTGTCATTTTATTTTTATTTAATTTCCTTAATTTAATTATATACACTGCATTGGGGTTACTTTGCTTATGTTTTTGGAGGATCTATTATTTTCTCCCTCCTTTTAATAATAATATATATTTTTTTAATCTTTCCTCCATAACCATAAGTTTCTATAGAAATGCAGTAATTAGTTACCTAATCAGGTGTAGTTCCCTGATGAAATACCTGATTTATGTACCAACACCTTTAGTTTGTATCAAACTTTTTCTTTCCCTTAGTTATTTTATTATCTTCCCACCCTCAATTTGATGCCCACTATTTTTCTTTACTTTATTAATCACATATTTTACTTTCCCTTTCAGCTTCTCTACTTCTAATTTGCTCTTTGATTCAGCCTTTAATTTCAGATAATTCAATAAATCTTTTAGGTTCTTCAAATTCTTTTCCTTTTTTATTCCTTATTCTTTTCTTTTACTTTGCTTCTTCTATTAGACATTGGTACCGTGTGTTCTATACTGCTCCATCTTTGACATTTTTCTATTTAATTCAATCTTTATTTTTATCTATATATAAATAGGGACAGCTTAAAGACGATACAAGATATAAGTTGTAGCTCGGGTATGCCCAGGATCACAAGCCTGTTCCAATAACAGGACCCTGAGCTGAATCTGCATGTCACCTTAGCGTTAACTTAAGTATATACAGTTTTATTTTAAAATAAAATAATATAAAATGACGCAAAATAAAATAAATGATACACAATAATTTGCAAGCCAGTGGGTACAAGTTTTCTAAGCCGTAAGTCACCAAGAATGCAAAGCATATCTATGTACATAATATACATGGCTCTAAATCCATAAATTATGGTAATTATATTGGAGTATGGGCTCTGGAAATAATTTTTTGAAATTAATTATATTTATTGCCTTCCTGAATTAGTATTTCAGGTAAGCGATAGGGAAATTTTTATTTATCAACTTATTGTACAATGCTATTGCTTTCTGCATAGGTTGTATTTTTATTGCAAATAGCAGCAATCCTTCCTCAGGCATTGGGATAAAATAATATTTGCATGCACTGATTTTGATATATTAGATCTCCAGTTTGTAAGGTAGACTACGCTGAGATTAAATGATCTCTTTTATTATATACATTTACATCTATATTATTATGGAATATTTCTATATGAAGATAAAGGTAATTTGCTATAGTATCACAGAACTAGTAGTTTTTTCCAATACAAGTTCATCTGGATACAATCTGCTGTAATCCTGAATGAAATGTGGACACTTAAATACACATAGATCATTTACATATCTGAACATAAGTGGGTTATCTTGGAATGTTCTTTCTGTTGAATATAGATAGAGGTTTGCAATGCAGGATGCTGGACTTCCCATGGGGTACCATTCACTTGTAAGTTTAAGGAAGTTCCATCATATACATAATTATTAAAAATACATAAGTTTATTAAAGTATCCCAGTAGGTTGAATCAAACTTTATGGTATTTTTATGTTCCAAATATAGCTTTTGGAGAAAATCTTTTAAATTGTTGAGATTAACACACTTAACACAACCTTCACAATCTGCCAGATATGCAGAGGCAATTTGGCATAGTCAGGTTCTGTATATTGTCGCATGGTGACATAGTGTTTGGGTAAGGCACATCCAGTACTCTTGTGATGAATGCAGAACCTCTAAAAGTCAGAAAAGTGTTGTATGTTTAGTTTTGTGTTGGTTTCTGATTTGGCTTCTTGGCTGCAGAGCCCCTAGTGCAACTCCCCGTTGCCCACCACCATTGCTGGGAGATGAGCCAGGCTATCCACTGCACAGAGTAGTAAGATATCTTACTACTCTGTGGTGGTCCACAGTATTCTGGCTGGCTGCTCTCTGTCAAGTATCGCCTGAGCTTGCTGTCGGAAAACAAACAACAACAACAAAAAAAAAAAAAAAAAGCGGCATTAGTGATGGAGAAGCATTTGGATAATACAAAATGTCAGTGTTATAATTAATTTATAATTACCTACTTTTGTTATTTTTATAATCAAATTCTTATGTAGTCATGAAAATTTTTATTATTTTATTTTATTTATTCTTTCTGAATAACGACTTTCCCCCTCTTATCTGAATACAGATAAGAGGGGGAAATTACTGCAAGTACATTGTGAGTACAGAGTATTATTATTATTAGCCATATGGTGCAAGGAAGTCCGAGGCTTATGCTGCACCATCCAATTTTTTTTTTTTTTTTATTTTTTTTTTAGTTACACAGAGAGAGAGAGAGAGAGAAAATGATATCTGGCTCAGGACCCTGGGTGTGCCTAGCTCATACTCACCAGATGTGAGTCCCAGGGTTAAACAGTAAGATATCTTATTACTCTGTGATTGCCAGTACATAGACCGGGAGACACATATGCTCTGTGACAATTCCCAGCACATAGACCGGCAGATATAGTTAGCGTTGTGCATGCTCAGTCAAGTCGGAGCTGATAATGACTTGCCATCTGGCCATGATGCTTTAAACATGTTAAAGTATACAGTGGACCCTGGCTTTACGACATTAATTTGTTCCAGAGACACCATCGTATCGTGAAAATATCGTAATGTGAACCCAATAACACTGTTTTTTGATAATTCGTTTGTCCAAGTCCTCGGATGTTGAAATTTTCACTTTATAACTAAGCTATTTATCTCTGTAAAAGGTGATTTTTATAACAGAAATTGTATTAGTTTTATATAGAATACTGAATACCGTATTTTCCAGTGTATACCACGCACCTTTTATCTAAAAATAACTCACCCTAAAATTGTGGCGCATCTTATACACCGAAATAAACAGTAGAGCATGATACAAATTTAAAAAGAAAAAAGATAAAAAAATGCTGATGGTGCCACACATTTTACATATTCCCTCCCCCACCAGAAAATGTTGTTTAAAATGATAATTATAAACATTAAAAAAACAAAAATCGTAATTTTCATTTAACTTAACATTCGAAAAGCTGTGTCAATGGTGGTGTGGTGATGGAGCTGGAAGAGAATCTTTTACCATGAAGATATCAGGACAACCTTCAGGATCTGGTGTTCTTTCCAATCGCTGCCTCTTGCTACTTATGGTATAAAAACTGTCCTAAGTGGTTTACTTTTGGAACTTTCTTTGAAGGTTCTTGAAATAACTTAACACCTGATCTTCAAATTTTTAGATTATCAATTCAGTGGTTTCAATATCTGTGTTTTTTCTTACTGTCCTCTTTACAATATCCCACAAAGCAAACATGTCCTTAATTTCTAGAGTTGTTGCTACACAGTCATCCTCCTCATCGCCACTGTCATGCTCGCCCATCTGCTCTAATTCCTGGAGCTCGTCTGTTGTCAACTCCCTTCCGTGGTCCGCAATTAAATCCTCCACATCTGCTGCATCAATCTCTAGAGCCAAGGACTCACCAACAGTGATAATTTCCTTCTCAAGAACACCTTCAGCTTCAAATTCTTCAAAATCATGGATGACTGAAGGCCATAAGTTCTTCCAGGCTACACTGACACACCAAGCTGAAACTTCATTCCAAGAACTGACAATCATTTGTATACAGTCGAAGATGTTAAATCTGGTCTTCCGGAATTCCTTTAAGGTGATGGCTCTGTCTCCTGAAGTCTCTTCAAAACACTTCGCAAGCATCTTCTTTGTGTAATTTTTTTTAAAGTTGGCAATCACTTGCTGATCCATTGGCTCAAGCACAGGGATGATATTGCGTGGGAGAAATTTGACAGTAATGAAGTTAAATTGCTCCTCCAGAGATCGGGCAAATTGGGGATCATGACCTGGAGCATTATCCAAAATTAACAGTGCCTTTAAAGGAAGTTTGTTTTTTTTCTAAGTAACCTTTGACAAAACACTTCAAATACCCATTCATTGAAGAGGTGTCTTGTCACCCAGGCCTCCTTGTTACACCGGCAAAAGACACCCAACCTGCTTTTGATGACTTTTTGCTGTTTAAACACGCTGGGGGTTTCTGAGTGGTAAACCAACATTGGCTTAAGTTAAAATCACCACAGGCATTGGACCTAATAGCAGAGTAAGCCTATCCTTCATAGGCTTTTTACCAGGCAACGAGGCCTCTTCTTTTGTGATGTATGTTCGACTAGGCATCCTTTTCCAAAAGAGGCCCATTTCGTCTGCATTAATCCTCCTTCTCAACGAGCTCTTGAAACTCCACCGTAATGTTTTCAGCTGCTTCCTGATCAGCACTGCAAGCCTCTCCATGCCTTATGACACTTTTAATATCAGACCTTTTTCTAAAACGGTCGAACCAACCTTTGCTGGCTTTAAAGTCCCCACATCACGTATCACTAGCTGAAGGTGTTTTAGTCTTAAGGTCCTCAAAAATCTGCTTTGCACATTCACAAATGTATTGTTCAGGAACTGTATCACCCTTCATTTGTTTTTCTTTTATCCACAGCAACAAAAGCCTTTCCATTTCTACGATCAGTTCTCTGCCTTTTTGGACTGTGTTTAGATTCATCACTTTTAACTTTTTTAGGGTTTTCTTTTTGTTTCACTATGGTAGAAATGGTTGACTGTGAAAAACCATATTCGCACACCAATGAACTAATTTTAGCACCATTATAATGTTTTTTCACTATTTCTTGTTTAATTTTAATTGAAATTTTCTTCTTACTGCACTCTTTAGGGGCCATATTATGCAATGTTGTACATTCATGAATTCAATACAGTAAATTTATGGAAAGTAAGAACAAAAAAAAAAAAAAAAAACCACCACTTGAACTAAAGGATACGAAAACAAAACACGTGCCCAACACGTTGACAAATGCTGCTATTGGCCAAGACAAAGGACCACGTGGTCAGGTCGGAGACAATCGTAAGCCATTGTAGAGCGAAATAAGTAGGCGCCAGTGATCACTGGTTAGTAGAATCAGCCGGTCAAATTAGATCATTAAAATGCACTACACTTTCACCGTTTATTGCTATGTTTTGTTATAAGAATGAATTCTGAACGCATTTGTGATATTTTTATAAAGCACGTTTCTGGAGGTCACGACCACAAAACAATAAAAACAAGTTGCACTTTCCAGTTTGAGCTTTTCTGTTAGTGCATCTAATTATAAACGGGTAGTAAACTCGATCTTATTGCATTTGCGATTATACCGATAACTGGAATTCTGTGGGTTACCTTACAGTATTATGGTGAAATGTGTTTCCCCCTTCACTGAAATCATATAAAATAACAAAAATAAATTTTCGGAATCTTCTCTTCATTCCTATTTTTTAAACTCCGTTTAATAGAATTAATTAATTAAAATAGAATTAAAATTCAATTCGCAAACGCCATGCCAATATCCCACGCTTACTACATACCGTATAGTGATTTGATAGTGAACCCATTGTAAAGCTGGGGTCCACTGTTCAACAATTACTGAAAGGTCTTAGATTTCATTATTTTTTCTGATAATGTAGAAAATTATTTTAAATTCTTCCTGAAAACAGATTAAAAGTATATAAAAAATTACGGAAAGATCTTATTTTTCATTATATTTAATTCAGCGAGTGCCGCGCATGCTCCTTCACAATTACAGGTTCGATGACAAGTCGGAACTGCTCCACCAGAGTACGAGTCACGATTGATTGGAGCTGGCGGTGACTTGCGAGCTGACCAAGGTTATGACTCTATACAGTAGGATTACCTGTTTTACATATTCAGGTCGCCTTGATTTAAAAAAAAAAAAAAAAAAAACGAAACCGAGATAATATATATATATATATATATTTTTTTTTTATTTCAATATATTGACGCATGATATACATATCAAATTTGTACTCTATTATAATTTGTATTAATCAACTACGCCAAAAAAAAAAAAGTGACAATTATGTCCTCCAAGGTCGGGAACAAAAAAGTTTATCAAGGGAAAAACTTGCATTGCTGGTGTATTATTATTATTAGCCATATGGTGCAAGGAAGCCTGAGACTTATGCTGCACCAGGCAAAAAAAAATTTCTGAATTACCCAGAGAGAGAGAGAGAGAGAGAGAGAGAGAGAGAGAGAGAGAGAAGTAGAAGGGAATCACCAAGAAAGAGAAGAATGATGATATCCAGCTCAGGATCCTGGGTGTGCCAAGCCCATACTCACCAGATGTGAGCCTCTGGTAGTATTCCCTACAGAACAGTATTATCTAAAATTTTTAAAAAATAAATAAAAAAAAAACATAATTGACCAAGAGATCGAACACAGATTCACCGGCAAATTCTATACTTACTGCTATAATTTAAAGAATAATCGAAGCCAGTGGGTTTTTAAAAAACTGGAATGAATGCCACTGGAAACAGCACACTTTGAAGATTTTCGTCGACCACAATCTGAAGGTAAACTATTCCATTTTCATCGTATGTATTTCAATTATTATGATACAGGTTTATGTAAAAGATTATTTTCAAAATTTATAAATGCGCCATGGGTGCACTTACAAGATTTTTATTTCAATACCTTGTATCATAAATACAAATCATCACAATATATGTTTTGTGTGGGTGTGTACACTATGTCCTTAGAACACAGACACAGTAACTTATTATTATTCAGGGGAAATTCCCTACCTATATTCCTGGCAATGACTTGCCGCAAAAGAAGCTAATGGAGATGAAGTAATTCGAAATTCTGGAATTTATGTCATTGATTCATGTATCGCTCATTCATTTTGCCTTACCCATCTCAATATTATTATCATTACTTGCTTATAAATAAACTGAGTAGATATGGGTAGCGTAAAATTCAAAACAGGAAACAGCTTTGGGAATGTGCGAATTTTTCAGGTTAAATTATCCAAGGGCGACACATCACACTATCCGTAGACATGTAGAGTTCACGGCCGTTGAGATCGATAATGCTAGCCCGGTTTCTAAATCGATCGCTGCACGTGGAGTCTAGACCATGACGAGCCGTAAGCTCAGTAATGCTCGATGGGAAAATACCAAACGATGTTGCTGCTCGCAATTCGGCTAGTAAGGCAAACTTAGCGAAAACCTTCTTAGGAAGAACCCTCATTATCGAATACAAAGGGTTTATTACTATTAAGAAGGCAATGGTCCCCAACCTCACAGCATAAATCGAATCAGGATTCAGGTGCTGAAATGAATTACTTAGTTTGCATATCAGTGATTATTTTAATTCTTAATTGGTCGGTGGTGAGCTAAACCAGCATTATTATTATGGTAGGGTTAAACTGACTGCAACATAAAATTTACCTGTAAAGAAAAAAATGATATGTATCTTAAGTTACTATATTAGTTCCTTGAAGTCGTGATTTCGAAAGTAGTTGTTTCATAAAAGTATCAGTAGTTATCATTCTCTATAAAAAAAAAGGGGGGGGGGGGGGGAACCTTAAAAATATATATATTTCGAAAAAAGACATTTATTGTTAAAAACAAACAAATGAATCGGCATTGTGGAAGAGAGAACAAGCCACACACCGGGAAAAAAAAAAAATTAAATAAATCTACTTTGCTTCTCAAACAATGAATGTTTGTGTTCATGCGGTCACTCCAGCCCTTGCGTAGTTTCTCTTTACACTCCGATACGACAACTAGGTCAGGAATTCACAATTAGTCATTTCGACAATGAGTACAATCGTTAAAACTATTTAGCAGTAACACGACCCACTCAAAAGCGTATGCTAATGCACTTTGGCGAATGACCACTCGACTTGAATGAATGGCTTGGTGATAAGCATATTGTGTGTTCACTAGTTGAGGGGCATAATCGAGAGTCATATTCAGCATGATCTATAATAGCATTTTCATAATCGATTAAATGCAAATTAGGTGACTGCAAAATCTAAAGGGGGGGGGGAGAACTATAGTGGAAAGTTTTCATTTCATATTATCAAAATTAAAGTGCTGTTATCGCTCATACAATAGTTCAGTCGAGATATACGAGGCGTGGCAATAAATTTCCCGGACTGGTGAAATAAAAAGACAACAGAGCGAAGGCGCTCAAAGATGGTTTTATTTTTATTCAAAGTAATCACCACTTCATTGAATACACTGTTTTAAAACTTTCTGAAAAGAATCAGCAAAGAAGCCCGAAGAGATGATGTTCAGTTAAGCGCTTACGTTTTCTTTATGTCCATAATATCCTGAAATCTGTTTTCTTTGAGAGCAGTTTTCACCAGGGGAAAGAGGGAGAAGTCCGCTGGTGCTAGATCAAGGGAGTAGGATCGATGGTTGATTCGGATTATGCCATGATTTGTCAGAAATGTCTTCGCATGTGCGGAATGAGCGGGACATTGTCGTGCAACCGTAGCCAGGTGGGAAGGAGCAGCAGTGCGTAGCACACGCTTCTTGATTAGACCGGGGTTCGAGCCCGTCACCACCAAATACGGAGGATGCGGAAAGGTCAAGGAATGACCACCGCATATCCCGGAGCAATATGGCCTTAGTTGCTAATGCTCCTAAAAACCAAATAACAACAACATTGTCGTGCAACAAGAACGAGCTGCCTTTCTCTCGAAATCACGGCTTCACCCGGGAAATACGCTGCAATAGTCTTTGAGGCACCTGCACACACAACGCAGTATTGACTCCCTCTCACATCAGGTATACATTACTTGTGAATCACAAGCCTGTTTGTTGAAAAACATGAGCAGCACCGTCTTGATCCGGGATTTCTGTAAACGAAACGTTCTGGGGCTTGGTGATGATTTTCTGCTTGCTCGGACGCTTTGTCTCTGGGTCGTACTGAAGACCTAGCACTCCAGTGACAATACATTCGAGGAAATTAGGATCGTCTTGACAAGTTTGGATGAAATCTTCGCATGGTGACACTATTCGTTGCTTCTGCTGATGCGTGAAGCTGGGCAGCAGAAATGTTGCGCACACATTCCTTTTCTCCAAACCTTCATGCACAATTTTTGAACGTCTCCTTATTCATATCCAACTCATCAGCAATCATTCTGAGAGTCAAACGACGATCTCTCGCTACAATTTCCCGAAATTTTGCAACTCTGTCCTAATTTCGAAAGGTTAATGTGATCGCAAACATTCTGACGTTCCACCTTCAACAGCTTGTACCATTCAAACATACTGGTACGACTTAGAAGTTTCATCATCATAACAGTTTTTAACATTTCATACGTTATCGTTGCAGATTTTCCCAGTTTAATGCAAAATTTGATATTCGTTCGTTGCTCTATTGCAAAGAATGCTACTAAGGAACCTGGTTGTTACTTGCAACCTGTCAGCCTACCGGTTTACAGGTTACAAGTAAGGGTGCTTACACGTAGAACGCAGGTAGCCGCTTATCAGAAACCAGCAGCGACATGCAGATGAAGCTTGTCACTGGCTATGAACATAGAGGAAAGCAACTGACCAGTGCAATTTCTCGGCATGCGATGGGGTAGGTTTCACGGCCGCCACTGAATTTCGGAACGTATGATTTCTATTACTAGGCTAAATACAATATGTAGTTTCCAATATAATTATGTTTCATTCAATGTTAATTGCAGGTGGAAAAACCTAGATAAGGAAATAAGAAACCGGTGAATGCTAGCAATTACTGTCTTTTTAGGCCATTCTTTAAAATATTAACGCATTTTTATACACCGTGAAGACTGGAATTGTTGTAGAA
Source organism: Mastigoproctus giganteus (assembly GCF_048544385.1). Classification (NCBI taxonomy): domain Eukaryota; kingdom Metazoa; phylum Arthropoda; class Arachnida; order Uropygi; family Thelyphonidae; genus Mastigoproctus; species Mastigoproctus giganteus. The sequence continues at coordinate 55,287,973 of NC_143588.1, forward strand.
GGCAAAACAGTAAGCAACTTAAAAAAAAAAAAAAAAAAAAACATTTACAAAAATTGATTATGCAAGCCAACGGTCAGACCACATCTTGAGTAATGAAACAGGTCTGGAGGCCTCGTTGTAGGCCCTAGTGGGTAGCACAGTTGGTTGGATCGCCGTCCTCCCCACATCGGCAGGAAAGACCTAGTTCGAGTCCCGTCGATGATGGGAAGAATTTTTATGGGTCTTTTTACAACGTGGTTCAGTTACTCAGGCGAGGAGCATGTATTTTTCCCCCTTCCGGAAACTCGGTTTTTCGTCCAGTAAACAGAAAATTACAACGACTAAGTTCAATTGGGGCAGTCTTTCCTCAAACACAACTGACAATCCAATTCATCCCAGAGGTTCTCCGTAAGACTAAGTTCAGTCCATATTTTTTCGACGCTCATTCCTCAAATCAGTCCGTCACAAAGTGAGCATTATGACATGGAGCATTGTCCTGTTGATACAGTCATGGATCTTCCCCAATGTGATGCCACTACGTAGGGAACGCATTACTGTCCAGGGTTGAGCTGTGCAACTGAGTTCTTAGTGGGGGCCCTCCAGATTCAGGACGTCGACAGACTTCAGCATTCATGGCTTTGTCCAAAACAACCGATGGTCCCACGCCAAGCCAACCATGAAAAACAACCCCATACTATCACGCTACTTCCGCCAAACGTCATTGTCAGGACGACACAGTCCAACAGGCAACTTTCTCTGGATATCCGCTGCACTCTAGCACGACCATCAAATTGGAAGACCATGTACCGCGATTCGTCACTCCAAAGTTTAGCTTTCCATTAGTGTACGGTCCAAGAATGGCGGGCCTTAAAAATAGATGGCGTCTATATTAGTCGGCGTGATTATTGATTGGTGGAAGATTGTAGTAGAAACCTATACCATGCAGCTTGTTTGTTTGTTATTTGGTTTTTAGGAGCATTAGCAACTAAAGCCATATTGCTCCGGGATATGCGGTGGTCATTCCCTGACCTTTCCGCATCCTCCGTATTTGGTGGTGACGGGCACGAACCCCGGTCTAATCAAGAAGCGTGTGCTACGCACTGCTGCTCCTTCCCACCTGGCTACGGAGACGCCTTATACCATGCAGCGTCCCAATCATCTCAATGAGGGTTTGTTTGTGTGCTGCGGTATGTCGACCTACTTTCCAAGCAGACAATTCCTTGCAGGACTTTCCTCTCACGTTCCTTCAGTTTCGGAGGTTTTCCAGTCATTTCATGACAGCTTCAGCACCAATCCGATTCCATTTTCAGATCACATCAGCAATCGTCGACCTAGAGATCTTCAACAACGTTGATATGCCACGTATAGACCGATTGCTTATGTGGTACTCCATTACCATTCCGCACTAGAAGTTCGATCTCAGCTCCTTGCATTCAAAATCGTACCAATTTCCCTCAAAGCCGTATGAAAATATTTATAGTTGTCTTAACACATGATGCTAGGGCAGGACGTAACCAACTATCAACAGATGGGTCCCCAATTATTAACAGTAGGGAACTCTTCTGAAAATGGTATGTTCAGAACAGATTAAGTATTCCCGGGAGTCCACATTCTTCCCTCTATGAAGTCCTTCTGTTCTTTATGGCACCTCAAAACAGAACCATTGTCACCCTCCCGTTGCACACGCCGAAAGCTGTGGACTTGATTTGCAAGTGATATTTTTCTCCTTACTGAATGTCTAGGAATTACCTCAAGTTCTCTTGCTGTGACTCCATAGCAGAGAATTCCAGGTAATTCTCAAACCTACATAAATAATATATAACAAATTATTCGCTCCCCTTGAGTGGAGGTAAGGTGGAGAGAGTTCTGCTTATACTCCATGAAGACCACCAGGTCAAAATAACTATTATACTTAGGCTACCCGAATAATTAAATTCATCTGCCGTGCTATGTCTTATGTCTGTTAATTGCGTGTGTTCTATGGTCGATTTGTCTGTTTGCTGGACAAAAACCCCAGTTTCTGGGGAGAAAACCTTGCTATCTACGCCTGAGACCGACTAACTCAGCCAAGGGGTGAAAAAGGCCCATTAAAGTTACTCGTGTCATCAACGGGATTCGAACAAGGGCCTTTTCCACCCCGTGTGGGGAGGACGGTGACGACACCACTGTACTACATGCGCAGACCTGACCACCAGGTCAAAGGAGTTTGCAATTAATTAACCATCAGTGAATAAAACCATCAACCATATTCAGCAGTCACAGCAGATTGGTCACTCTCAACAACGCCCGCCAAAGTGGCAGATGACAACTGCCTTCACCATCCATGATGGGCTGCTAAAGAAATCAGGAGATTCAACCAGTCTGTTTGCAAGCAGGGAAAAATGACTATCCTTGTTCCACAATCTTGTTCCTCAATACATGTCCATAAAAGATGATCATACCCACAATAGCAACACATCTCACATAGGGTTAGAGAGAAAGGGAGAAGGGAAGTTCTTCAGCATATCTGACGATCATAATCAATGAGGAGAGGGAGGTCAAACAAAACAGATAGCTTTAGTTATATTACAACTCATGGTAGCTCACAATCGAAAAACTTAGTTCCCCCCCATTATAGACTACCTGCTATCTAATGAAGGTCCAGCTGGTCCCTGAAACAAGCTGCCACAGCAGTGTCTCAACTAACCTTTTGGTGAAGCCATTTGTTTTTAAGTAGTGCAATTTCAGCGAAACTCGTTGCAAAGGAATCTATTCTGTAGTGAGAATAAAAACTGTTGCATTATTTATGTAATTTAAATCCTGCTTTGAGCCAAATCAGATGAACATCTGATTTTGTGCACAGCAGGATTTAAAACGTTTTATAGATATAAATTGCCTTTTTGGCATGGATTCTTAAAAACAATTGTGATCGTTAATACGGGTGCTGGATTCCTTTCTTAATCAATGTAGCTAGATTGTCGGTTTTTTTTTGTTTTTTTTTTTTTTGTAAAATATGTAGATATTACAGATTATTATTATTATTATTGGTGGCGATTTTAGCAGATTTTCTGTAGTTGCCCATTATTCGGGATACCCCTTGCATGTATTATAAATTTTGGGAACAAGGAAGTTATTTATTTTTGGTTGGGGTGGGAACAAATGGTGATGTGACAATGAACACTAAAAGTGATGAATCCAAGCTATTCTGAAAGTTAAATGGGTGGCCTACTCGTTATTATGGGTACCTAATAAAATCGTCACTTACTCAGTGCATTTTATTTTTATCTTAATTTGTTTGGTCATTCTGCATACCTATTCTTAAATTTTGTTCAATATCCTTCTACACACATACACGTTTATTTAAGTAAACATAATTTAAACACACACACACACACACACAGCGTGTTTCAAAAGTGATGGTCAATAATTTAAAGATGAATTGTACAGACAATATGCAAAAAAAGCCAAGTAAACATGGGTCCTTAATGAATCGTTTTCGAGATATTGCACATTTCTAGTTGGGATCCACTGACTTGTTTGTTTAGGTTATGCTCATTCTCTCCGTTTCCCCTCTCTCAATGCTCTAAGACGTAGCAGGCATACTAGTACTTGTCAAAGGATAGTTGACATTGAAAGAGGTTGCAGCAACAGAGTATGCGGACATGCACTTCATGTATGGTAAAGCCAACGGCAGTGCTCTCGAGACTGCACGTTTTTACCAAGAAGCATTACCCTGCCGAAGGCAGCCCAACAGGCGCACATTCATTCATCAGGGTACATCAATGTCTTAGAGAACATGAGCGCTTCGCACATGGAATACGAGTAGGCAGGCCCAGAAGCATAAGATGCTTCTGGGCCTTTCTAACACCCTTTCCCCTTTTGAGGAAAGGGTGTTAGAGAGAATATCATGTAACATCTGTAAAATCCTGTGGTGTTGAAACCTTGAATCCAAAAATTAAAAGTGTATTTTCTTATGTTTAATAAAACCACCCTTAGCAAAGGATTCAAAGCTTTTTGCTAAACTAGTGCTGCCATAGTCAGCGGTGGATCTTATCAGAAAATGTGCATTATCTCGAAAACGGTTCATTTGGGGCCCGATGTTCACTGGGACTTCTTGCTTATTTTAGCTTGTACTTTTCACCTTTAAATTATTGACCATCTTTGAAACAGTGTGTGTGTCTCAAAAATACACGGCATAACTTCAGAAATTAGTTCCTCATATGTAAACAATAAAAATATTTTATATCAACATAGTTCGGGAAATGCTTAGTTCCCGAATTATTAACTGGAATGTCTTATCTCCCGCAGGTGATTTCCTTCATCACAAGATACTGACAGAATCTGGTGGTTTTCCATTCCGACCATGTACTCAAATCAGGAGCAAGCGGATGTGCACTTTATGTACGGTTAGGCGAACGGCAATGCTCTGGAGGCTCGTCATTTGAACCACGAAAGGTTCCCAGAACGAAGATATCCAGACAGGAAAACGTTTCAAGGTATCCATTGCCGCCTTTGTAAACGTGCTGCCGACAGAGGACGACCAAGATCTACGACTCCTGAAGCAGAGGAGACAGTGGCATGCTGTGCATGCCACTCCTGGAATCAGCACACATAGAATAGCAATGCAACTAGCTGTGCAACGTTCGCCTTTTTGGAGAGTGTTACGAGAACACCAACTGTATCCTTACCATCTGCAACGGGTACAGGCTTGTCACCAGCAGATTACCCTGTGTGAGTAATGTTCTGCCAGTGGTTCTTGCAGCAGTATCATACAACTCCTCACTTTCCTGCCATAAGTGATATTCACAGATGAAGCACAGTTCACACGAGATGGAATCCAAAACTTTCAAAATCAGCATGTATGGGCTGAGGAAAACCCACATGCAATTCTTCCATCACATCACCAACAGCGGTTCAGCCTCAACATCTGGGCGGGTGTTTTTGTTGATAAGTTATTTCGGCCCCATGTACTTCCATACAAACTCACAGGGCAGGCGTACAGAAACTTTCTGGAAAACAACATGACTGATTATTCGTCAACAGGCACACTTCATGCACAATGGCATTCCCGCACATTTCAGCCACCTAACCTGCAATTACCTGAATCGAAGGTTTCCTGGTCGGTGGATAGGTAGAGGTGAAGCAACTGCCTGGCCTCCACGCTCACTGATTCAAACCATCTAGATTTCTTCTTGTGGGGCCATTTAAAGTCATTGGTGCATTCGACTCCAGTAGCTGATGTGGAAACTCTCCGCAATCGAATTGTGGCAGGTTGTGAGACTATAGGAAACATGCCAGGAATTTGGCATCATATTCACGAGTCCATGAGACGTCGATGTGAGGCCTGTATTCAGGCAGAAGGTGGACATTTTGAACAATTACTATAAGGTGATGTGAACAGTTAAGTGTCACACAGAGACCTTCAAAACTCGGAAACCAAGCATTGTCGGAACTATATTGATGTAAAATATTTTTATTGTCTACATATGAGGAACTCATTCCTGAAGTTTTGTCGTGAATTTTTGAGACACCCTATATATATATATATATATATATATTTTTTTTTTTTTTTTTTTCCGTGGCGACCTCCAACGTTTTAAAATATAAAACAAGCCTTGTCATCCCAAAACGTTGGACAGTACTGACCAGAGCATCCATTAAGCCGGCATAGTTCAATTAGCAGCTCATGAGAAGCTTTCTGATTGCACAAGGGTAGCCTGAACTAATGTCGACCTGTAACATTAAACTCCATCAAGTCCTTCCTTTTACCCATTGCAATGGCAGGTGCTGCCATGCCATCCCTATATATGCTGTACGGGCCGGTGATGACACCCATAGGTGTGTAGGATGCGTCCACTCGTGGTCATAATATTGTGGCTCATGAGTGTATTTTGTCTGTAGAATGTGTGCATGGCCGCATATTGTGCAAGCTGAAAAACCGCATTAACTCACAGGGAAAATCCCTACCCTTGCAGCCACCCGAGATCGGCCTTGATTGAAAAGGCCTCTGGAATTTTATTCAGTCACCATCAAAACCGAACCCATACCCCTCCAACGGAATTTGAACAGGAAATGATATGCGTTGCTACGAAAGCGGTGGCCAGCATTTCAGCAACGCAGGCACTGTCAGCTGCTGGAAGGTAGATAGCCGTAGTGAAGGTACGACAGAATAGTCCGAACAGAGATACAACCACCCAATGTACTGGAACAAGGAGAACCACACTGGTTGACATTCGAGATGAACAGCAGTTGGCACATACTGTCCGGGACACTAGATGGCTCATGATCCCTCAATTAATGTCAGACTACAACCCGGACATGCCAAGAAAACATTTCCAAGGACACCATCCAGCTAACGCTGGAGAATAGCCCAACAAAATAGGCGACCTGTTCATGTGCCCATGTTCACTGACCGTCATTGACATCTCAGCCCGCAGTGGGCATGGGAGCACTATTCCTGGACACTGGAGGACTAGAAAACGAGTTACTTGGTCTGTCGTTCCAGCAAAATCATGCCAATGGAAGGCTGCATATTAGACTGCAAGGTGAACAGCTGCAACGACAGGCCAGTGGGTTGGTATGGTTTAGGAGATGTTTTCGTGGACATTAATGGGTCCCCTCGTCCCCAATGAATATACCAGCAGATAGAGGAAACACTGGAGACCGCAAAAATTTAATAAAATACTTTGCAAAAAATGAATACAATATACCCTCATCACCAGTTCCTACCTCGGCATTCTCTGACTAAGTTTTGCCTTACATGGTGACCACTATCCACATGGCACTAGACTCTTTCAACAAGACAATGTCCCATGTCACAAAGGCCACATTGTGTAGCCATGGTTCGAGATCTTGTGTATTCCCCGGCCTCCAAATTCCCCCAACATCAATCCATCAAACATTTATGGGATGTGGTGAAACACAGCATTCGTCAGTCCACCCGGTGCCTCGCCCTGTTGCCGAACGCCCTTCTGTCCAGCTAGTTGACACCTTCAGCGGTCTCGTGGAGTCAGTGCTACCCAATACACTACAGAAATACCCCCGTATCTGTAGGGGTATTACTTAGAGGGGAACAGGCATTCTGTGTGCTATCAGACACTGTCTAAAACACTGATGTATCCAATATCTTTCTATCTCAGAAGATTTAGGAGAAGTCTGTGTGGCCTGCCTCCCTAAAATCCACTCATGCACACCTTCTTGATGGCAAGCCCTGTTACGTCACTTTTGTGGCAACGAATGTGTAGAGTGGTTCTCTTCAAGACGTCTGGTCAGCGTGAAGAGAAAAAGACCAAACTCTCCAGCACATGACAGCACAACGAAACAAATGGCACTGTCCCCAGCAGTTTTCACTCCCCCTCTTACGGCAGCGAGAGGATCAGAGTGAAAGCAGAGAGTGCTAAGAATCTCTGGGTACGACCAAGCTGCCATGCACAGAAACTGAACTTGGCCTGTTACAACGTAAGATCGCTCATCAGTGAAGACAGGATATTAGAGCTGGAAAAGGAATTAGAAAATGTGAATTGGAATATCATCGGTTTGGCTGAAACAAGAAGAAATTAATCACTTATAAGTTTATCAGGTGGAAATCTGCTCTACACCAATGGAAACAGTGAAAGATGAAACAGTGAAACAGTCTATACCACTACTCAGGATTTTTAAGAGGTACAACCTAAAGGTTATGATGATTTATGCACCAACATCAAGCCACGATGATGAAGAGGTTGAGGAAATGTACACCAGAATTGAGAGCGTTCTAGATGAGCAGAAAACCCACTACACTATCATTATGGGGGACTTCAATGCCAAGGTTGGAAAGAGACAAAACAGTCCAGAAAGGGGAACTATAGGAAATTTTGGAATTGGTGAACGAAATGAAAGGGTGTAAGGACCCGTTCTTACAGCTGTTATTAAAAATGGTTTTACCGATATTGGAAATATTATAAGTATTTTAAAACAGTCGGTCTTTAGAAATATATCAGGTCAAAACTAAATAATAGATTTGAATATGGTAGTTCAGGCACTTACCAGCTGTAATTGTGTTTTTTTCGCCTATTATCCTTAAGTAAGGGGAGCATTAGTGTAGTGCGGGGGGGGGGGTTGTAGTTGTACACTGAGCATAGGCAGCACTCCATCCGGAAGAAACAATAGACCAAAACAAACCCACTTGAGAAAGGGCCAGTACTCAATAGAGAAGGCACTCGAGTAATGGAGTGCGCTCTTAAAAATTTAATGCGGCGATTAATAGCAGGTGAAGTGCGGCGAATAAAGGGTGTAGATGTGAGGTCACAAAGAAGATCTAGAAACTTCTAGACTTCCAGAACTTCCGGCCATTCTTCTAGAAGAAAGTTCCAGAAACTGCTGGAAACCGGAAGTTCTCTCTAAAAGGATGGAGGACATGCCCACGGTACAATAAAGAGACAAATGGGAATACAGGGGAAGATGATGTGCAGGTCAGTGACTGGTCAGTGAGAAAGGGGAGGAATTTTGAAGAGAGCATAGAGAAAGAAGTTTTTTTAAGTATTCTGAGCAGAGTCGTGGTCCAGTTTGGGTGGTTGTTGAAGTTCTGGAGAGGTGGTAGTTGTATAAGGTATGTTCGTGTCAGACGGCACCTGGGATTTCTCCCATCTCCGCGTGTGTTTCACTGTATCGAGGACAGTACACTGTCAAGCCAGAGACTTGAAAGTGTGTGGGTCGTGTCTGTGCAGTGTGATATGTTGTGCCCATTGTTTATCCGGCTAATTGGCCGCCAGGCCCCTAGTGGGGTCCGACGTTGCCCATACCCTGCCACGTGGAGGCTAGCCGGGTGTATCCAGTATCACAACAATTTGCTCTGGCAGATCCTGCCACCTAGTTTCCTGGGATTTCAGTGGCTAGGGCCTATTTAAAAAAAAAAAAAAAAAAAAAAAAAAAATTATGCATTTGACATTAATGCTTAATGGGATTGCTGTTAGGAAATCGCTGGTTAGGGTTGAACACTAAAGATGTGTTAAAGGCCAAATAGGTCGGGCAAAATTTTGATGTTATTAAATTTAGACATGTAACGCTAGATAAAAGCTGATAGTGTTAGATATCTTAGAGATTTGCACAAAACCAGTAGAATTTAGACGTTGGTTATAATTTGGCGGCATTGTTAAGGGGTGTACTAGGTCGATTTAGTGAGAGAGAGGGGGGGGGGGGAGATTGAAGACTGGGGAGGAAACAGATAGAAGAATAGGGACGGATAGAGTAGGCATCCCCAAAGAGGTCAGTGGAGACGAGCCCCACCAGGCGAAATATGGGGGGTAGGCAGGGAGGAGAGGAGACAGAGATCCGTCTCCTCCATTCCCTGCCTGGGGATGGGGTTTTAAAGGGAACCAGGTTAGAGTACCCAGTTCGGATCGCCAATGGCGTGTTGGCAGCAAAGCCGCAGAATGTCTTCGTCGGTGTCATGTCCAAGGAGTGTCGAATCCGGTATGAAGGTCCAGCTGCCCATCCCGCTCTGGGGGTGGGATATGTTAGCTGGCAGTGGGGAACCTACCAGGTGAAGGGGGGGGGGGGACACACACATTTACTTCATTCGTAATGTGCATTCTCACTCTACTTGCATTCTTTTTTTTTTTTATACTTTTTTCTTATTTTATAATTATTTTTTTATTTTTTATTTTTTTTATTTTATTTTATTTTTTTTTTATACTTTTTTCTTATTTTATAATTTTTTTTATATATATATATATATATATATATATATATTTTTTTTTTTTTTTATTTATTTATTTATTTTATTTTATTTTTTTTTATACTTTTTTCTTATTTTATAATTTTTTTTTATATATATATATATATTTTTTTTTTTTTTTATTTATTTATTTATTTTATTTTATTTTTTTTTTTTTTTATTATTTCACTCAACTCATTCATCTTTTTCTCACACACCAGGAGGGGATGCAATGATGGGTAGCGTAAATTTAAATACTAATTAAAACCAGGGTTAGTGTGTACTTAACTTAGCATTTGTGTTCTTTTCTCTCACGCTTGCACTTTTATTCATTCTTCTAGCTCTCATCTCATTTATTCGACTCTTTCTTTCTGCACTGCATTCTCTGGGCACCGCAACTTACTGTTATTCTTCAGTTGTGGTGCAGGCCTAGCTGCAAGGTTTTTTTTTTTTTTTTTTTTTTGCAGGCCAGGGGAGAATGCAGTGATAGTGTTTATGTGGTTTGTAAATGTTTGTTGGTACAATATATATAAAGTAATGTAAGTTATTTTTAACTTTGTATTCTTTTGGCCAATTACATTTGCTCTTCTGCTCATTCCCATTCACTTTCTCTGCATGCATTCCCATTCCCCTCCCCTACACTGGTTTGGGGCCCCAGGTTCCTACACATGGCATGTTAGTCATGGGGAGTTTTGTTATGTCAAGTTTCCGTCAGGGTGCAGAATTCTGCTACCCTAACAGTTTTTAAGTCATCATCTGGGCGTGGTGGGAAACTTGGGCAATTTTACTATTGATTATTGTTTAATTGCTGGGGGCTGAATTGCCATTCTTTGCATTGCTCTGCGCATTTCGAAAACTTTCTGTGTGAAAGATGTAAAAGCTTTATAATTTTGCTCTTCTATGATGAAGAGATGTTCTTCTCCCCTGGGAAGGGGACCAATCTGTGCTATTAGCTCTGTTCTGGGGATGTCATATATTATACATTCATAGAGAATGTGTGCCCAGTCTTCACTTTCGCCACAGGTGCAGTTTGGGTCATCGGTCAGGCCTAAGGAGGTTAGTTTCGCCTTTAGGGAGCCGTGCCCTGTCAATATAAATTATGTAAAAAGTCCAGGGGCATACCACTTAGGTGGCTTTGGGCTGACCATTGACACCAGTGGCAGAAACCGTTTGGTGACCAGACCTCTGGTTTCCTGCTCCCACTTTGTTTGCCATAGCTCGTGGAGCTTTGTGGCTATTCTTTTTCTTTCATCATTGAAGGTATTGGTTGTATCAAGGGCTATCCCCAGAAATTCTGTGGGTATGCCCTTTTTAAATCTATAATATAAGCCTCTTTTGGCTACTTCCAGGTAAAGTGGGAGAGTTCCGGCCAGCAACTGTAGTGCAGGTGTGCTTACTGTGCGACATGCTCTGGTAATAGTGAGTAGTATTGTCCTTTGTATCGATTCTAATTTATTCCTATTTCTTACTATGGCCGAGCGGATGAACCACGCACCGGCTCCATAGGTGATAACAGGTAGGAACATTGCACGGTATATGATTGCCAAGGTCTTTCTTTTGAGTCCCCAGTCTGCTCGACTGATCCTGGCAATCATACCTGCATAATTTCGCACTTTCTTCGCCAAGTAGATCAAATGGTGGTAGTTGTAGTGGGAAAACTAGTTGTGAGAACTTTGTGGAATTCTAGAGTTGGAGAGAATATTCCCTTGGAGAAGAATGGAAGTATTGCAGTAGCCATTGAATACAGAACAGTCATAGAAGCTAATGCAGTTTATGGAGAAAGAAAGGAGAAATGCCCAAGGAGAGTTCTAGAGGCAAATTACTCAACTGAGCAGTGATGAGCGACCGGCCAACCCTGAAAGTATCTCAGTGCAAAAGTAGTGCACGGACACAGCGCAGACCGATGATACAAGATAGAATCCTTTATTAAATTCAGCAGTGCAGTACCCACGGAAGGGTACACCTCAGATAGATTGCTGTATTCCACGGATGAACAACCATTCGCCTTCCAGACTACGCCTCATATGCAGATGGTTATGGCAGCTCAGAGGAGAGAGAGAGAGAGAGAGAGAGAGAGAGAGAGAGAGAGAGAGAGAGAGAGAGAGAGAGAGAGAGAGAGGACCGAGCAGGGAGAAATGCTCAGCAAACTGAGTAAGTGCTAGTAAGTACAGAAAAATCCTAAATTAGTAATTGAAAGGACTCTAGAGGAATGTTATAAATTTAGGGGAGAATGCTAAACGTAAATACATATATATGTACGTACAGTTGTAAAACAGAGAGAGAGACAGATAGATAATTCAAATTAGTAGAGGAAATAAGAGTAGTGCATTAAAGTGTAAGTTAATCTGTGGTTGGTAGGGGAGTTCTGACATAATAGTAGATTAGGGAGAAATGATTAATTAAGTAACAAAGGATTGGAGGTAGAATGTTTAACAAATGGCTAGTAGATTAACTAGTATTGCATTAAGGTTGAACTTTGAATTATAGTGAATTTTGATTTATTGAGAGTATAATTTATTGTGATTGTAATTGTTTAAACAGGTAGACCATTAATTTAGTGTCAAGCATTAATTAATGAATTGTGGATTAGTTAAACTGGAAGATTATTAATTAATTTTGGTTGATTATTGTTGACTGATCTGTGGTTGAAAGAGATTTCTGACTGATGTATGTGTATTACTTAATTTTGGAAAGGGGACACGACTTATATTTGTCTATTCATATGCTGATTGTTACCTATTGACCTACTTGGACAGTTAAGCAGTAGGGATACTGATTTGTGGATTATGAGATGTAATAAATACCTGGACCTGTTGGAACCAATGTTAAGGTACATGAAGAAACATAATGGTATATTAGAATTGGTAGTCTTGATTACAAAATATGTACACAGTTAATTGCTAGCAGTCTAACAAGGTCGCACTGAATAAAGTATTCAGTTATTTGTTGTTGTTTGATTACCATGTAAATAGTGTCAATAAATAATTGTTATATTTAGCACATATGAGTTTGTCAGTCATTTTGAACATCAGCCAGTCCAGAGGAGGAATACTTATAATATTGAGACCCTCTAGAGTCTAGAATCTTCTGAGAGATTAACAAGTCAGGTGTAAAGTTGGAGGGGACAAAAAGGGGGGCACAGAAAAGTTTAGTGAAGAATTAATTAAATAATACTATAAAGTAAAGGTGTAGGAAAAAATATAAATAAAGGAATTGAATAAATAAAAAAAAATATATATATAATAAAGACAAGTAAAGTAACAACTTTTCCCCATCCCCACAGGTGAAAGACTTGTGGAATTTACAGAATCTCGTGGATTGTCAGTAATGAACACTTTTTTCAAGCAAAGGGTGAACAGAAAGTGGACATGGAAGAGCCCAAATGGATTAACAGCTAATGAAATAGACTTCATCCTCACTAACAGAAGATATATCGTGAATGATGTTACTGTCCTGAAGTGATCAGAGAATGGCAAGATGCACACTTGATATAGATGTAAGAAAAGAAAGGAAAAAAATTACTCAAGTAAATAATACGGTTTTTGAGATAACAGAAGAGGAGAAAAAGCAGTATGTACTGGAACTTAAGAAGTTTGAGCTTCTGCAGATTGGTCAGGACCAAGATTTCGATGAGGAATATCACAACTTTCTGAAAGTGATAAAGCCCAAGAAACCTATCAGTAAAAAGAAATCTAAAGAAGAAAAAATTAGTTAAGAAACACTTGTCATGATGAACTGAAGACGACAAATGAAGAGCAAGATAAACACTAACAAGAAGAACTTGAGTATACTGAGTTATGCAAAGCCATTAGAAAGAGACTCAAAGAGGACATAAGATTTAACACAAGAAAAGTAGAACAAGCATTAAGGGGAAAACAAAGGACTTAAATCAGTAGCCATTGGCAGTAACACAGAAAGACAAATGATACTGAAACTGAAGAATAGCAATGGTATACTTATCAGAGAAGGCATAATTCAAATAGCAGAAGACTACTATAGAGAATTATACAAGGAGCGAGGGAATGATGCCAACAGTGGGAAAGATGGAACGCAAATTAGTAACATATATGACATACCCGATATCCTTCCTGTATCATATTAGTAACATGTACGACATACCCGATATCCTTCCTGACGAGGTAGAACATCCGTTGAAGAAAATGAAGACTCAGAAAGCCCCAGGGGAAGATTAAGTTACTGTAGAAGTGTTAAAATTGGGAGGAAGGGGCATAGCACAAAAACTGGCAACACTCTTCACAAAATTCATTATTAGAAAAGGTGTGATGCCTAAGCAGTGGAATAATGCAATCATAGTTTTGCTGCATAAGAAAGGAGATAAATCAGAAATTGGAAATTATAGACCAATTAGCTTGTTATCACATATCTACAAGTTGTTCACAAGGGTCATTACTAACAGATTAGAAAGAATACTTGATGAGAATCAACCGAAAGAGCAAGCTGGCTTTAGGACAGGATTCTCAACTATGGATCACCTTCACGTAATATCACAGCTAATGGAGAAAGCAAATGAATATAAAACACCATTATGCTTGGTATTTGTGAATTATGAAAAGGCATTTGACTCCATACAGAATAAGGCAATGTTTCGAGCACTGGAAAGACAAGGCATAGATACCCCATATATTATGATTTTGAAGAAAATATATAGAGAACGCTACCACCTTTATTACACTAGACAAAGACAGTAGCAAATTTAAAATCGAGAAAGGAGTTCGACTAAGAGAGAATATCTCCGAAGTTGTTTATTGCTGCCCTCGAGGAAGCTTTCAGAAGATCAGACTGGTCGCAGAAAGGAGTCAATGTGAATGGAGAGTACCAAAACCATTTACGATTTGCAGATGACATTGTGATCATAAGGCACGATCCCAAAGAATTAGGGGAAAATCTTCATCAGTTATGCAGAGTTAGTACGGATTTTGGACTTACTAGGGATATAATGATTGACGGAGCAGTAATTGAAAAAGTGAAGTCATATACTTATCTGGGACAAGTCATTAGCTGTAACAATGATAAATGGCTGGAAGTCAAGAGAAGAATAAATTTGGATGGTAGCATTCAGGAAATATGGTCACATACTGAGGAGCAATATCCAAATTTGTTTGAAACGAAAAAAAATAATGAACCAATGTATACTACCCAGCACGACTTATGGAAGTGAAATTTGGGCACTCACCAAAAGAATGGAAGAGAAGCTGAGAACCGTACAGCGAAGAATGGAATGAATTATATTGGGAATCAGACTGTTAGATAAGAAGAGAAACACATGGATTAGGAGCAAACTCGAATAAAAGACATTCTTATCAAAACTAAAGAACTAAAATGGTCTTGGGCAGGACACATAGCTCAACATAGCTCAGACATGAGAGATGGACTAAGAGAATAACAGAATGGTACCCAAGAGGAGCTAGAAGAAAACCTGGAAGACAACGACGGAGATGGACAGATGAAATTCATGAGTTTGTGGGTAGTAAATGGATGGCCATTGAACAAAACAGAAGGAACTGGAAAGTTGCTGGAGAGGCCTTCATCCTGCAGTGGATTGAAAATGGCTGATGACGATCCGCAGGGGATACGTTCCAAGACCTACCGTGGATGGCTGAAATCGCGGATATAAGCGAACACCTGCTAACCCCATATATAACGTGATTTTCTTGTAATACATACGTATAAAAAAGTTTAATTGATAAATTAAACACACAGTAAGACATTACCAACATTAAATACGGTAATAATAAAGTACAGCAGACTCTCGATTTACCGGCATTGGATTAACCGGGACACTTCAAGACTCGAAATTTAATAAATTAGGAAAAAAAAAAAAAAAAAAACAGAAATCATAAAATTCAAGTAATAACTAAAATAGGTATAAACATATTTATACCTATTTTAGTTATTACTTAATACAATATAAGTCGTCATTGGGAGATTAGTGTACCTATTATCTTGCAACCCTCGCTGTGTTCACACCTACGGCTCAAAAAAGAAAAAAAAAAAAAAAAAAAACGGGAGGAGAAAGAGACCAAATGTTTAGTTTGATTTAGTGCGTAACTTCGATTGTTGTGTTCCGTTGCACCGCAAAAGGACAAATTTTGTTTCGTTATTTATGTCAGGGATGTCGGAATTTTTTTTTATATAGTAACTATTTTTTATTATTTTTTATTTATTTTTTTTTTTTTGTTGTTTAGAAATCGCTAAGATGGGCAAACGCACGCCGGGATTACGTTCCAAGACCTACCGTGGATGGCTGAAACCGCGGATATAAGCGAACATTTGCTAACCCCATATATAACGTGATTTTCTTGTAATACATACATGTAATAAAGTTTAATTGATAAATTAAACACACAGTAAGACATTACCAACATTAAATACAGCAATAATAAAGTACAGCAGACTGTCTTTTTACCGGGACATTTCAAGACTCAATTAAAGAGAAGAGGAGGGGGGGGGGAACCAAACAGAAATCATAAAATTCAAGTAATAACTAGAATAGGTATAAACAGGCCTGATGTAGCCGAGTGGTCAGGAGCGAGAGTGCATAGCACGCCTTCCTTGCGAGGGCCGGGGTTCAAGCCCGTGACTAATATACGATTAACATTTTTATTGAGTGATTTATTGTAAACTCCACTGACCTGGTGGTCGTGCCGGAGTATAAACAAGAACATTATTATTATATATTTTGCAAGTTGTAAATAAGCAACAATAAGCGGCGTTGTAAGTCGTAATTGGGAGATTAGTGTACCTATTATCTTGCAATACCCGCTGTCTTAACACCTACGGCTCAAAACAAAAAAAAAGGGGAAAGAGACCAAATATTTAGTTTGATTTAGTACGTTACTTCAATTGTTGTCTTCCGTCACACCGCAAAAGGACAAATCTTGTTTCGTTATTTATGTCAGGAATGTCGGAATTTTTTTTCATATAGTAACTATTTTTTATTATTTTTGTTTCGAAATCGCGAAAACGATGGGCAAACGCAAGAGTTGTGCTTTCAAATTAAACAAAAACTTGAAATTATTCAAAAGTTTGAAAACGGTGCATCCATTAAAAATCAAATTAATGTTGGTGACCAAACCATAAGCGACACTGTAAAAAAAAAAATAAAGGGAAGCTATTCGATTTAAAATCGACCTCGTAAAAAATAAAGTGAAGCATCATATTGGACATGTGAGTAGTACATGTTATGATTTTCCGTGTTGTGTTTTTTTTTTTTTTTTTTTCCCGTGGTTAACCGCGGGCGGGTAACTGAATCAGCGGATACGGGGGCACAACCAGTGGCGTAGCTACCATGTAGGCAGGCAAGGCAATTGCCTCCGGGCCCTTTAGGTTTTCGGCGTTTTTGGCTATTTCCTGTTTTTGCAATTTTCTTTAATTAAGTAGGGGCCCGAAAAAGAGTAGGTACTCTACTGGGCAAAACTGTATTAGGTAGGTAGTGATACCATTTCGGCTCACGAGTGTAAATTATTTGGGTGCCGTTAAAATAATAATAACAATAATATGAACTTAAATTATATCTGCGAAAAGATCTAAACCTCCCAAGGATTTCCTAATTCATTTCACAACTATACGTGGTCTCAATTCTAATCTCAACGATGTCCATTTCCACTTGCAGTCTGCCAAACCCCATGTACTTTTTCTGACAGAATCTCAGTTATCGGTTGATTCAACTACTGCTCATCTCAGATGCCCAAATTATTCGCTGTATGATTCCTTTCGCCTCAAAGGTGGTACTTGTGCATATGTCCGTTCTGATATTCCCTGTCAGAGACTTGGCAATTTGGAATCTCCTCTCTTTGATCTTCTCTGGCTTAAAATCTCTCTACCTCATTGTGTCAAATTCATCTGTTGTCTCTACCGTTCTCCCAACTCCACTAATCACTTGGAGCTCTTTGACTTCCTCTCGTTGCAACTTGACTTTCTCCAGTCCAACTTTCCTAACAGTGAGGTAATTTTCCTTGGTGATTTTAATGTTCACAACTCCAGCTGGCTTCCGTTTTCTAGTCACACCGACCCAGCAGGTCGAGATGCTGAGGCTTTTGCAATTACTAATGACCTAGCACAGATTGTTCATTTACCTACAAGAATACCGGACAATCCGAATCATACAGCCAATACGCTTGATCTTTTTCTCACAAACAACCCTTCTAAGTACACGGTCGAAGTGAGAGGTCCATTAGGCACTTCAGATCACAACTTGGTGATTGTCTCTTCTCCAATGGAACCTTTATCTCATGGCTATTCCCAACCTCGTGTTGTTTGGCATTACAAGAATGCAAAATGGGATGACCTGCGAGACTTCTTTTCCTTGGTCGGATTACTGTTTCAAAACTCCTGATGTCAACGCTTGCTCAGATCGTGTCAGTGAAATTATTCTTGCAGGAATGGAATCCTTTATCCCACACTCCACTTTAAAATCTCGTCCTTTATCTAAACCTTGGTTTTCCAATAAATGTGCTAAGGCTGTTCAAGGGAAGAATGTTGCATATCGTAATTGGCTTGTTTCTAATTCTTCAGTTTCATTTTCTGCCTACACCAAAGCTGGCAACAATTGTAAAGCAGTTATTAATCAGTCCAAACTAGAGTTTGAACAGGCTAAGAGTAGAAAACTGGCTTCTTGCCCTAATGGTAGCCGAGCATTCTGGTCTCTTGCCAAAACTATTGGCCGCAACTTTTGCCCATCTCTGCTTCCACCTCTGTCCAAACCAGATGGTTCTGTTGTCACTTCAGCCAAGGATAAAGCTGACCTGCTAGCATCCCATTTTTCTTCCAGCTCATGTATTAATGAACTTGGTAAAACACCTCCCACCATTCCCAACACGGTCCATTCAATGCCTCCTGTGGTCTTCCGTCAAAAGGATATCAGATTTTGATGAATCTTGATGCTAAGAAAGCTCCAGGTCCTGATGGTATTTCTCCACTTGTTCTCAAAATCTGTGCTCATGAACTTACTCCTATCCTTTGCCGCCTTTTTTCACTTTCTTATTCCAAAGGTGTTTTTCCTTCTGCTTGGAAATTTGCTCATATCCAGCCAGTTCCTAAAAAGGGTGACAAATCCCTCCCATCCAATTATCGTCCAATTGCAATTACTTCTACTCTTTCTAAAGTAATGGAGAAATCAATTAACCGCCAACTCTTAAACTACCTAGAAACCTTCCGTCTGATCAACGATCGCCAGTATGGATTCCGTCAGTGTCGATCCACTGGTGATATTCTGGCTAATGTTACCCATTTATGGACTACTTCAATGGAAAGGTTCGGTGAAACACAAGTAGTTGCTCTTGACATCTCAAAGGCTTTCGATCGTGTTTGGCATAAAGGTCTTCTAAACAAGCTTCCATCTTATGGTTTGCCAACTGTTTTTAGTAATTGGTTATCCAGTTTTCTCTCTGATCGCTCACTGTCTTCTAACTTCTCCACTAATGCCGGTGTCCCCCAAGGTTCAGTTCTTTCCCCCACTCTTTTCCTCTTGTATATCAATGACCTTCTTCCATTGACTGGAAATCCTATCCATAGTTTTGCCGATGATAGCACATTGCATTCAACCTTGCATTTTGAGAAACCTTGCCCTGCTCAATCAGCTTCAACTTCTCGAAAATCTGCTACCAATTCCTTAAATGCCGATCTTCAGGTAATTCTCCAGTGGGGCAAAGACAACTTAGTTGATTTCAACCCTTCTAAAACTCAGTCTTGTCTTATATCTCGCAAAAAGGATTCTTCTGCTCCTATGCTTATCTTTAGTGACACTCCAATTTCTAGGCAAAATGATATATCTCTTTTGGGGATTTCCCTGACTTCTAATCTCTCTCTTGGCACAAGCACATTACAAATATTGCTTCCTCTGCATCTAAAAAACTTGGTTTTCTCTTTCGCTCTCGGCGTTACTTTTCTTCCAAACAGCTGCTCAATCTGTATAAATCGCAAATCCGCCCTGCCATGGAATATTGTTCCCACATTTGGGGTGGTGCCCCCAAAACCTCTCTCAGGCTTCTTGATTCCATTCAGAAGAGGGCAGTTAGGTTAATTAATGATTCATCTCTAACAGAGTCTCTCTACTCGCTTTCTCATAGACGTACTGTTTCTGCTGCATGTCTCTTCTACAGATATTTCCATGGGCACTGTTCTTCTGAATTGGCTTCTATAATTCCCGCTCTCTCTTTCAAAACAGTCCGAACACGTGCCGCCACCAGCCAACATCCATTTACTGTCCAACTTCAAACCCACAGAACCAACCTTTCATCTTCCTCATTTATTCATTCAACTGCCGTTTTCTGGAACAACCTTCCTTCATACGTTTTTCCTGAAAATTACAATCTACAGAAGTTCAAGTCCAATGTCAACAAATATCTTCTTTCGTCTTCTCAACCTCCAACCCAAGCACGGTACTAAGTACTGTAGGTTCTAATACCTCTCGTGTTTGGGGTTCTCATAACAAAAAAAAAAAAAAAAAAAATTATATCTGTACATTGTTCGTTTTTTCTCCATAAATATATGAAACCAGTCAAAAGAGATCAATAATACCTGGGCAAATTATTTATTTATTTTTATTTTATTTTTTTTAAATCTTAATAACGGTAGCGGCCTGCCAGATCTTTGGAACACTGAGTGAGCAAACTTTAGTTTGCTCACTCAGCAAACTAACTGAATAGACCTGCAAGCCATCAGTATCACTGCAAAGAGATTTCTTGTCAATTAGAAAAAACTGAATTAAATCCAGCAAATCCCTATCCAGATATGGTTGTGCTAAACTCTTTCCAGATAACCAATTATGGTCAAGCAAAACTCTTGGAAAGCGTTCAGCCTGCCTATTCGAAAATATTTATCTAGAATCATGTCAGTTACTCGTAAATCCACTTGAATAATCAAATGAAATTAACTCTCTCGGGTTGGTATATTCTTTGTCCATGTCAGACACCTCTATTTGTTCATATTCGCAAAGTAATATACCTACATCTAAGTTCCATGTTTTAGGGTGCTCAAAAATTAGTGTCATTTGAATGCACTAGTGGCCGCATTGCGGAACGGCAGATAACGATATTGAACCTGCTTCTTACTTTCGGATGAAAAGCCCACAGGTCTTAGTTAAAAGTAGCAGTCCTGAAATGGTCCTTTGTTCCCGCCACATCATTGGCATTGCTTATAACTTACATTTAATTTTCCATTCAACTGTGCAAAACAGATATGCGGAGCCCTTTATCTCCTATTATCGATCGCAAGTTCTCTTGATCATATAAGAAATGGTTCCTCTGTGCTGTTCCATTATCATGCAACAAACTTAACAGAAACCGTTGGGTTTATTAACACACTGACGGAACATATCAGTTCTTATACAATAAATATTTCATTTGCACACGAATTATAGAAACTTCAAGCTACATATTAAAATACAAATCGTTAATTTCATATATAGAACTAAGTGCTATTATAACCTAATCAGAACATTTCGTGACCTGTTCCACAGTAACAAATATCGCCTACTATATATTCAAACTACAGAGCAAATTTTGTCTGAAGTAACGGAAACATCCCTCTCTTTCCGCACGGCTACAGACCAAAACAGCTCCTCCATACTCGAAGACTCAATTCAAGACATTCTTGGATGTGATGCTTGCCCAGAAAATTGCGGGCATGGAATACTAACGTCTCCCACAAGGCAGCAAGCTGAAAAATAAGCTTACAAAGATGTTCAGCGAGTCCATGAATTCTATCTTACAACAGTTTAGTGCTGAGATATCTGTAAACTTCTCTGACCAATTACTTCCCATCTATAAATTCATATCCGCCCTACAAGAAGAAAACAACCTGCTTAAAGAGCAAAATCTCAAAATCCTACACAGTGTAAAGCGACTGGCAGAGATGGATAGCCTGGAAAATAACATTCGCATGAAGAATAAGGGCTACAGGGCCCCGTCTTCCCCTCAATCATCCAGTGATCAACTAGGTGTAAAGATTAGCAAAGCAGTCGATTGCTCTCTGCATCGTGAGGTCAACTACACTCACAAAGCCAGTTGTCAGTCCAGCAGTTTGGCAAGTGCCACTCGGAATATACAGGAAGATGGAGCGGACAACTGTCAGAGCTCGGCTGCCTCAGAGGCTCCGTCCCTCATGTCCGGAGATTCCTTATGTCCCATCATATCCTCCTCAACCTGCTTTCATTTCAATCACTGCTGAGGAAATCATCAGCGAAAACTGAAAGGAAAAAAACAGGACGGCAGAAGTATCCTACAGCCTGCACGATCCCAGTTCCAATAATATTACGCATTCGCCTTTGCCAGAAACAAGTGGCAACACCTCGAATGGGACCCACATTACTGGTAATAATGTCTGGCAGTGTAGAGCACCTTGCTTTTCTAATCGCAAGGGTCGCGGTACTGACGTTCGTAGCACATCCAACCGAGATTTGAATAGGCTGGCCAAATATAATATTACAGCTGTTCCTGCACGAGAGAAGATCTTTATCTCCAGATTAGGCCCTGCAACGCAGCCCAGTAACATTAAAGACATGTGTAAAACTGAGTTTGGATTAACAGTGGAAGTTAAACAATTAAAGATGAAGCATCCTGCTTACGCCTCATTTGTTGTCACGTGCCCAATGGGACAGTCCTCGTTGTCTTCACCGAATCGTAGAAAAAGAAGAATCCGTTTAAAACTTAGTAAGAAAGACACCTCTAACAACTATCAACAATTCAGAAATAAAACCTCATGAAAGCCATAAATGGACTTCCTAATAAAGCAACTGTTGGTCCTGATAACTTCTCTCTTTTCATGGCAAAAATCAGCAGCCCTTACATTATTGAGGTGTTGCATCACACTTTCAATCAAATCATTCAAAAAGGTACTCTGCCCTGTATATGGAACAGCTACATAGTCAGGCCCATTCCCAAAATAAAGAAACCAAAAAACGCCAAAGACTATAGACCCATAGCCATAAGTTGCACCATCTTGAAAATTTTTTAGAAGACCCTTCTCTCAGCCTTCACCCAACACTGCTTCGGGCATCGTCCTCTGCACCTACACTCCGCCTTATCTGGATGATCAACCGTCACAAATCTCCTTGACTCTTTTCCGGATGCAGAAAGCGTTCAACAATAAGGAACAGCTCGATATTTTCTTCCTAGACATATCCACTGCTTTTGACAATATCTCGATAATGGCTCTGGAACAATTTTATCTTTCTACTTCAAAATACAAGGCAATCTCCAGAAGATTTTACGTAGAATTCTGAAGGAAAGACGTCTCATAATCCGTAATGACAATTTTATTGCCCATTACTCCATTTCGCAGGGAGTGCCAAGGGGGGGGGGGGGGGTCGTTCTCTCCTCACTGTTATTTGCTGCAGCTCTGGAACCATTTTTTTGAATTCCATAAAGACAATTTTAATACATATGCTGATGACCTGAAATTCTTCGTCAAATCTAAAGATCTACAAGTTAAGCAAACGAATCAACAAGCTATTAACACAATAAATGAACTGGAGCATTACATCGATTGTATTGGAACGTTTAAACCAAGCAAATCCGCCCAGATGACAATTACAAAGAAAAAGAGCAGGAACAATATCTCTATGCTGGTAAGCCAATGCGAAGTTCCAAAGGGTAAATCGCACGTAGACCTTGGCCTAAAATGGGATGAGGGACTAACATTCTCCGAGCACTTTGATTACATCAAAGCTAAAATATATGCAGCGCTCTGGGCTGCCAAACAGGAGTTAATTGGCATTAGAAACCCAGATCTTGTTATAAAAAGTACATCTTGAAATGTATACTTCCCATCCTGCTCATGCAGTAGTAGTAGTAGTGGCACATGATGCAAGAAAGCAAGTGTAGGAGCTTATGCAGCATCAGCCAAAAAAATAAAATAAATAAATAATCACACCATTCCCTCCAAATACCTGTCCAGTTCCTCCTTAAATTTATTTAACCTATCAACTTCCACAACGACAGATGGAAGTTTGTTCCAGCAATTAACCACCCGCTGGCTAAAGGCAAATTTCCGCACATCTATTCTACATCTGTCCTTTCTTAATTTGAACTTATGTCCCCGTGGGTTCGTAATCTGAACAAGTGGAAGGATCCCATCAGAATTCAGCGTGCTCAACCCATTCAAGGCCTTATAGACCTCAATCAGATCACCGCGCAGCTGCCTAGTCTCCAACCACTGCAATTTGCAGAACTTAAGCCTCTCTTGGTAAGAGAATCCCTTCATTCCCCTCACCAATCGTGTTGCTCTTCTCTGTACACGCTCAAGCAACTCTACATCCTTCCTAAAATGAGGCCTCCAGACCTGTACGCAGTACTCAAGGCGTGGCCTGACCATTGCCTTATACAGAGGGACAATCACCTCCTTTTCCCTGCTAGCAAAATTCCTATATATCATTGACAAAATCCCATGACCCGCCCTAGCAGCCTGTCTGCACTGCTCAGAAAACTTCATATCTGACTGCACAATTACTCCCAGGTCTTTTTCATTTTCTACCACCTTAAGTGTAGTACCACACAGTTGGTACGTTTCTCTGGGGTTACTTCTCCCCATATGCAGTACTTTGCATTTGTCAAGGTTGAACTTCAGTTGCCACTTCTTAGCCCATCTGCCCAAATTATCTAGATCCTGTTGCAGTAGCACACTGCCATTACTGTCATTAACAACCCTGCCAACCTTTGTGTCATCTGCAAACTTCGACATTAAGCCTGATATACCTTCATCAATATCATTGATAAATACACAAAACAACAGTGGACCCAACACCGAACCCTGTGGGACTCCACTAATAACATTAGTCCACGAAGAGCAGCACCCATTGATTACCACCCTCTGTCTTCTCCCACTTAACCATCCTTTTATCCATTGTAGCAACTTACCCTTAATACCATTCTGCTCCAATTTGTACAGTAGTCTTCCATGCGCAACAGTGTCAAAAGCTTTCCTGAAATCCAAGTATATGATATCAAAATTATTTTTTGCATCCAGTTCCTTTGTGACCACATCATAATAACCAATCAAATTTGTCAGACAAGACTTTCCCTTAACAAACCCATGCTGTGTTTGAATTATTGCTGCAGTCTTGTCTAGATGATCCTGCAATGCATCTTTAACCAGCGACTCCATTATTTTACCCGGAACAGAAGTTAAACTAACTGGTCTGTAATTACTCGTGTCACCTTTCGATCCACCTTTGTGAATTGGGGACACATTTGCACATCTCCAGTCCGTGGGAACCTCCCCTGAGTCCAAGGATGCTCTCATAATTATGGCTAAGGGTTTGCTTAGTTGCTTTGCCGCCTCCTTTAAAATAACTGGATAGATCCCATCCACCCCAGGTGCCTTTCTTATGTTTAACTTCAACAATTTCTCCTCCACTTTGCTCTCAGTTATTACAAAATCATTAAGCACACTGCTACAATTTGATAACCTTCTTCCATTTTCAAACTAATAATTCCTCACGTGTGAATGTAGATGCAAAATACTCATTCAGTTTGTTTGCTATCTGAGCAGGATCATCAACAGTCGAACCATCGATGTCAAGTGGACCAATCATATTCAACCCCTTCCTTTTAGAGTTTATATTAGTAAAGAAATCCTTGCTGTTTTTCTTAGCATCTTTTGCCAAAGATTTCTCGTAATCCGCCTTCGCCTGCCGAACCTCCTTTGTGACCTGATTACAGACTAGCTTATATCTGCCACAGGCTTCTGCGTCACCTGATAATTTATATGCATCCCATGCATTTTTCTTCTCTGTCACGAGTCTCATTAGTTCATTTGATAACCATTTAGGCCTAAACCTTGAACGATATTTCTTAATCGGTATATAAAGTCTAGTAGCTTCCACGATTAATTCCTTGAATGCGTCACAGATTTGGTCCTCTGCCCCACCGAGCAACCTGAAAGCGTTCCTTAGTATTGAATACTGGCTCTTGAGATGGCTGAACAGGATCTCGAACCATCCTATTTTCCAATCTCAGCATTCCTCCCTGGAAACAGACTGCAAGTCGGCAAAGACTACAGACTGCAAGTCTTTTCCGACTCCTATCGTATCCTGCAACTAATGCACAACCACTCTGCTCAAAAAACTATATATTCTCGGTACTCTAGATGCCAACCTAAGATGATGTCAAAAATTTTAAATATTCTATGTTCAAAGATGCCAAAAATGTAAGTATTCTATTATAAAATCATAATTACTCATGTATTCCAAAATTCTGTATTCAACCTCTCAGGGTAAACGTCCCATGAACTTTGTAACCTTTTGCTCATGGGTCCGCTTCATACATTAGAATGTAACTCTCACCCTTCTAGCCAATGGCTGTCCCAGGGGTGTCTCTTCAACAGAGAAATAAATTGATGATAATAATAATAATAATATTATTATTATTAATAGCTACAGAGTATATGTGCGTGTTATAGGCCTCCGTAGCCGAGTGGTGGTCAGGAGTAGGAGTGCAGTAACACACGCTCTTTGAGTAGACCGGGGTTCAAGCCCCTGACTGCTAAATACAGTCAATCTGCAAATCCGTACTGGACCAGGGTGGTAGATTATGTTCCATTTCCCTCAACATGAATTGTTGAGGAGGCTTCCATCCTGCAGGGGGTTGATTAATGGCTGCAGTTTACTTTTACATGTGCGTGTTTTGCAGTTTTAAAACGCGAAAATAGAAGTGAGCCCGCGCCTTCCAGCAAAGACCGATTATGCCCAAGTGAACAGATTACATAATGCATGTCAGATTATTCTGCTACAGACAGTACTACGGATTATTGAAAAAAGAATTATAATCACCATGAGGAGAAAAATGGTTTCAAGAATATCTTTCATACCATTTCGGTTTTTCTCGGATCGACGCTCCCGTTTGTATATCTACATAGTATGCAGTGCAACATTTCTAAGTTGGCAAATAATATTTAATTAAAAATGATGAAGATAAGATAAAAATTTATTCATCTGGATGAACTGTTTAAAATCAAGCGATACACTAATATATTCTTTATATTTTTTCACCATACTAATACAAATACTAATATATTTCACAATACAAAGATGATGTAATTAAGGTAATTACTGATTAAATTCCAAAAAAAAGTATTTCAACTATTTTCAATTGATTGCAAAAGCAAACAAGTCAAAATAACTTATACCGTACTGCTATAAAGCAATTCACCCTCAGTGTGCGTGAAATCATTGCTCACAATAAGAGGAGGGTTCAGCAAGGTACGTACGCACTATTCATAAACTTCAGTGTGTGTGTCCTTCAGCTACCAGTACTGAGCATAAATTATATCAGTGACATAGCACATTACCGTGGCCTTTAACTGACGTCAAGATTCCTTCGCCTAGCCTCTTCTTCGACTATGAATAAATTTTTGTAAACAGTTACAAGACAATCAATATACAATTGTTTAACAGCCCTACAACGCTTAGAATGAATGAATGTCAAGACGTGTAAGTTTTTGTTTTTTTTTTTAATATAATATGATAAAATAAACATGGATAATATTAACCCAATTTTCAGAGTAATATCTTAAATATTCTATCATTTATTATTATTATTTTTTTCTTTAAGAAAAAAATAAATTTCAGCGGCGTCATCTCCGTTGAAATAAATAATTTTGCAAAACAAGATATTCTTGTTTATATTATTTAATTATTTTTATATTTTTTGAAAGGACTATCCAGGAAGCAAATTCACGAGGATTTGATGGGGACAATATATATCATGACTATCCGTCGCGCATACATCGGAATCTTGAATCCAAAAGGTATCGCAGTCCAAAGATAATCCAGTTCTAGTCGATGTGGTTGAGTCAATCAACCAGTCGGAATTGGCTACAATATACAGTATATAACAGAATTGGCCTACTTAATTTGTGATGTGATCTACTTTTTTCCTTCAAAATGTGCCGCGATCTACCATCTCAAAAATTACATTGCACAAATCGAGGGATGACTGTAATTTAAAATTCGTCGTGACCGACCGAAATTAAATCCGCGATCGACTGGTAGATCGCGATCTACTCGTTGGCCGCCCCTGGTATATAACATAGACATAAGACAAACGAGTTGGGTTGCGTTTGAGCGAGAAGGTCAACTGTTTCGACTTCTCAGGATTGGTGTGAAGGCCAAAACCGGAGAGGAAGGCCTCGAGGTTCCGGATTTTCTGTACAATTAAGGCATTTGTGTAGACAGCAGTGTCTCCAGGGTTGATAACAGTGAACAGCTTTATATCATCAGCGAAGGTGATAATATCAGTTCGGCCCGTCACGAAAGGCAGAAGAACAGCTGAGAACAAGTTACCAGAGAGGACCCCACCTTGTGGGACTCCAGCTGTAATAGTGGGCAGTTAAGTTTTGATACGCGTACATCTGTTCAAAAGTTTTTTTTCACTGTTTTTTTTTTTTTTTGTTTTGTTTTCATTTGACATTGTCATTATTTCTTCCTCGTATTTGTAAAGGCAGTTTTGTATATAAAGTTTACTATTTTCCAGCACACTTTCCTTAAAAAAGCTGTTTGTGGGAAAGTAGCATATCGAAAGGCAGAAGAACAGCTGAGAACAAGTTACCAGAGAGGACCCCCACCTTGTGGGACTCCAGCTGTAATAGTGGGCAGTTAAGTTTTGATACGCGTACATCTGTTCAAAAGTTTTTTTTCGCTGTTTTTTTTTTTTTTGTTTTGTTTTCATTTGACATTGTCATTATTTCTTCCTCGTATTTGTAAAGGCAGTTTTGTATATAAAGTTTACTATTTTCCAGCACACTTTCCTTAAAAAAGCTGTTTGTGGGAAAGTTAGCATATCCAAGAAAAGAACTTAGCTGTCCGCTAATGCTAGTGAACCAGAACTATGCTAATCATGTACAGGCTTCTCCTGAGAAGAGGAAGTAAATAAAATAAAATAAATTTTCTGTTTATACTCCGGGACGACCAAACGGTCAGAGGAGTTCACAAGATAGACAGAATACAAGAAACAGCACCGTATTCAGTAGTCACGGGCTTGAACCCCGGTCACTCAAGGCACGTGTACTTATGCACCCGCGCGCCTAACCACTAGGCTACGGCGGCCTTTTTTTTTTTTTTTTACCAAAACAAAATCCACTGAACCAAAAATTAAACTTCAGGGAAAACATACATATTTTATACTAAAATACAGCCATAAGATTGTTTACCAATATAGTATGCTTTTAAACATTAGCTTATCTAACGTTTTTCTGTCTGTGATTTGTTTGGATTGTCTGTTAGATATCAAGCAATCATAAACTGCTTCAAGAAAGATACTATTACAGCCTATACCCTTCTTCAGAAGTGCCGAATCAAAGTTTTGTTTATAACAACCCATCTATCTAGTCTTGGCTGATACACTTCCAAAAACTTCACAAGAAAGAAAAGATTTGAAGAAGTCTATCTTTGTTTTCCCTCGCCTGGATGAATATTTTCTCACCAGCCTCACTATGAGAAAGTGTTAAAATTCCAACCATGATTTGATATAATTTGTTACATTCCAAGCTTCTTTCTGCATTTGTCAGTTCCCAAGCAAGGAGCATTGTACATCAATTCTTTATCTTTTTTCACAATATCGTCTGGCGGCTCCTACTGATGCGGCTAAACAACTATTACTGCATTTATTTCTTTATCTTTAACGACACCACGAAGTACTAGAAAATTCCCAACAAAAAATTTCAAATTTGAAAATTATGCACTTATAATTTTTGTGCTGCCTCAGCATTTATATGAACGTTTTTCAATGCGTGCATATGTAGCAATAAAGTACTTACTCATTGAATAAAAAGAACTGAATCTTCTCCTCTTGTTTTAAAAATTCTCAATGACCATGGCAATAGAAATGACCAAATTAGAATCATTCACATCTGGGTTACTCTGCTATGGTAATTAACCTCCAAAATGGAATGTTTGTTTGTCATTTGGTTTTTAGGAGAATAGCAACTAAGGCCATATTGCTCCGGGGATAATGCGGTGGTCATTCCCTGACCTTTCCGCATCCTCCGTATTTGGTGGTCACGGGCTCGAACCCCGGTCTAATCAAGAAGCGTGTGCTACTGACTGCTGCTCCTGCCCACCTGGCTACGGAGGCGCCCCAAAATGGAATGGGAAGATTTAAAAAAAAAAAAAAAGAGTGGATATAACAAAATTTCATATAACGTTCCTCAAAATATCTAGAAGTGATGACTTCGGTACAGTGATTGGAAGTAAGTTTGATTGAAGACCTACGTCGGGATTTTAAAATGTTTGTGAAACCTTTAAAAGTAACAAGCAAATTGCTTTAGTCAAGAAATTTTGACTAAAGCAATCCTACACGAGCGAGGATAAAAAGCATAGAGTTATCAGTTTTGCTTGTCCTGTTTAGGACTGCTTCCCAGAAGTATGGAATCCAGAATAAACTCCCCCATCCCCACCTTGGGGAGTTTAAATTTCTTTCAGAAAGTCTCTTGGTTCACGAACTGGATTTAAACATAAAGCCAGTGCTACTCAATAATTATTGCATTATTGTTTTTATTTGGCAACTAAAACGTGCCTATACAACTTTTCTCACCTCACACACACAATTCAAAATCTTTTCGGTATCACGCATTAGTTGAAACTGTTTAAATCTTTACTTTTGGGATTTCTTTCTCAACAAATGTCCACCAAATATTCATCCACTTTCACAAGAAGGCATGTATCCTCCTTTTCAGCACATATCAGTGAGATGAGAAGAACTGCCTATTACAACTAAGAGCTCTATCACCTATTTTAATACCTTTGTTACAACATCCTTGAACGCAACATGGGGATTATCAACAATAAGAACAAGACGGCTCTTTAAATTGTTTATTTATTTATATACAGACTTCTCAGCCACAGTGCACACAGATCCTAGATAATGGTGAGAACGCTGAGAATTACAGAATCAATACAAACTATAATTAAAATACAGTATATAGAAAATTTAGATTAACAAAATCTAAAAATAACAGAGTAAGGAGCAAATTCTTATACATAACCGGCTTAAGTGTAAAATTCAACGCTGTGATTATTTAATACCTGAAGGAAACGAAACAGAGTACTTCCAAGTAAGTGCGGGGTCAGGGTGAGAAATTAGTTTTATGAACGAGAATTCAAGCGGGGTATAGTGAAAGGTACTTGTTCAAGAAGAGATAGAAAAAGAGTTTATGATATTGTAGACAAAAAGTTGTCTGGAGTGAAGAGGAACGATCCTGTAGCGACGACAAAGAGCTCCATAGTTTCGACGGCGAAAGGCGAGGCGATTTCGAAAGCATTAGAAATTAATCTGAATTCCTACACACTTCCAGGTTGATCAGAACATGGCAAACGCTGTGTGTGAATGCGAGCACTGATTGCAAGGTGCCTTTCGGTTTGGCGATATACTGTATTTTATTACGAATGGTCATCACAATGGGATATAGCTCGAAATCACTTTATTACATTTTTCAGAATATCTACTAATTCTTTTTCTCTCTGTCCAATTTCACTAATAATTCCCGTTGTTATTCTTCCACAAACGGGTTTTTTTTTTTTTTTTTTCTTCTTTTTATTTATTTCACTACTGGAAGTGAAAATTATGGTCTCCAATAAACGATGCGAAGGGAATTTTTTTTTTTTTTTTTTTTTCTCATGGCATGTTCCTTATGCTTATTTCTTTACAAATGTCTGATTTCATTGCGTTTCCCGCCACTTGAAACTGAAAAACTCTTATATAGTGAATGACCTGTTATAAAGAAGAAAATCCTTAGATTTAGCGCTAAATGCCCGTATTTCATTTTTCGCTTTCAGGACCAGAACTATGGAGAGTAAGATAATATTAGAGATGTTAAAAAATGTCTTCCCAAGATCGCTGGCTATTACAGTTGTCTGTAAAAACGCATCCATTATATTCCAGCACAAACGAAGCGTACGATGTGTGTGCATTTTCGCTCAATTTTTCGGTTATTTTTTTGATTAATTTTTCGGATTTTCTCTCAGACCGCCTTAGTGCTGATACGAGTAATAGAAGACGTAAAGCGGATTCACGATTCCTTTTGGCTCTGATGGCGACAGCAGTGTGCTTTGGCAAGTGTAGGGTTAAAGACTAAGATTAGCCGTTGTAGGATACCTACAGAATAACCCTAAGCTTTGTTTTGAACCCCTCCCCACTTTTTTTTTTTTTTTTTGCTACTGTGCCTTTTTCATTCTACCATGATTTTGGAAATGTTGACAGCCGGACAGATTTTTTTTTTTTTTTTTTTTTTTTTTTTTGCAATTGCAGATTTATGGACAATATTTTCTGTGATGTACAGCATTGCATCATTGATTGGCTCCCGACTACTGCAGCAGTGTTAAACTTTGTCAATGTTGGAAAGCATTCCAATCAACTTGATTAATCGTCCATCGGGATAACTTGAAAGGAGGATAAAGTCTCCACTAAGTAAGGAGGTTATCACACAGAAGTAATCACTTCCATATGGGTCTCAAGTAGAAAAGAAAAGGAAGGGAGTATATAAAAAGGTCAATGGCAGAAAAGGTACAGATGAACATGTGGAAGAGATCATTGTCATCGAGCATATACGTCTCCCCGCCTCCCCCACTTACGGCGGTACTATCCCAATGAAATCCCCAAGAAGTTAATTGGTGGCGTTGTAAGCCATCAGCGACTTTCACATATTACGTCGTGCATAGCAGTAGTCTCCGAAGTGGAGTGCGCGAAATAATCCGCAATAAATCAATATTAATTAATTATGAAAACTTTAGTTTTTCGGAACATAATTGAAAATAAAAATTATAGATATATTTTTTTTTTTAATACTTCAATATGCGGCTTTGTTTGATCATGCCATCGTTCATGCACGTTCAAGTACATGCAATTTGTACTTTAACTTCAATTTAATTTTGTTTTGTATTTTTTTATTTTTATTTGTGATCTTTTAAAATTATGAGATTTTAGATATAATACCTTCCTTGTAAATAAAAAATATTAAACTTATATATTTATTTTTTTATTCCGGGGTGCGCGCTAATCCTTTTAAGTAAAATAAGAGTGCGCAACCAAAAACGTTTGGAGATCACTGGTATATAGTATGTGTGTATTAAGGGTAGGGTGCCACCGGTGGTTCCTCACAACTGCACATATATAATATACATGTACCTGTAAATTGCGTGTATTCTATGGTCGATTTGCCTGTTTGTTCGCTTTATAATTCAGAACATAACGAGGATAATTCAAAAAATAAGTTACACTTGACCACTGTAGCCCAAGAGACATTTGAGGTATGTATCATAATGCAATAGAAAGCACATACCTTCCACTACTTTTCCACATAGTCATCGAGTTGATGTAAACACTTCTCGGAGCGTGTGACTAAATGTTCGATTCCCTGGTGATAGAAATCCACTCCTTGGTCATTCAGCTACAATCGAACTGCTGTTTGCACCTGCTTATCGTTGTCTCCCCCCCCCCCCCTAGATGTTCTTTCAGCTTGCCGAAGATGTGATAGTCACAAGGCGAAAGATCGGCAGATGTTACCATACCTCCCATCCAAAACTTTGGAGCAAGTGTTGTGTTGTGAGTGCACTGTGTGGCGTGGCGTTGTCCTGAATGAGAACAACACCACTCCTTAACTTTCCAGGTCTCTTGTTTTTCCTGGCTGTTCGCAAACATTACCGTAATGTTCGGCAGTATGAGGCAGCATTAATTATTTTGCCTTTTGCCATAAATTTTCATCAGGGTTGCAATAATCATAACTGTATCATAACTAGGCTGTCACTATTGCAACACCAGGGTACCTGCCATCCACCGAGGAGCAGCCAACAAGCTTTGAAACGGTGCCGTCTGGGTGGTGGCATCCGCTGAGAATAAGTAACAGTAGTCTTCTCCACTGGTGAAGTGTTACATATTCGAGGTAGTACAATACCATGGCAACTCGTTGTGAATGCATTCACAATATGAGATAACCAAAACGATGCCAATTTAATTAATTTAACTGCTTTGGTAGATGGCTATGTTAAAATTATGCTTTTGCACTAACCTATATGTTAGCCTATCTGAATTTTGACAGGAGCACACACGCTTAGATGTTATTTCACAAGTTTATCCGAATAAGTTGTCTTATGTACAATTTGTACAGACAAGTTACCTTAGGGTGAAGCGTTATTTAGGATATTAAAGAATGTGCAAAAATGTGGGGAATAGAAAAAAAAATAATTTTTCCCCTACAAAATTTGCAGAGAATATGCGTTATTATTAAATAAAATAAGTTTTTTGTTTATACTCCGGGACGACCATATGGTCAGAGGAATTTACATGCGTGAGAATACGAGGAACAGCAACATATTCAGCAGTCACAGGCTTGAACCCCGGTCACTAAAAGCACGTGTACGTAAGTACTGTGACTTGACCACTCAGCAATTTGGCAACATAACTGGGAGGAAGGATGTTTTTCTACATCTCGCTAAAGAGACTCTTACACCCTGCACTACAGATTTAAGAGTATTATAAATTTTTGTCCAGTCGAGGATAACTATCTTGCCAGATTGATCCAATTAACCTTGTGATACTTTAGACTAAGGCGCATTTAGGGCTAGAGCCTCAAGCTGCGAACAAATTTAGACTATGTATATAAAGTGCTTAGCATCATAATACACAGCCATTTCTGAATAAACAGAATTTTTAAGGTGGCATCGTTTTAGGTTATATCTCATATTGTGAATACCTTCACAACGAGTTGCCATGATATTGCACTACTTCGAATAAGTAACGCTTCACCTAAGGAGAAGGTTATATGAGATATAACCTAACATCGTTTTAGGTTATATGAGCTATAACCTAAAACGATGCCACCTTTAAAATTTTCTGTTTATTCAGAAATGGCTGTGTATTATGATGCTAAGCACTTTATATACATAGTCTAAATTTGTTCGCAGCTTGAGGCTCTAGCCCTAAATGCGCCTTAGTCTAAATACATCATACACCATCAGGCATCTCTCATATTGTGGAGTTATACTTCATAACTGTTTTTGCCATCATTGCATCACTTGGGTACCTATCCACTCACTGAAGAAGGGCCAAATAGCCCTGAAACAGTGCTGTCTGGGTGGTGGTACCTATCTGAGAATAAGTAACATTAGTCTTCTCCTTAGGTGAAGCGTTACTTATTCGAAGTAGTGCAATATCATGGCAACTCGTTGTGAAGGTATTCACAATATGAGATATAACCTAAAACGATGCCACCTTAAAAATTTTCTGTTTATTCAGAAATAGCTGTGTATTATGATGCTAAGCACTTTATATACATAGCCTTGTGATACTTTGGGAAATATTGGTAGGCAACTGCCTCCGTAGCCGAGTGGGCAGGAGCGGGAGAGCAGTTGCACACGCTCTTTGAGTAGACCGGGGTTCAAGACCCTGACTGCTGAATACGGTCGATCTGCCAACACGCACTGGACCAGCGTGGTAGATTATGGTCCATTTCCCTCAACATGAATTGTTGAGGAGGCTTCCATCCTGCAGTGGGTTCATAATGGCTGCACTTTACTTTTTTTTACTTTAACCAGCAAATAAAACTGTGAAGGCTAAACACCGCGCATTTACTGAACTACAATTGCAAGTAGGGCCAAATTCAAGCAGTGACAGATTTTTGCCTGCACGAAAACTCTTGACTTTGGCCATAGACACAATTTTACCTGCAGAGGCTTATCAGACGGGGTAATACTGAGGAATAACCGCCAGTGTACGGACAGCTTTAAAGCTGGTTTCTGAATTGAGGGCATACTACGTGCATCATCACTCATCCCACTCCATATTTTTTGGCTGCATTTAGATCGGTACCTTATTTTTCCACCACTCACCAATAAACCACCATTTCCTACAATATGTCAAGCACTGTTCAACAATCTCACAACCTGTTTGGTTCTGACATTAGCGAAATAAACTAATGTCAAAAAGCGAAAATACTTCTGAATTAGACAGACTTGAATAATGTGCTTACTGCTCCCTTGCCCTGTTGGCTATAGCCCAAATATAAACATTTTTTTTTTTTTAAAGTCAAAACAAAAATAATTCAGAGAAAATTTTGACTGTTCACAGAATCCCTAAATCCCCCCCCCCCCCTTAATTATGGTTAAAATTGTTTATTCCAAGTTCTTTAATGTTCACTTGCTTTATAACTACCACACAACTCCTTTATTCTATTACATTTTCTTTTTATTAGAACCACTAGTATTCCATAAAACAAATGACTGAAAAAAACTAGTCAACAATATTGTCGATCCGTAAGTCGCAAAGCGTAGCGTGTCTTTGTTTGACTACTATACGACCGGTTGTGGCAATAAAGCTGGCAGTATCCTAGTCGTGAACATGCAAGCACTGGTTATGCACAGTGTTCTAAACCACGTGATTCCACAAAATACAATATTATTCTTGTAGCCTAACTTTTTACTATGAGTGGTCATCCAAGAGTACAAATAAAGGTTGTGCGTAATGCTGAAAATTACCGCTTTATGCTAAAATCGAATTTTTTTGCATTGCCCTGCGAAATTCTGTAGGCATTAATAAAACGCGTTAATCTGAGAAGTACGTAATTCTGAAATATACATTATATGAATTCTACAAGTGAATCCGAAAATCTAAATTTCTATACTACATTTACTTTCGTTGTTCCCTCACCGAAAACAAGAAATTGCTTCTGTGTTTCTTTATTTATTTTTTTTAAGGAGCATTTAAATTGATATTTTTATTTATGAATAAAAACTATCTTGTTATAAAAATAAATAAATAAAATAAAATGAGCATACTAAATCCAACAGGATGAAGCTTGTAATAAACCTAGTCTATCGAAAAAATTATGACCTAGAATTGTTATCACCCACTGACAACAGTGATTGCAGCTAATAAGGAAGTCTCCTCGCTTAACGCTTTTCGTTGCTTTTAAATGGACGAATAGACGTCGAGTCTATTCGTCCAAGATGATGGGATATTACGAGAATGGATCATTCATTCATGTGTTGTTGTGGCGGATCCCAGGGTTTCCCCCATAAGCCGCTAACGAGAATGGATCAATGGATACGAAAGGTCAACGCGCAAAAATGATGTCATGAAGAAAGTACTGAATAATGTAATGTGATGTACCAATGTTCAAGATACGCTGTACTTTAACTGTGTGAAAAAGTATATTTTATAATAAGAAAAAAATAATAATACTACAATGTAATGCTTTATTAATTCAACGAAACAAGATATAGTAAAATTTGTTACTAAGGAGAAAACTAGATCCTCAAATCATGCAAATTTTTACAGTATTGCATAATTATTGTTATTACTCCATGATGGGAAGGGGGAGTTTCCACCCAGTGACGGGTACTGGTACCAAGCGCACAGGGTGGTTTATGCCTGGTGTTGCTGTTGGTCGAGGAATTATTTGACTATCTTACAGGTTTTCAGGATTTCTTGTATGTGTTATCTGAAAGATCTACTGCTGCAAAGCCGTTATGTAGGGTCTTTGGCACCATACCGGTGGTTGACACGATAGTCTGGATGGTTGTTACTAGTTGCAATGCCACATCATTTATCTCCTGTATCAGGTCCGTATACTTCCTGATCTTTTCCTCGTGGATTTTTTCTGGAGGTTGCCAGTGTTGTGCAGCACTGTGTCAATCAAATAGGTAGATTTTTCCTTCTGGTCGATAAAGATTATGTCTGTTCTGTCCGTTGTTATGACGCAGTCCCAGTACGGCTTGCATTGTTCCTACTCAGAAACAATTGCATTTTTTATAATAATTGTAATAACCTGACACTCCAGGCTCCTTGGCAATGTATTTCCTATAATTCCTAGTGTTGATTACCTGGTCTTCGATGGCGAGCATGAATCCTTCTGTCTTGGGGGAGAGCATCCTGCTCGTGAGCCTGCTAGTGGTGGGCTCATGCACACCACTACGCATCTCTAATATTATTGAATTATACTTCGCAACTAGATTGTCATGACAACAGCAGGGTAAAAAAAATTTTATTTATTTTTTCTGTTTATACTCCGGCACGACAACAAAGTCAGTAGAGTTTACAATAAATCGTCAATACAAATATTTATCGTATTTAGTAGTCACTGGCTTGAACCCCGGTCCACTCAAGGAACGCGTGCTATGCACTCTCGCTCCTGACCACTGGTACCTACCCGCTCACCGATAATAGGCCAATAAGCCTTGAAACGGTGCTGTTTGGATGGTGGTATCCGCCGAGAGTAACAAAAGTCCTCTATTAGTGAAGCGTTACTTATTCGAGGTAGTGCAATATCATGGCAACTCGTTGTGAAGGTAGTCACAATATGGGATACATTTTTTTTTTGGTGCATCAGCTTCTGTGGCCATAATGCACCTTCCAAAGTTTTTGCATTTTACTCTGATCCAAGCCCGAGGCGGGATTCCAACCCGAGACTTTTGGGTTGCCAGGCAGGCACTTCACCCACCTGGCTAGCCCGGTCGGCACACGAGATACAATTGGCGCCTCCGTACCAGGTGGGCAGGAGCGGCATTATGTAGCATCAGCCAAAAAGGAAAAAAAAAAAAAAAAAAATTCACACAACCATTCCCTCTAAAAGTTTGCCCAGTTTCTCCTTGAATTCATTAAGCTATCAAATTTCCACAACGACAGATGGAAGTTTGTTCCAGCAATTAACCACCCGCTAGCTAAAGGCAAATTTTCGCACATCTATTCTACAGCTGTCTTCCTCAATTTGAACTTATACCCCCTTAGGTTCGTAATCTGAGAAAGCGAAAGAATTCCATCAAAATTCAGCGTGCTCAACCCATTCAAGGTCTTATACACCCCAATCATATCATCTCGCAGGTGCCTAGCCTCCAACCGCTGCAATTTGCAGAACTTATTCCCCTCCTCTGTACACGTTCCAGCAAATCGATATCCTTGCTAAAATGAGGCCTCCAGACCTGTACGTAGTAGTCATGGCGTGGCCTGACCACTGCCTTATACAAGGGGATAATCACCTTATACAATTTCAGTGGCGTATCCAAGTATCATTGTAAGAGGGAGCATGGCAACCAGGTCCAGGTAACATGGTAGGGGGGGGGGGAGAGTCAGTGGCGCATCCAGGTATTGTAAAGTGTGAGCATGGCAACCAGGTCCAGATAATATCGTGGGGGGGGGGGGGGTGCGACCAGTTTTTTTTTTTTTTAGTTTTTGTTTTTCAGAACGGCTCCTGCGTTTTTTATTTATTTATTATTATTATTTTTTTTTTTTTTTTTTTTTTGTAAGGGGGAATATGCCCCTGCGGGATAATTACCTCATTTTCCCTGCTAGCAAAATCCCTGTATATCACTGACAAACCTCCATGACCTGCTCTGGCAGCCTGTCTGCACTGCTCAGAAAACTTCATATCTGAATGCACAATTACTCCCAATTAGGTGGTGCTGATAGTTAAAAGTGTTTTCTTTTTATTTCACTAATTCTTTAGACCAATAATTATATAAAATATGTTAACTTATGTACATACGTATAAAGAACGCAAATGAAGCGATATAAGTAATAACATCCGTCGAACTCAGAGTCAACAACGATACTGAACAACACGCTAGACAATGTAATATATGTCCCGTCCCTCTCTGCGCAGTCAATCAGCACGCAGTGCGAGTTATTCATCTGCCTTAAGTCCCGTGTTTCTTTCAAAGTATTCAAATGGGAATAGAATTTTTCATATTTCCATCCGGATTAACTGTAACCGGATTAGCAAGGGTTTGCTGTAATCATGCTTTAAATAAGTGGGAGCCCATCGTTGGTTTTCCAATTTAAACAATAAAATTTCTTTTAAGTCGGCAGTTCTTAAAACAGTAAAATGAAATAAATAAATTTACTTTTTCCACGTTCTTTCCATGTTCATAACACGGAAAGAATACAAGAATACATTATTTAGTTTAGACAGTACGAAAAAGTCTGCCAGGCTGAATTTATTTTGTTTCAAGAATGTAGAACTTTTGCCTTAAGGACTATAAAAATAATGGCCAGTCATCTAACAAACTATTACTCATATCTCATCACACGCGCCATTCACACACATGCCATCGCTTAATTGCCCACGAGATGCAATTCAAAAGAAAAGGTTAAGTAGACTTATATTAAAAAATAAATACTTTCTGAACAATTATAAAATGTAATACAGTAAGAAAATTTCGCTGACAAGCCAGATGAACAAATTCATTCAGAGGATAACAAGAACCACCAGTACAGATGATTATAAAAAAAACTTATTCCATAGTGTTGATGTTATCAACAGACAAAGATATTCCAGGCGGCGATTCATGCATTTTCGTTAATGCTACTGGAAAAGCAATTTTCAACCGACACTCACAATGGTAATAATCGTAATAGGGTTGTTTTTTTTTTTTTTTTTTTTCTCTCTTTTTTTTTTTTTTTTTTTTTTAGCAGCACCACTACCTTCTTTCTTTTCATTTTACTTATTTTTGTTTTATTTATTATTATTTTTTTATTTGCATTATTTTTATTATAGATTTTTTGTTTTATTTTTCTCTGCTCATTTATTATTTCATTTTTATTCATTTCTTTTCCATATCCAGCACAATGGGTTGTCGTGTTTTTTTTTTTTCCCTGGAATGGGCCCAGGATCCTGGCCTACCTTCTGGCAACACCAGTTGGGTCAGTCTCTTTTGAGTACTCGTCCACACCACGAGAAGGTGGACTGGCCCACCTTCTCGTGGACGAGTACTCAAAATCATCTGTCCAAGTGACTGATGCTTCTGGGTAGCCAAGCGGCCAGAACAAACACACACACAATACACGCAAACCGATTTCATTCACATTTCTGGCCCTTTTATATTGTGGTACTATTATTCACAGAGATACGAGGCGGAGTGTAACTGACGTTCTAGGAGCCGCCCTTTACATATACACATATCCACAATAGTAACAGAGGCATGTGATGCAAGAAATCAAGCGTATGAGCTTATGTAGCATCAACCAAAAAAAAAAAAAAATTCACACAACCAATCCCTCTAAATGTTTCTCCAGTTCCACCTTGAATTTATTTAAGCTATCAACTCCCACAACGACAGATGGAAGTTTGTTCCAGCAATTAACCATCCCCTGGCTAAAGGCAAATTTCTGCACATCTATTCTACAACTGTCTTTCCTCATTTGAATTTATGCCCCCTTAAGTTCGTAATCTGAGCAAATGGAAGAATCCCTTCAGAATTCAGCATGCTCAACCCATTCAAGGCCTTATACACCTCAATCAGATCACCTCGCAGGTGCCTAGTCTCCCGCCGCTGCAATTTTCATAACTTAAGACTCTCTTGGTAAGAGGATCCCTTCATTCCCCTCACCAATCTTGTTGCCCTTCTCTGTACAGGCTCAAGCAAATCTGCATCCTACCTAGAATGAGGCCTCCAGACCTGTACGCTGTACTCAAGGCGTGGCCTGACCATTGCCTTATACATAGGGATAACACCTCCTTAGCCGACCGGGCTAGCCGAGTGGGTAAAGTACCTGCCCGGCAACCCAAAGGTCGCGGGTTCGATTCCCGCCTCGGGCTTGGATCAAAGTACTGCAAAAAACCTTGGGAGGTGCAATATGGCCACAGAAGCCGATGCACCAACAACTACCAAATCAAAAAAACACCTTTTCCGTGCTAGCAAAATTCCTGTATATCATTGACAAAATCCCATGACCTGCTCTTGCGGCCTGTCTGCATTGCTCAAAAAAACTTCACATCTGACTGCACAATTACTCCCAGGTCTTTTTCATTTTCTACCACACTAAGTATAGTACCACACAGTTGGTACGCTCCTCTGGGGTTACTTCTACCCCAGAGGAACCCTATAACCTAAAGTCAACCAAACAATAAATTTTGAAATTTTATTTTAATCAATAACATTTCAGATAAGTACTATATTGTTCACCTGGGTGGCTCAACACGTGCGTCACAGAAATATTGTTACCTCACATACAAAGTGTACCATTTATCACTTCTCATTATTGATGTCTGCACTTTTATAAGAATCGGGCGTCCAAACATTCGAGTGTTTCTCATATGGCACCGTAAAAAGAGCTACAAAAGAGGATCGACTCTCTGACCATCCAATTTTCAATTAATGCAAACGAGGAAGTACAATGACCGAACCATATGGCGCATTTCTGTGCAAATATGTTGAACTGTCTTGATGAGGAGATTGTGTTTTTGTTCTTAACATAGCTCAGGTGCAATGGCTGTTTTCGCTAGGTCTACAATACCTGGTAACATATACTTAAAACATATTGGATAACTTCCTGGTTCTGCAGCTGGATGCATGAACGATGCAATATATCAACAAGAGTATCGATCCTACTGCCACAGGATGTAATGCGATACTAAAACCAATTAGAGAAGATTAATTGGCCTGTTCTGTGACCGTCATAATTACTCGACTCTTTCTCTACTTTACTTTTCCGTTCCGCCATTCGTAAGGGGCAATGTTTATACACTACCCGTATTAGCACACCTGATGGAATCTTGAGCAAGAAAACGAAACGTTGTTGCTTTAGTTCACTCCGATTTCTGGACAAAATTCGGCACTACTGTACTTGGAAATGCTGTCTAATATATATACAAATTACCAGGGAAAATTCGCATCATAAAAATACTTGCAAAAAATGAATAAATATACCTGATGAATTAACTACTGCCTAACACAAACAGCACAGTTAAAACTATTCAATTAAAATAAAATTTCCAAGTTGCTTACAGCATTTGGCTAAACCATATACTTTTCAAGAAGACAGTGTTTTGACTAAACAAAACAGCCATTTGAAATTTTTCATTCACTTAAATGTTTCTTCAAGAAAGTATCAACCCCCCCCCCCGCAGTAAAACAATCCTTTGCTTACTGCGATTTAAATACAGTATAATCATGTGAATCCCTTGCCAACCGCGAATGAGATAACGCGGTTTTGTACTTGCGTACCAAAATTTTACAATCCGTATTTTGTTTTACATACAGACTGCTTAGTCCGTCCTGCTTAGATAAAATGCCACAATTGCTCCCACATATCGTGGGTTGTTGTTATTTGGTTTTTAGGAACATTAGCAACTAAGGCCATATTGCTCCGGGGATATGCGGTGGTCATTCCCTGACCTTTCCGCATCCTCTGTATTTGGTGGTCACGTGCTTGAACCCCGGTTTAATTAAGAAGCGTGCGCTACGCACTGCCGCTCCTGCCCACCTGGCTAGGGAGGCGCCTCATATCGTGGGAGAGATGGGTCTAGTAGGTGCTGCAGAGGGAGCGCATTGAAGGATCGCGCCTTTCTGTAGATTGTTGTTGAATGATGTTTATTTGTTTACGTGTTTTGGGCTTGTTTTTGCAATGCTTTTACTCTTTATTATAGCCTCAACATGTTCAATAAATGCTCATATATAGTACGCGTCGGTTATAGTGAGCACTGGTTATTAGAATCAGCCGCTCAATAAAACCAAATTTCGAAGAACCGATAAAAATCAATAAAATGCACTACACTTTCATCGTTTACTAGAATTACACTTTCATCGTTTACTAGAATCACATTTTCGGTTATAAGAATCAATTTTGAACGCCTCTGTGATATTTTTCTAAAGCATTTTCTGGAGGTCACAACCATAAAACAATAAAAACAATTTTCAGTTTCCGGTTTATTGGGCTTTTCTGTTAGTGCAATAAACGGATAGTAAACTCGATCTTATTCATTTGCGATAATACCGAAAGCTGGAATTCTGTCTTTTCACGTTATTATGGTGAAATCCTTCCCCTTCGCTGAAATCTGCTCTTCATTTCTATATACACAACTTCGTCTCACTCACGTATGTCAGTCCCAATTTGTGTGCGCCGTGTGCTTTCTTATTGAGTGAAACTTATCTTTTTTACTGTTTTAAATTTTACTACCAAAAAAAGAAATGTCAGTGAACAGAAAGAGAGTAAATTTGAGCGTAAAAGATAAGTTACGAATTATAGAAACGTACAATAAATTAAACTTATGCAATATGTCTCAAAGGGAAGCGGCAGTAAAATTATGACTGCATCA
This sequence comes from Mastigoproctus giganteus, assembly GCF_048544385.1. Taxonomy (NCBI): domain Eukaryota; kingdom Metazoa; phylum Arthropoda; class Arachnida; order Uropygi; family Thelyphonidae; genus Mastigoproctus; species Mastigoproctus giganteus. The sequence goes on from NC_143588.1 coordinate 55,331,663, forward strand.
GTCATCTTTATCAAAATTGTTAAAATCACGTCACACATTAAACACTAATGTGATTAGTGAAACCAAAAAGGGAAGGGTGAAGGGAAATACCAAACAGTAGATAAATCTCTGTTCGTTTGGTTCAAACAGGCCAGCTCATTTTATGCGCCAATCAATTGTAGCATTCTCCTTAAAGATGTTAATGATTTTGCTGAAAAACTACACGAAGAGTTTAAGGCGAAGGATGAGGGCTGACAAGATGGAAGAAGAGGCATGATATTGTTTACAAAAAACTTCACGGAGAAAAACAAGATTCCGATAGTTCTGCAGCTGACACAGGGTTGAAAACCTTTTGGCAACCTGTGTTAAGCACTTATAATCCTGAAGACATTTTTAATACAGATGAAACAGGTTTGTACTAAAGGGTTACCCCAGACCACTGCATGATTTTAAAAAATTCCTCTGTGTCTGCAGGAAAGAAGATCAAGGACAGGTTAAAAGAACCGATAACCGTTAGTTATCGGTTCTTTTAACATGCAACATGACGGGAACAACCAAGATAAAGCTGTTGGTTATCGGCAAGAGTAAATAGCCTAGATGTTTTAAAGGAGTAAAACAGTTGCCTGTTGAATATGCCAATAATACCATTGCTTTGATGACAGCTTCTTTATTTGAAGATTATCTTCGTAAATGGGATTTGAAATTGGATAAGAAAAACAAAAAAATTGCATTCGTTTTTGGACAAACTGCCCAACTCATCCAAAGTTGACTTCCAAAAACATTGAATTAATTTTTCTACCTTCAAATACCACATCAGTGATTCAACCTGCCGACCAGGGAATAATAAAAAACTTTAAGACCTTTTATAGATCGGATATGAGGCGAAGAATTATCCAGTCTATAGATGAAGGTTTGGGAACATCATCCAATATCGCAAAGTAAATAATTGTTATAGATGCACTTCATATGACAAAGGTGCCCGGAATGAAGTTTCCAAAACCTGCATTAGCAACTGTTTCAAAAAATGTGGATTAATTATTCATGGTGGGCAACTAAGTCACGATACTGATCACGTTGAAAAGCCTGAAGACATGGGCGAACAGGTTCCATGATTGGGTGGATATAGATGGTGATCTACAAGTTACTACAGCTTTAACAGATGAAGAAATTGCCCAGTGTCTGTTACTGATAATTTCGCCGAGGAGGAGGAGGAAAATGAAGATGAACCCGAACGAATTCCAGTTACAAAACGCCAAACTCGTGAAGCTATAGCCGTCCTGAGGAGAGCGTTGGAAGAAAGTGGTGCAAGTGATCGTGAATATAGACTTTGTAGTGATAATTTAAAGCAATCTAAAATAAGTGACCATTTTAAATTATAATCATATTACAAATTATGTTTAATTAATATGTATATTAATTAAGCTATGTACGTAAGTATAAATTTATTTTTATTGTGCTAACCTGTGGATAAATTTATTTTTATTTTGTTCGGAACGTAAAAATAGAAATATTCTTCCGATTTTTACATATAATTTAATTGGTAATAAAGTGTAAATTTGTGCTTTATATCTTCATTTTTATAGGTCTGGATAATATTTGTCGATTTTCGCTTATTAGAATCAAAATTAAATTTGCAAACGTGATCACTATATACGGCGCTTACTGTACACACACACACACACACACACACACACACAGAGAGAGAACCCCCCCCCCCAAAACTTTAGGGATCACCCCCTAAAAAGCCTTTGGCTTATGTGTTCTCCCTCCCTTTTTTGCTATTATCTCCCAACAAGTGTAACATAAAACAGTTTCAATACTGGTGAAACCTCACATCTTAATTTTTGTGTTCTGAATTGTATCCGATAACTGCAGTGTTATTCTACACAGAGTAGTAATGTTTAATGAAAAATATAAGTTGAATGACTGCAGCTGTTACTTTCTTGAACGTTTCACAAATAATGCCAAATGGTCACTTTCACGGCGAATGTGTACAGTAAAAAGCACTTCGCGGTCATCGTTGTCAGCTTTAGATCAGGAAGCAGACGTTTCCATAATCCGCTTTCACATATACTTAGTGCGAAAGAGAGTGAGAGAAAAAAACGTACTGTTATAACCAGAATTAAATGAATACCACGTAAGCAAGACCACCACCTCTTAGATTCGGAGGATAAGTACACGGCCCTCAGCCGATATATTCAAGAACTGTTGTCTAGGAGAAAAGTTGAAATAGCCATCCCCCAAAATGACCCAAACTGACGCCAATCGAACACATCCATCCAACGAAACCAACACTGGCCCAACAATCAAATACCATGACTAACACCTGGAATGAACAAAAGAAACAAATGGTAACAGAAATGGACATGATAAACAAGGACGGAAAGAACAGTGACACCCAAAATGGGCAAGTCACCGGAAATGGGCAAAACAATAAAAAGACTGACTGCAGAAATGGACCTGAACTAGACGTAAACGGACATGAATTGCATGATTACCACTCGAAATGGGCAAACAACTAATATATGGAAATCCGGAAGGAACTGAATTTGAACCGAACCCGACGTTCGAAGGCAGATAACGACACCGAGCACTTAACTTGAACAAAAAAAAAAAAAAAAAAAAATTTACTGCACTGAATTTAGATCCTGATGCGGGCAAGGCACCTGAGAAGGTGTTTGTTTGTTGTTGTTAGGAGCATTAGCAACTAAGGCCATATTGCACCGGGAATATGCGGTGGTCATTCCCCGACCTTATCGCATCCTCCGTATTTGGTGGTGACGGGATCGGACCCCGGTCTAATCAAGAAGCGTGTGTTACGCACAGCTGCACCTTCCCACGTGGTAACGGAGGGGGCCGCTACCCGAGAAGGACGCCATGCGGATGTGGATGGAAACCTGAAATGGACTCAAACCTCACGAAGGAAAATATTAACCCCAACTATGCATACCGCCATTTGGCCACCAGAACTGGGTCTCACTCGGTTCACTCTCGATTCCCCTCCCCTTGGCGGGGTGAGGAAACGGCTTCCTGCCTCCCCTCCTGGTGGGGCCTGTCCCCAATCTTGAGGTCGCCTTCCCTGTCGTCTCCATCTTTCTACCTGTCAGTATTTAATTTCTGTATAGTTGTATTAGTTCTTTTTTTTTTTTACTAATTTTGGCTAGTACTTCGTTGGGCTCTTGGCGTCCCTCTCTTCTGCTGCCGCCGGTTGGTTGCCCCTGGTCTACCTTCCCGTAGTGGTGGCGCGTTTCCGACCTGCTGACTGCGGGTAGCCAAACAGCCAGTTCACTTCTGCAGAATCCTCTAATTTAAAAGTGAAACGAAGCGGAGATGAACTAACGTTCCAGGTGCCGCCCAAGACAAATGCATGCATACATACTTCTACCTGTTTCCCCCCAGCCTTCACCCCTACTCTTACTTACCAAACCTACCATGTATGCCCTAGTCGAAATAGCGTCTAAATTAATTCTCCATCTTGATCTAAATTCAAATTCAGCTTAAACTCAACCCCAAACGCGTTTTTCTTTTCTTCATTTTTTTCTTAACACATAGGCCCTCGCCACCGAAATCTTCGGAAATTAGGTGGTAGGATCTGCCAGAGTACTAAAATAATATCTTACTGGGTGCCTGATCTGCCTCCTCGGGGTAAAGTGTGGACAACAGTGGGTCCCAATGGCTAAATGGTCAGAGAAACAACAGAACATAATGCTACACTACATAACCATTCTCTATACACTTAAATCTCTAGCCTCCACAGAATTCTGTGTTGCACAAACAGAGTACACAACGCGTAGATGGGGAAAACCCCTGGTGCCTTCAGACAACTAACACACTTTACACACTTGTGCCAAATAATTGTTGTCCATAGCGTAGGAATGCCTTGGCATTGGGGCAAGTGACAAGGGCGCCACTGACAGACCACATTACATTTCGTCACCCGAGCCTAGCTGACGAAATGGCATCCCTAGATGATGTATCAAGATGAGAGCAGAAAGCGGAATGAAAATTAATTTTCGCCAAATGGCGTGTTTTCGGAGGGCGATTCAAGCCTGCACGCATCCTTAAATCTGAATACATACTGCATAGCAACATAGATCAATTTTCAGTCCAGAACATAACGTTGAAGGGACCAATCAGGCGACAGCTGTGTACGTTCTACGATACTGAATAAGTTAGAAGTTATAAATAATGTGTGTATAGTGGTTTTGTGCTTGCTATATAAACAGGTAATCATGATTATTGTGATTTATAATTTAAATAAAATAACAAAAGATTTTTGACATGCCACCAAAGAAAAAAAGCCGACATCAGCACCGCGTAGAAAGACTGCAGAGAGAGAGAGAGAGAGAGAGAGAGCATAAAACTGGCTGACAATAAGACTTTTTTTTTTTCCGGTAGTTGTTGGCGCATCGACTTCTGTGGCCATAATGCACCTCCCAAGGTTTTTGCAGTACTTTGATCCAAGCCCGAGGCGGGATTCGAACCCGCGACCTTTGGGTTGCTAGGCAGGCACTTTACCCACCCGGCTAGCCCGGTCGGCCATAAGACACTCCAAACGCAGAATTCGAATGAGGATGAAACAAATGATGATGCCGCTGAAATGGAAGTCCAAGAAAAAGCCCAAACAGTTGAAGTTATTTTAAAAGAATTAGAAAGTATGGAGAATAACGAACAACAGTTGGCAGAATAAAATGGCAGCAATAATATTAATACGAACATGTAAGTCTGAATTTTAATATCCACAAAAAAACCAGATCTCTTATTGTGCAACACGGTGCTGAACATATAGTGTGTGGTACCTATCCTGTCACTAATGGCCGATGTTTCAATAATTCGTGGAAATACAAAAATTAAGGTTGGGGGGGGGGAGAAGAAAAAGAGAGAAAGTGGTTACTTTATTACAAAAACAAAGATGCAATACAGTATTGCATATTGTTTTCCGTGCCTCTTATTTGTACCTGGCAGAAATGGTGTTCCATTTTGCAGCGCATATGGATTTAAGGACTGGAAACACCTAAATCCAAACGTTCCATTTCATAAGAATTCGTTACAACACAAACAATTCACAAAATGGAAATTATTAGAAAAGCGTCTTCAGAAAGGTGGACTAATTGACGACGTTGCACAAGCAGCACTAAGAAGTGAAATTTCGAAATGGTGGCATATATTGAAAATAATATTAAAATGTATATTGTTCTGTGCTGAAAATAATTTGGCACTTCGTGGACATGCTAGTAATATTGATACTGAAGGGGGAAAAAATGAGTATATTTTTAAATTTAATCAGATTTGAGAGCCAATTTGATGTTGGTACGAAAAATGCTCAGGAACCGGTTATTAAACACCACACTGATTATTTATAGCCAGAAATTCAGAATGAATTTATTAATTTGTTAGCATCAAAAGTAGGAAGTGAAATAATAAAAGAAATCCAAATAGTTAAATTTATAGTATAATATTTGATAGCACTCCAATTGTATCACACAGAGACCAATTAACAGGAATTATTCGGTATGTGAAATTTTCAGACAGCTATTTTATTGTCAGAAAAATACCCTGAAAGTAATCAAGACCAAATTTTTAAAATTGAAATCAAATGCTTTAAACACCAAGTAACTGAAATATTAGAAAACATTTGAAATATTTTAATTGTATTATTAGCTAATGGGAGTTGCAAGAAACCTCCAAATATTAAAAAAGATATTAAAGTATTCCTTACAATGCCAACAACAGCAGCCATTGCCGAAAGGAATTTTAGAAGTTTAAAACTTGTTAAGAATTATTTGAGATCGAAGTCAGGACAAGAACGCACTTCATATATACTGTCTCCTTTCAATTCAACATGAACTTGCTAGAAAATCTGACTTCGATGAAATTATCATAAATTTGTAGGAACAGAGAAAACTGTTAGTGATTGTATTGATAACATTTATTTTATCATCGTAAGTTAAGTGATTCATATAAAATGTAAAGCTACGCATAAGGCTGTGAAGATATAAATTAAAAATTAACATAAAATTATTAAATTTGATGTTAATTTAATAATTTTAGGCTTGCAGTTAACACTGCCACTGATTCCAAAGTTGAAGTCACGTTGCTGGGAGTTTTTGATTCTGCGGTTGGTAGATGACTCATCGACCGGTGCAATACCACCACTTTGTTTATTGGAGGCTCGAAGTGGTGAAACCCATGTTTAGTCTCTAGAGCAAAGTTTCCGGCATTCCCTCCATACTTCTCTTTCAACCCATGCACGGTACTAAGTACTATAGGTTTTGATACCTTTCGTGTTTGGGGTTTCCATTAAAAAAAAAAAAAAAAAAAAAAAAAAAAGGATAAATGAAATAATTCCCCAAATGGTAACTTACAAATTAATTCCAAATCATCTTTTTGAATCTGTGGAGAATAATCCTTGCTGGTTTACTCCAAACTTGTATATACGTTATTTCTCATTTCTGGACATGGGTCACTAAACGCCAAACAGTGAGTTCCAACTTACAGCTTCACCTCGGTGTATTTGTGACGATACTGAAAATTAGGAACATGTCATATGTCCTTTTTCCACTGTCACTTGTATGCGGATTTATGGCTGCCAATGACACACCTTTTTCCTTCGTTTGCTCCTAATCTGGAAGAAACTCTGCTAAGCTCCATGGAAAACTTGCTTCTTCTTCAGGACTTTGCTACCAAGGCTTTCCTTCACTGAAAAGAACTGCTGCATCAAGACAACCACCTACTGGCCGCTGTTGATGTTTTGATCCAACAACTGGATTCGTTCTCATGGATCAGCCTATGCAGGGAACTTCAGCAACCTTAGTCCACAGATGATGATGGTGCATACACCGAACTATTCTTTCCCCCCTATTCCTCTCCCTATAACCCCCCCCCTTTTTTTTTTTTTTTTTTTTACTTCCTGGCCTTGTGCTAGAGGCGGGATTGATATCCACTGGTCTCTCACCTCACCAATGGATTTTTTTTTTTTTAAGGTTCTACCTGGATTTGGGCTCCCTGGATATGAGACATTTGGTATCCACTGGTCTTGCACTCCACCGGTGAATACAGAATTTTTTTAAAATTATTATTATTATTAATTTTTTTAAATTATTTTTTTATTTTTAAATATTATTTATTTTTATTTTTTTGATTAATCCCGAAGTCGCTTTGTGCATTCAGTATGGGATAATTGAATTCCACCAACTATCCCATATTATTTTGATAGAATATCCACCAACTATTTTGAAAAAATATTAGGGCGCTTAGTTGCCGTCAACCTCTCCATGGTGTAGACAGGCACTGGGAAGGCTTTCCAGGTAGCAAAGTGGCCAGAAAAAACACACCCACACACCACAAAATGACATCACACACACATTATTAGGCACATGACTACATGTGCCTAATAATCGCATGCACTATTCGCCTAATGAATATCAGAACTTTTGCAACAAGCAAAAACATTCATAGTTTTATTTATTTTAAAGGCATGGGCGCACCTGAACTGTTTTCTTATACGTATAGCTTTCAAGGTGTTCTGCACTTCCGCTTTTTTAGACTATCTACTTATGCTACTACTGTATTACTTAACGCAAGATTTCAAAGAATATTTAGATTTCGCAAATAACATAAATAGATACAGACTATCCACTAATATGTTTAAACGGCATGTTGAACATATTATATTGTTCAAATTACTAAATGAAAGCACTTCATCCGAGTAGGGTTTAGAATCTGTTTATTACTAATAGAATCTAACAATCACACGTTTTGCAGAAGTTTTCTCCTCTGCTTTTCTTCAGTGGCTGTAATGATGCAGTTGCAACTGCAGTTACAAAAACACCAAAAGGCATTGCCAGTTTGGTCGTTTGTGATGGTGCAACTGCAGAATTACAATTCGCCGGAGAAGAAATCATCCACGAACCGTATGATTGTTAGACTCCATTAGTACATGGTTTGGTTTGGGTTTTATTGGCGCATCAGCAACTGAGGCTATAATGCGCCAAATACCGGTCATATGTAAAAAGTTAAAACATTCAGTGACCTAAGTAGTTAGGCCACCATGTCCAGATGTATAATAACAGATATATAAAAAATAAACCAAATAAAGAGATAACAATAACATAAATTTTAAATACAATTAAAAACTTTTATTGATTTAAAATAGCTAAAAACAGCAGACACGTTGTCATTGTCGGATAAAATCTGACTGAGTGTACAAGGCTCAGTCAGATGATTAAAAGCGGTAAAACGGGTACTGCTAAAACCTGGACAGTCAATTAAAAGGTGTCTGATCGTTAAGATTGTGCCACAGGACACACACATAGGAGGGTCATTTCAGCCCTCAGCAGAAACGAATGAGTTAAATGACTGTGTCCTATGCGGGTCCGGGCAAGAACAACTTCCTCCTTACGATTCTTGGGCAGACTAGACTGCCACGGTTCCCATTAGTACATACTATATAGAAATGCAATGATTACGTGTCATTCTTACGGTTATTCAACGTTATATTATTTTAATACTGTATATATTTATAAAAAAAATATCCCCAGGGACTCACATCTAGTGAGTATGGGCTTGGCACACCCAGGATCTGAGTTGGATATCATCATTCTTCTCTTTCGTGGTGATTCCCTTCTACTTCTGACTCTTGTTTCTCAGGGTAATTCAGAAAGTTTATCTTTTTTGCCTGGTGCAGGAGAAGCCTCAAGCTTCCTTGCACCATTTGGCTATTAATAATAATAAATAAATTAGTCAATCTAAATACGATTATCACCAATATGTTGAACCACGTGATTAGTCTTGTCGCTGCGGAGCCGCTAGGCTTGTCTAGTCAAAATTCACGTAGTTCGTTGAATTAAGTAGCTTACTTAATATTAATAACTGGACAGTACTTATACATTAATTTGATTTGATTTAAAATGAATACTACGAAAAGGAGTAAAACGTATTTTCATCAAGAGTGGGAACTAGAACACTTTTTTTGTAATGATAAAAGAAAAATGTTTGATTTGCAATGCTTCCGTGGTTATACCCAAAAAAGGAAATTTAGAAAGGCACTTCAACGCACTTCATGGTAAATGCCAATCGGATTTTCTGCCTAATAGTGACCTTAGAAAAAAATAAATTAAAAGAACTTAAATCCAGATTATTCGCACAACAAAATTTCTTCGTGAAACCTAATTTACAATATAAAGCAGTAACTGTACCATCATTTAAAGTGGGTCATCTTCTTGCAAAAAATACAAACCATTTTCTGATGGTCAATTCATCAAAGACGTGAGGTGGCTGAGTCGGACACACAGATATGAGGTGGCCGAGTCGGAGTCAGTTTCTACAGAGATTTCGAAATTTGCTGAATGAAATTAAATAAGTTGATCAAAGGAGAGATGATTATCAGCAGCTACATGTTTCTGAAATTGAGAAAGTTGTGGATGGTTTTAAAACCAGATTCGGTGATTTAAAAAAAAAAAAATGAAGACATCGTTAAGTTCAATATATTTCTTATCCATTTAATGTCGACTTAGATACGAAACAAATTGCAGAAAAAAATCGCTGAGATTTTTCACACGGAAAAAATATTACTTGAAAATGAAATTATTACATTGCGAAACGATATCTTCCTAAAAGCCAGATCATCAAAAAAAGACTTTTGGAGATAACGTTTGACGAGAAAAGTACCCAATTATTAATTTAAAAAAAAAAAAAAAAAAAAAAAAAAAAAAAAAAAATGCAGCGAACTTTTAAATTCCTGTTTTGGTTCCACATATCTATGTGAATTGGCCTTTTCTTATTTGAAACAAACAAAGACGAAGAATCGCATACAGAAGATTCTTTACAGTTGGCCTTATCACAGTATATCCCGGATTTTGAAAGCTTGGCAGATGATATGAAGACAAAAACTTCGCATAAATTAAAATACGTGTGAATTCTGAATTGTATTTAATTTTAAAATTTATAAACATTTTTCAATATGTGTTAACTTTTTTAACCTTGTGCAATGAAATTCTTGAGATGGTAGATCGCGGCACATTTTGAAGAAAAAAAGTAGATGGCATCACAAATTAAGTTGGCCACCCCTGACTTAGGGTGAACAATATCCCTTAGGATATTGTTCATCCTAAGGGTGAACAGGGTTGCACTTAATACTGAACCCTGGGGGACTCCTTCCTGTTGTATATGTATTGTAAGTAGACATCCTTTATATCGTACCTGAAACGTTCTGTCAGTAAGGAATTTCTATAAATTGGGTAAGTTGTCCTCTGTATCCTAACTGTAAAAGGATTCCAAATCTCCATGTTGTTTCGAAAGCTTTTTCAAGATCTAGATTTACCATCAACCATATGCTGTTTTCTTATGTGTTTCTAATATTTGTTTCGACTTTTATATGTAGATCTAGCGTCGATCTATTTTTCCTGAATCCAAATTGGTGGGGTGATAAAACATTCTCTTTTTTTTAGCGACCACGTAAGTCTGTTATGCACCATTCGTTCGAGGATTTTTCCCAGGAAGCTGGTCAATAAGATAGAGTGATAGTTATTTGTATAGGAAGGATCTTTTCCTGGTTTGGGAAATGTAAGGACAATTGTATGCCGCCATATGAATGGATACAAGTTGTTTAGAAAAATTTTATTATATAAAGCTAGCAGAATCAGAGTTTAGGTGTTGTATCATAGTATAACGAATGCCATCAGGACCTGGTGCGCTATTAAGCAAATTTGTAATGGTTGTAATTCCTCTTTTATGAATGGTAGATTATATGAATGAGATGTAGTGGTAGAGAAATTCAACTTACTCTGTTCAGATTGTTTTTTGAAATTTTTTAAAAATCAGCGCTGTAGCTTGTAACTGCTAATGTAGAAGCGAAAGTTCAGCCAGAATTTCCGATATCTCTTCTGTTAAGGAAACGTCCTGCCATTTCCAATGGAAAATTGGAGCCTATGCTCGGATTACAACCTTTTTAATCTTTATGCCAAAGATATCATGCGTGAAGCTTTGGAAGATTTAGAGAGACTGACATCAAAATTGGAGGACTGAAGATAAACAACCTTCGTTATGCAGATGATACTGTGCTAATTTGTAATTCTAAGGATCATCTTAAAAAAACTCTGAGGAGGGTATGTGAAGCAAGTAAGAAAAAAAGGTTGGTTGTTGGGTTTTATTGGCGCATTAGCAACTAAGGCTATAATGCGCCAAAACCAGGTGATATATAAAAATTTAAACTTCCACTGACCTAATTACTTAGGTCACCATGTCAAGATATAAAATAACAAAGGTAAAAAATGTAGAACAGATAAATCAATAAAAAAATAACAATAACATGTAAATTTTATATACAAGTAAAAACCTTTATTGATTTAAAATAGCTAAAAACAGCAGACACATTGTCATTGTCGGATAAAATCTGACTGAGTGTATACGGCTCAGCCAGATGATTAAAAGCGGTAAAACGGATATTGCTAAAATCTGGACAGTCAATTAAAATGCGTCTGATTGATAAAATTGTGCCACAGGACTCACACATAGGAGGATCATCAGCCCTCAGAGGCCTCAAAGAAAAAAGGATTGTTTCTGAATGTGTGTAAAACAAATTATGGTGATCATCTCGGTTCCAATAAAGTGAAGGTTAATTGGGTAAGATATCGAAGAAGTTGATAAATTTGATTACTTAGAGTCAAGAATAAATAAAAATAGTGACTGCTCAAACGATGTACAGAGACGAGAGGCAACTGCTAAAACGTTGGTCGCTGATCTGATAAAATTATGGAGAGATCTTGATCTGCCCCTAAAGACGAAACTGAGAATCTGATTCGTTAATTTTTCCAGTTGCCACTTATGGATGTGAAGGAAGAAATCTGAAAAGAGTTGACAGGCAGAATATTTCGTATTCTTCCTGTCAACTCTTTTCAAGAATATTTGACAGGAGAATACTGCGTTATTTCCTACTTGGATCGAAGAACTAATGAATGGGTATTGAATAAAACTGGCAGGCCTAAAATTCTTCTTCACAGATTCAACAAAAGAAAACTCAAGTTTATTGATCATATAGTAAGAAGGGAAAACTTTCTGTTGAAGAATATAATGGAAGGAACAACCGAGGGGAAGAGGTGCAGAGGAAGACCTGCAACTAGGTGGAAGGATGGGATCAGTGAACTTCTGGGCGCATGACACTTTTCGATGCTGCTCGTATATAGCACACGATCGATGCAGTTGGAGGAATTTGTTGGTGGCCACAACAGCTCCTCAGGGAGCTATGTAACTGGAAGAAGCTGCTCGGATATCTTCCACTCAAAGTCCGAATTTTTTTCAACATCAAACCAGGACTCGAGTTCCTAGTAAGTGTGGAAGCAAACATGATCCAGGAATTTTTCTTGGCCTTTTTTACTGAATTCGCCTCGCTTCAGCTTTTTTTATATGTAATCAAAATTCACTGTAGTTGGATATTTCCGGAATTCATTCCATGCAAGATTTTGTTTTGTTTTTGCTGTTGCACATTCTGCATTCCACCAAGAGTTGTACCGTGCCTGCCTTATTCATTTGAGGTATTGTAACTTTTGATGCTTCTAACAATTGATTGTTGATATAAATATATATGTCAGCATCATCTATTGGCAGAGTTTCTATTAGTTGATTATCCAATTTGGTTAATTGCATATACTACTCCAATTAGTTTTTTTTTTTTTTTTTTTAAAATCCACACTTCTGATTTCTTCTGTAAGAGTCAGTTGTGTCAGTATGGAACGTACTATCGGAAAATGATCACTGTTGTAAGGATCATTTAATACAAATGATCCATAGTAAGATTTAATATTATTCTATATTGGGATAAATTATGGAAAACAATGTTACAGAAGTGATACCCGTATCCAAATTGTCTATTGCAGAAGTGATACCCGTATCCAAATTGATATAAGTGTGAGATCCGATGTTCAGTAAATTCAGTTGTTGATCATCTAGGAAAATTCCGATCAAGTTACCTCTACAGTCCATGTGAGAAGATTCTCACAAATGATGGGAATTCACATCTCTCTCATGAGGTAATAGGGAGGTTGTAGCCGCATAGTAAGATCGTTTAATTCCGATCTAGAGAGATAAAGGGATGAGATTGTGATAGAAATTTCGATGGCTATTCTCACTGCTACTAAGTTGGTTTTTAATGTTATTTGCTTAGTCGGTATAGTTGTATTCACCAAAATTGCTACTCCTCCTTTGGCAGTTGTATTATGATCTCTCTCTCTCTCTCTCTCTCTCTCTCTCTCTCTCTCTCTCTCTCTCTCTCTCCCTCTCTCTCCCTCCCTCTCCCCCCCCCCCTCCGGAATAGTGTAGGTTTTGAAATGTAGGTAAAGATGAGGTGTTAGATGGGTCTCCTGAAGGCAAATGCACACCGATTTATACTGCTGAATAATATATTTTATTTCATCCGATTTTCCACGTAAACCACGACAGTTCTATTGTATAATAATATGCTACATTATTTAGGTCTCGAGACTATTTGTTGAATCTGACTGCGCTTTTGAATTCTTTCGTTTATTATATTTGAGTGTCCTACTTCGGAAAAATAGAACAAGGTGTATCAATATCTTCTGCAGGGCGAAGTTCTAGTACGTTCTCTGCCTGTTCATCAGTATCCATTTCGTCTATGTTTGTATGTTTCTATCTACACAGTTTACTAGATGCTGTTTGTTTTGTTTTTGAAGATGTTAATTCTGATTTTTGCTTTCCAGGCACGGAAATATCGTGCTCTCTAGCACTGGATTTTTCATTTGAAGTTGTTTTTGTTATTAACAGTACTTATGTCGATGAGAGTGTCCGTATCGCTGACAGTTGACACCTTATTGAATTCGGTATATATGGCCGGATTTTGCAATTTAAATATCGTGCTTCAATTGAATGGGGAAGAGAAGTGTTGTTAAAAGTGAGAATAACTGATCGGGTTGGAGTGAGAATGTCATCTTTTTGCATCATTATCCTCCTAACATGTATCACTGGTTGTTCTGTTAGCTCATGCAGTCTCTGAAACAGTCAAAAGGTCCCATTCAGTAATAACACCTTTCGACGTATTCAGAGAATTATGTGGGATAATTTCAACTGGTAGTCCCGCAAAGGTCTCTGTTTTCAGCAATTTCTCAGACTGATAACTTAGCGAGGTTTCTATTAAGAGATCACCTGATTGTGATCGTTTTATCATTTTTGGTGATCCAATCATGGACTCAGTCTTCTGGACTAAGAATGGTGATAGTTTTCCAACAGGTTGGTTAGGGAATGTATCACAAAAAAAAAAGGAACAGTAGGCTGAGAGGCGTTGATTTTTATTCTTTTAGCCTGAGACATGTTCAGTTGTGAGTCATCAGGTTTATTGGAGTTAACTTTCCCCAATCTCTTGTGTTGTTAGTTTGGTCCATTTTAAACTCCTTTTAGTCCTAGGTGGTGTCTTTTCACCCAGGTCCAGCGGCGCCGCCACGGGGAGGCAGGAGTAGTCCCACCAAGCGAGTAAAATAGAAGGTTAGTAAATAGAAAAATTAAGGCTAACTTTCCTTTATGGAAACTTCTTCCATATGCTTTAAGAAAGAAAACGTATTATATATTATAATATTGGAAGGAAAAACGTTCTGAACTCAAAGGGAAAAACTTCTCTCTCTAATGTAATCGCAGGGAAGATCGTTCGGCCTCAAGATTCGCTTGACACCCGAGGCGTTCTCTTATTGTAATTTTTGATTATCTGATTAGGCTTCGAATATTTCTCCTTATGTCTTTTAGTTCAAACTATTGATAACCACAGCAATGCTCCACATTATTACAACAATGTATTATTTCTAGCAGTAACGTCCTTCGAGACAGTATAGTGGTTATGCCACTTGTCATTCGTTTGGAGTTTGGTTTAAGTCCCTGGTCTGCTCAAAGAGCGTGTGCTACTGCACTCCCGCTCCTGACCACTCGGCTACGAAGACCTAACAGTATTACTATGTACTATAACGCTACATTATTAACTGTTAAGAAGTCCGGGTTTTAATCTCGTCGATGACTGGAAGAGTTTGTAAAGGCCTCTTCAATCGCGGCAATACTTGCCGATATCAGACAGAGGAATGGGGTTTTTCAGCCCACATAACATGCAAATCGGTCCGTGAACACATACACACGCTAAGACAAAAGAAACAATGGCGTAATATTGTCGATGGCGCGCCTAAAACCTAACAGTTAAAAAAAAAAGTAAACTGCAGACATTATCAATCCACTGCAGGACGGAAACCTCCTCAACAATTCATGTTGAGGGAAATGGACCATAATCTGCCACGCTGGTCCAGTGTGGATTGGCAGATCGACCGTATTAGCAGTCAGGGACTTAAACCCTGGTCTGCTCAAAGAGCGTGTGCTACTGCACCCCACTCCTGACCACTCGGCTACGGAGACCTAACAATATTACTATATACTATAACGCTACATTATTAATTGTTACTCCTGCCATGGCTATGTAGATAAACGGTACAAATAACCAAAGCAGACAGCATGCTAATGACAATCGAAATTTTACTGTTACTATAGTACTTATTTCGATTGTCTGTGACGCCTAAATCACACAGTATTCGTAATACGTAGCAACCCTTCATCACTATATTGATTTTGGCAATCCGCCATTCGCTTGCGCAAAAATTTTCCTACTTCAAGCTGACTGCCAAGCAAGTAAATGAAAATTAAATTTCATACGTTTCTAAATGTCCATGAAGAAAGCAAGGTATTTCTTCTAAATAACTGATTTTAAAAAAATTCCAGCATGAGAAACCTGAGATTGTACTGCAGATATCCATGACATCAGATATGGAATAGAGTACATATGATAAAAATGCTAACGAGAAAGAGAGAAAATACAAGCATGGTTGTTTAAAAATCTATCTGCAAAGTTAAGTACAAAATCAGTAAGGTGTGCACTTCGGTTGCAGCCAAGCAAAATCGCCACTAAATATTTCTAGTAATTCCAGCATCAGAGGAGTAGCGAGGTATATTTGCGCCGGTCAAGTCCCTCTAAATACGACTCTATTCACAATTCACACGACCCTTTGGTGAATGAGCCCATCACAGTCTCACCGGTTGCTCACTCCTAGTCATAGGGCTACACTTCTTGTGACCGTTTCCCAAGCACACATCAAACCCAGGTCATTCTCTTGGTTTAAAGGTATATCTTGGTTCCCCTATGCCAATTCACATGATGTAAGGTGTTCCAAATTGCTTTATAGCTGAAGATGTTGCTTCAAAATGCGGGGAGTTTAAAGAAAGTATTAGTAAAACTGTCAACTTGAGGGTGTATGATTATTATTTATTTTCGGAGCAATTTTTGTTCGTTTGTTTTAATTTTCTGACTGAGAAAGCAGCCTGCCAGATAGATCAAGGGAAACTACCCAGAAATTCTGCTTTCTGTTAAACAACAAAAAAAAAATAATAATAATTAATAAATAAACAAAATAAAATAACGAAATAGGTACTTGATTGTAATTTTTATAAGTTACCTTACTTATGAAATTGTTTCCAAAATTCAAAGCGCTGAAATTACATGACTATCAACAAAGATGAATCGTTGGCCAGACTACAACGAAACTGTTAGCTGTATTTTATGGTCGGTCTGCCTGATTTGCTGGTAGAATTCACCCAGGCCTTTTTAACACGAACAGCGATCACAACTATTGCGCTACCGCGTGGGCCAAATCAAAGCATACCTAGGTATATTTGCGACCAGGTAATGTCCCTAAAGCGCACCTCATAATTCACACGTCCTTTGCACACGCCCTCTCACAAAGTCGCCATTTCGTCCACCCCTAGCAGTTCCTCTACTCATCACCAAAGGTTCTTGCACACTGCGCACAATTTAGAGAAAATCCAGGTTAGCTCATGGCATATGAGACGATACGCAGGTGTAGCAAGCATGAGGTGCCTAGGATGATAAGCCAATGATATTTTTAATACTTGGCAGAGCGTAAAAACTTATCTTGCACGTACTAAAATGAAACTTCAAGGTGGCATGTGCAAGTGTAATACATAAAATAGTTCGTCTGTTTGCTCTTTATATATGTACTTGAACCTTCCAGAAATTCTGCTTCCAGGGATGAACTCAACTAAACTTGTCATAGCTACTCTTTCACACATATGGGGAAAGGTCAGGGCTATGGTTAGATCTAAAATTTTAAGTTCCCTCCCCCTGGGTGATGGATCACTTCAGTACGTATTAATCTTTTTTTTTTTTTTTTTTTTTTAACTGATCCTATGTTTTCAAATTTCTATAGATACAGCTGAAAACAAGATACGACAAAAAAATCCCTGAACAAGTTCAACGTACAAGTAGCAATAACTAAATAAATTATCAATACAGGCTGGACCAGCTCAAGACGTGTGCGGAGAGTGCAACGCACACAATGAAGCAAACACAGAAATGATAGTGCGGTAATTCATACTTTTAATACCTATTACGTTGCCAAAACTAAACCTCAAGCCGATTCTGCCAATAGTTTTATTGTAGGGCTCTGAATAATAATAAAAAAAAAAATTTTAAAAAAGCACAAGAAGTCGGTATTTTTGCTTAAGATTTTAAAATGATTCCCCAAAAATCACTGAACAGAAATAATGTACCAGTACGTAAGAAAACGTGTAAACGTCTAAAATACTGGAAATGGCTGTTTCCCCTAAAAAAATAAATAAATAAAATGCGAATCAGTGTACAAGTACAGCACGAACTTTAATCAGAAATCGTTACTTCGTGACAAACTGCAATTAATCCCCCCCCAATACACACTATATCTCTGGAGCTATTTTTATGTTAATAAGTATACTGAGACACGCAAATGAATCCCACTCACGAATTTCTTTTTTAACACTTCACCAAAAGTCAAAATCCCTGGTCTCTTGGAAATAAAAAAGGAATGTGCTTAATTTATAAAATCGTTTAATCAAAGGCATTTTACCTGAAACAAAGATTTAAAGTTGTATCACTGATACAGCACAAATTTCTCCGTTAATTAAAAGAAAAAATCAAAATGCAATCCTCCCCCCCACCCCCAGTACTAAAGGGTTGTGTATTTTCTTCCTCTTACATTTAAACCAATATATAAGATACAAGCGCGGTTATCCAAAAAGTAATGCACAAACTCCCACTCCATGCGACAGCGCGACTGACATTTATCAACATAATTTGAAGTTTAACCTTAACATTGGTGCGCTTAAAACAGAGTTCCTGCAATGAATGTTTGTATAGAGGATTTTAAAAATGGATAGGTGCTATTGCTTTAGGTCAGATTGCCGTTTCGGATCAATGATCTTTTATCAAAATTGAAACTTTAAGTGGTCGAACGTCTACACAAATTTATGAATTGTTGTGGGAAGTGCGTGGTGAGTCAATAATAGATCGTAGCCGATTTCACGTTGGTCTCAAGAGTTTCGTCAAGGTTAGACCTTGTGGTCAAGAAGACAAAACGCTCATATAGACATAGAACATTTACAGACAACACATAAATAATAAATAAATAAATTTTCTGTTTATACTCCGGGACGACCAAACGGTCAGAGGAGTTCGCATGATAGATTGAATACAAGAAACAGCACCGTATTCAGTAGTCACGGGCTTGAACCCCGGTCACTCAAGGCACGTGTACTTAGGCACCCGCGCGCCTGACCACTAGGCTACGGCGGCCTACCAGTAGTTATTATTACCACAATTTTGGAGGAAGACAGACGCATGACCTATGAAGAAACAGCCAACGAATCTGGAAAACAGAAATCTATTCCCCGAATTTTAATTGGGGCGTTACAAAAATGAAAGGTCACCGCCCGACGGGTCCCGCATTTGCTGTCAGATGAACAATCCAGCAAAGCGTCAAGAATTGTAACGTAGTTACTAGCATGTTGCCGACAAGGCGAAGTTTTTAAACGCACTGTTTCCGCTGGTGATATATGGTCAGGCGACTTTGAATCTGAACTGAAATCACAATCAGCTCAGTGGAAGGATCAATTTTCGCCACGCCCGTCCAAAGTGGCGGGCAACAATCAAAGAGGAAACAAATGGTTATCACAGTCTATGATCATGGGGCCATTATTGCCGCTGTACATGTTTCGCTTGGAAGATCAGTAACTGAAAACTACCATCAAACATTTCTTCGTCAGAATTTACGTCCGAAAATTGAAGAGGGCACAGATGTTGGAAGTTGGTGTGCTTGTACACCATGACAACGCAAGGCCTCATATTATACAATCTGTACAGCTTGTTTACACCGATTTTAAGTGGGAAGCACTATTTCTCCCCCCTTATGGTCCTACTTCATTTTATTATTTTTCTGGCTAGTGCAGCAAGAGCACATGACTTCCTTGCACCGTATTTTATTTTTTTTTTTTTTTATGAAAACCCCAAACACGAAAGGTATCAAAACCTATAGTACTTAGTACAGTGCATGGGGTGAAGGAGAAGTATGGGGGGGGGGATGCCGGAAACTTTGCTCTAGAGACTAAACATGGGTTTCAACACTTCAAACAAGCAGCAAAGTGGTGGTATTTCACCGGTTCATGAAAGTCATCTACCACCTATGATATGACTAATACTAATATTTATTTGAGTCCAGCGGTTCCCAACTTTTTTTGATTCGCGAACCCCTTTCAACGTAATATTTTTTATCACTAACCCCTTTCAGCATACTATTTTTAATGCGAAATCGTATAATATTTCTGAATTATTATAAAATATTTCCAGTACCACGTTTTATAAGCGACACTGGGTAATAATAAAAATTATTATTAAGTATTATTTACACTTTGTAAAGCAGTTATTAATCAGTCCAAACGAGATTTCTAATAGGCTAAAAGCAGAAAACTTGCTTCAGGTCCAAATAGGTAGCCGAGCATTCTGGTCTCCTGTCAAAGCCGCAATTTTTGCCCATCTCTGTTCCCACTTCTATCAAAACCAGGTGGTTCTGTTGCCACATCAGCCAAAGATAAAGCTGACCTGCTAGCATCCTGTTTTCTTTCAACTCATGTATTGATGATCCTGATAAATCAACTCAAACCATTCCCAGCATGCTCCATTCAATGTCTCCTGTGATCTTCCGTCAAAAGGATTTTGATGAATCTGATGCTAAAAAAAGCTCCTGGTCGTGATGGTATTTCTCCAATTGTTCTCAAAACTTGTGCCCCTGAACTTACTCCTGTTTCGTGTCGTCTTGTTTCACTTTCTTATTCCAAAGGTGTTTTCCCTTCTGGTTGGAAATTTGCTCATATCCAGCCAGTTCCTAAAAAGAGGTGATAAATCCCTTCATTCTGATTATCGTCCCATTGCGATTACTTCTACTCTTTCCAATTTAATGGAGAAATCAATTAACCGCCAACTCTTAAACTATCTGATCAATGATCGCCAGTATGAATTCAGTCATTATCGCTCCACTGGTGATACTCTGGCTTATGTTACCCATCTATCGACAAATTCAGTGGAAAAGTTTGGCGAAACTCAAGCCATTGCACTTGACATTTCAATGACTTTTGATCGTGTTTGGCATAAAGGTCTTCTAAATAAACTTCTATCATATGGTTTGTCAGCTGTCTTTGTAATTGAGTATCCAGGTTTCTCTCTGACCGCTGACTGAGGGTGATGATAGACGGCTTTGTCTTCTAACTTTTCCACTAATGCTGGTACTCCACAAGGTTCAGTTCTTTCTCCCACACTTTCCGTATTGTATATTAATGACCTTCCATTGACCGGAAATCCTATCCATAGTTTTGCTGACAACAGCACATTGCATTTCACCTTTCAGTTTGAGAAGCCTTGCCCTGCTCAAACAGCTTCAACTTCTCGAATATCGACTGCCAAATCCTTAAATGCTGATCTCCAGGTAATTCTCCAGTGCAGCAAAGACAAACTTCATTTCAATCGTATTAAAACTCAGTCCTGTCTTATATCTCACAAAAAAGATTCTTCTGCTCCTATGCTTATTTTCGATGACGATTTCTATGCAAGATCTTGGAGATTACCCTGACTTCTAATCTCTCTTGGCATAAAGCACATTACAAATACTGCTTCCTCTGCATCTAAAAAACACTGGGTTTCTCTTTCGCTCTCGGCGTTACTTTTCGTCCAACCAAATGTTGACTCTGTAGAAATCGCAAATCCGGCCTACCATGGAATATTATTCCCACATCTGGGGCTGTCCTCCCAAAACCTCTCTCAGGCTTCTAGATTCCATTCAAAAGAGGGCAGTTAGGTTTATTAATATCTCATCTCAACAGAGTCTCTCCACTCTGTCTCATAGACTGTTTCTGTTGCATGCCTTTTCTACAGATACTTCCATGAGCACTGTTCTTCTGAATTGGCCTTCTATAATTCCCGCTCTCTCTCTTTCAAAGCAGTCCGAACACATGCCGTAACCAGTCAACATCCTTTTACTGTCCAAGTTCAAACCCACAGAACCAGCTTTTCTTCTTCATTTAAGTTCTGTCTTCTGGAACAACATTCTTTCATACGTATTTCCTAAAAATTAGTCTACAGAAGTTCAGGTCTAATGTCAACAAGCATCTTCTTTCATCTTTTCAACTTTCTATAGGTTCTAAAAAAAAAAAAAAAAAAACCCTATACATAACAATGATCCTTGAGAATGAAAAAAAATATATTTTACTTTATTATTTAGTTATATTTTGTAGTTTAGAATAATTAACCTATGTAAATCTAAGCAGACGCCATTACGGAATTTTTAGTGCGAATTTATGTCACTCGTTACTTCTTTTGGTAAAAAGTCGGGGTTAAACAAACGAAGATAAAACTAGGATCAAATTGTTAGGGGAATGGGTACATCGGCCTTTACCACAACGAGAAGTGGAGTCGAATAAATCGATTCAAATATTGGGAGTCAGTTTAGAGAGAGTCCCATGCTACCTGTAGGAGGACTCACCACTAAAATACGGGAAAGTTTAAAAGAGTGGGAAGTGGGACAATTTTCTTTTGAGAACAAATCCATTATTGTTAGAACCGTAATTCTTCCTATAATCTTATACACTGTGTTTATAACAGGAATCACAGCTAGGACAATGAGACTATTTTACGTTACAACATTTCAGTTTCTATGAGGAGGAAAACGGCAAGAGACAGAGCAGAAATTTTTATTTTTACCGTGGGAAGATCAGAGAATAAGTATTCCAAAAATTAATTTGAGGTGTAGCTGTAAGAGACTGCTGGATGTGGCTAATCTGGTGCAATCTAACCATTTAGTAGCGGTACTGTTAAAATATTTTATGGGATTTAATACAGCCTTAATTAAAGGAAGCAATTATCTAGGGCCAAAAGCAGAGACAATTCCTATATATTACAAAAAAATTCGGGATATGTGCACGCAGTTAAGGGAGAAAGATATAGATCCTTTTAAGGGTGGTTTAAAACGACTCTACTGGGCACTGTTTAACTCAGAAAATCCAAATTTAGGAAACCATAATGCGCAGTTGTTTTTTAAAAATCTAAAAATTGGCGGAAACCACCGATCGCGTATTGATTTTTCGTGAAGGGTTGGTTACGGAAACATACCAGTGAACGATACATGTATAGATTTAGTCAGACAGGCAACAGATTATGCGACTTTTGTACCGAAATTGAAACAGTGTACCATTTATTTTATCACTGTCGATTCGCGCAGGAAGTTTGGAAGAGAATTTGTAGATTTTTCAGGATAAGACAGTTCACACTGGAGGAGGTAATTTACTTGCAATTCGATCATCCCTTGGGCAAGAAAAAAATGTTCACGATATTTTTAATTACAGAGGCAAATTATCATGTGGGAAGCTTCGAAAACGGAAAAGGTTTGGGACCTTTAGGGGATATCTTTGGGACTTGAAGCAATGTCTGCTTCCATGCAAAGGTTTTTACAGTTGGAAAAATGGCGTTTAGGGTCTGATAAGTTTCTGAAAAGGTGGGGAGAGCCACCTCTTCTGTGCAGTTTGGTTGGAGATGAGGTTCATCTTAAGTACTTGATTTTAGTTATTTGGAGGATGGGGAAAGCACCTGGGTTTTTTTTTTTTTTTTTTTTCGTTTATTACAAAATTCAGTTTTCTTGATAAAAATCTAGATCTCTTAGGCTCTCATCAAAACAGTTCCTTGATATAGATTTAAATTTTATAACTCATTTGTTTGGTTTAATAGATAAAATCTGGTCCAATGGGTTATTTTTCACATTAAATTCACAAATAGCTTTGAAATGATCGTCTGAATTAAGATTTTCCATGATTTAAGTTTGGATTTTATAATTCATTTGTTTAGTTTAATAGATCTGGTCCACTGGGGGTTTTTTTTTTTTTTTTTTTTCACATTAAATTCACACTAGCTTCGAAACGATCGTCTGGGTGGTGGTATCCTCTGAAAATAAACAACAGCAGTCTTCTCTACTAGAGAAGTGTTATTTATTTGAAGCAGTGTAATACCAGCTATCTCGTTGTAAAGGCACCCACAATATGAGATGCAATTAAAACGATGCCTTTTACACTACATATGTAGTTCAAATTTATGGGTAAACTATTGGTGTATCTAAACCGATATTATATAGTTAATAGAAAACAAGAAATAATTTTGTTTGTATATCATTTAAATCTTAAGACACCTAAGAGAGGATTTGACTGAAGTGTATAAGCCTGTGTGAGATTAATAATAAAATGGATGACGGAGGAATATTCTCACTGGTGAGTATAACAAGAACCAGAAGGCACCACAAAAGAACAGTAGACGAAACGATAAAAGTTTACTTACGGGGAGCGCGTTGTGGAATGTTGGAATAAGTTGAATTTTGCCAAACCCTTCCCGGGCAGATACTGAATAAGTCCTCTTGCTTTTATCATTATGCCATTTTAATACCATTGTCATGACCGATAGAGAGAGATGGAAGATATTGGAGTTTTTCTCTGGGAACCGAAGACTGTTTTCGGTGCAAAGTGGTAATACTGCACTGCACTGCATAATGTGATGAAGACAGAGCAAGTTCAATGTTCAAGTTTACAGATGATAGGTTGGTTAATGACAGAAATTGGGGTATGATGCCACAACAAGACAATTACAAATGCAAGGTACTGCACATGAGTGCAACAGTAATCCCAGATTAACATCAATCAGGTGGTTCCACACTGAAGGTAGCGGAGAAAGAAAAAGGACCTGGAAGTAATTTCACAGTTTGTCGTGAAGTTTTCTGATCAGTGCAGACAAGCTGCCAGAATAACTCATGGGATTGTGTCAAAAACAGTGAAATTTTGACAGCGCGGACAAGAAGGTGATCGTCCCATTCTATAATGGGAAGGGTTAGGCCGCATCTTGAATACTGCATACAGGTCTGGAAGGCTAATTTTAGGAAGGATCTGCATATGTTGGAACGAGAAAAGCAACGAGATTAGTCAGAAACAAAATGGTACTCTTACAGCAAGACTTCAGTTCCGCAAATTTCAGCGTCTGGAAACTAAGCACTTCTGTGTGTGGGGTGGGGGTAAAGAACCTAAATGAGGTGCTTATGACCTGAAGTCTAATGTGGATCCTTACAGGGCCAGACTAAGGTATTCTCGCACCCTGACCAAAAAGATTATTTCGGCGCTCCTTTGCATATCCTAGAAATCTGCGTAAGGTTTTGCAAAAAAATCCTTCCCTTGCTCTTCAAGCTTCTGGCGCCCCGAGCGATTGCCCTATGAACCTCGTGCCTTAATATGGCACTGCATCCTTACTCAGACGACACACAAAAGGGGGATAAGATGGTTGTAGGAGAGATGTTAAAAAATTTGCTCTCAGCCGGAGTGAGTGATTGTTGGAAGAAACTGCCATTTGATATTGTGGAGGTGGGCAGTTTGAACAGATTAAAAAAAGACAAATGAGATGGTTATTGATTTTTTTTTTTTTTTATAGCTGATGCCATAAAAGTTTGCTTCCTTGTATCATTTTTGTCCTTTCTAATACTAGTGTCACCGATTTAAGCATTTCTCTGTATGCTGTGGACGCCACACCTTGACCCCTGATACGTTGGTTCACATCTCTACGAGTATATAATAAAGGCACAGTTTTTTTTTAACCTTTCACATGGGGTTATTATTAAGACTTCCAGAATTAGTAACAAGTCTTGCCAGCGTGGAGATTTTGTTGTCGTAGAACACTGGAGATGACCGAAATGAAACCGGCTTTTATTATTATTAGCTATATGATGGAAGGAAGCCTGAGGCTTATGCTGAACAGCCAAAAAAAAAAAAAAAAAAAAAAATTCCAGAGTTAAAAATTCCTGTGAGTGAGTGAGAGAAGTAGAAAGAAATCACCAAGAAAGAGAAGAATGATGATATCTAGCTCATGACTCTGGGTGCGCCAAGCCCATACTCACCAGATGTGAGTCCCTAGGTTACTCACACAAGACTGGCTACATCAGCGTTTCAGGTAGCTGTCGTCATTAAAATAATGTCCACGACAAACCTAGAAGGGGAGGTCTTTAGTATTGGCAAGAGAGCAAGTCGCATTATAACCAGTGCTATCACAGTACGCAACAAAAATCCAAACACGCGAAGCAACCCAAATTCCTCGAGGTCTTATATAACATAAAAAAAAAAAAAAAAAAAGACAGCTTTCAGTCCAAAGTTCCCAATTTGTAAATAAACACGGTATTATTAATATCAGTTACAAAAATAATAAGGAGTGAACATGTTCAGTAAAGAGAGAAGCCATGTATTTAAAATATGAGACACTGCTACTGTTTCATCACATAGCCGCTTCTCATCTTTGAAAGTTGGGCAATAATGGCAAAATTCGTTCTGATATGAGAATTGTATTATAATTTCAATAAGGCGAAATGACATTAGCTATTTTATAAGTCTGAAGCAGCAGAAAGTTTTAAAATTCATTAAAAAAAAAACATTCCCTTCCAAATTAAATTAAAAAAAAAGACACCTATGAGATACGAGAAATTGTCGCGTGTGCCATAGGCTGCCGACGCCAGTACTTTATAACATGAATAGGTGAGATATGGTAACTATTTCGCATCACGTTGGAAATGTTAAATTAACATGCAAATTGTGTATAATGAAACCTGCCAAGGGCGATAAACAAAAATATAAAGTGCTACCATTACACCTGAATACGGTTAAATGCATATTCTAAACAATTTCAACGTATCTTAAGTGCTTTCATACAGCTTCTGAAGAAATAACAGCTTTATCTACTAAATATACAGAAAACAGTATAATTTATGAGAATACGACTCAATTACAATCAACATGGATTTTCTCTGTAGTTCTCCAGTAGAAAAATATCCCTAATTAGCATAATACTGTATTAATTCTCACTGTAAATAATTTTCGTAAAGTTTTTAAAGATATTAATATCTTTATATTCACAAAATGGTATCTTGGAATAAAAGTGCGCACTTTAAAATCTACTCCATTCATAAAACCACGATATTAAAGATATTAAGCATATCTTCAATATATCGTACTTTAAAATAAATAGTTCTGGATATTTTCACAGAGGAACTAAATTGTTAATAGTTTGAACTATTACTGGTTATATGAAATTTCACCAGTATAGTCTAAAGTCAGAGAAACGGTGCCAAAGTCGGCAGCATGGCATACAACTTTTTTTCTAATTCCTAAAGCTCTTGAATAACTAATAACAATAAACAACTAAAATTCTTTTTAATGTTTAAATGAAAATATATTTAACATACTAATTAATAGAATTTGAGCTTCTGAGGGCTCCGTCAAAAGGACAAGTTTATTCCCACAAAATACGCGTGCTATCGATTATTGACCCCCCCCCCCTCTCTCTCACACACACACACACACACACACAAAGAAGGAAAAACGCGTATATTTTAAGAAATAAAGACTAGCGAACATCAACGATCAATAAGGCGGGAGCACTTTTATGCCTAGCCAAATCATTTTGAAAGTTTATACTTGAGCACCTAAAAGCTTAGGCTTCATTGATAAAATCTGCGGGCTTCTTTTCTGTTATTTCAGCTTTGATAACAAAAAAAAAAAAAAAAACTATCTACTAGCTATATAGTTACCTTTACAACCGCATGCTCTGGACTTACGATGATGGCTTCGGTCTGCATATCGGATCATATTATCAAATAACAATATCCAATCAGTCTCTTCATCCCACAAAATATTAGTACCATTTGGCGATAACAGACCTTCGAGTGATTTGTGGCTGTCACTAGTAGCAGAGGCAGAATCCGTTTCATCAGTTTTATCACCCGATTCAGCTTCGGTGAGATCGAAATTGTCCAACCACCGGGCACCTTCTGTCCTACATTCTGGATTTTCATTTATGGACACGGAACTAGCCACTACACTATCACTACCATTTTGCACACTTACAAGTCGGTTGCCACCGTTAAGCAGGCCTTCGCAAGGCCGCTGACCGACATCACTATCGCTTACGTTTGTAACATCAACATCATTCGTCTGCTTCGGATTCGTTGTGTTTTCAATATTTGTAGCTGCAACACTAGTTCCTTGGTCGGAAGAATGAATGGCTGGTTGAACAACATTTGCTTTTTTATTGGAAGGCATTTTGTTGAGTGAACAACGAGGGAAAGTAGCAGAAATGTAGCACGTGCTCTGCTCTCGAGGTAAGCGCGATTGTAGCCATAGGCTTTGGCTAGCTACAATCAACTAGCGTTATATAACATGGGGTGTGCTGCTGCTGTTCTACACAAGCAATTTAAAATTTCCATTGCCATTTCTCGATTTTTACTTATAAAACTTCAGAAACTAAGGACGACAATTGCGGAAACCGAGGAACAGCCTACTGAGCCAATATAACTCCCTGGATGAGTCATCAAACAGAACATTAAGGCCTAACATGCACACTATGGACTCACTTGGATAAAGATACTGTATAACTGTACCATGTATTCCTAAGAACACGCGCTTTCCAACAGGAATAGAATGGTCAAAACACCCCCAAACCAACGCCAATGGTTGTTGGTCGGTCTATCTCCATCAATCTCTTCTTGCCTGTCTCGGAGCAACCAATCGTAGTCACTTCTGCTTCCATTCAGTACCTGGCTCGGTTAGCAGCATATACAGGCGGAACTCCCATGCCTTGTTTCCCCCAGCTCTGCCTCCGGCTAAAAGTTTCCACCCCCCCTGGCTGTTTCATTTCTGTCACGTGTTTCAGCAATAGACAAGGTTGGGCGGGGGTAAAATAACACATTTTCTTCATGAAAGGAAAACGTTAGCAAAACTTCGTTAAAATTGCTCGATAGAGGGAGCTGCCATACAGAACTGTACTGCAACACGCTGCAGGAGGGAGGAGACGAGGCACTGCAGGGTGATCGAAACTGCCTAAATACCAAATCACCTTTTAAATAAATTAAATTACCTTTAACACAGTGGAAGGGAAATTAAAAAAAAAAAAAAAAAAATACTAACCCTTATAAAGAAATTAATAAATACATGAACGGACGGAATGCGCTGGTTTACAAGTTCAATTTGCAGCAGTAAACAGAGATATAGTGCGCAAAATCGTAAGCTGACTACAATATACTACTGTCCATACAGTGGAAAAGAATAACCAGCTTTCTCCAATCACATTATTTTCTAAAACGTCAACAAAAAGTTTTTTTATTTTTACAAAAATTATAAAAAATATGGCCGACAATATACAGAACTATTAAAAATGTCCGCGTATTACTGTCGCAATAACATTTTGCAAGTAAAGTAAACCACAACTCCTAATTTCTTACAATTAAATCAATTTTTAATGATAATTGTTGTTCTATAAAATAAAAAAAATCAACCGCTATTTAGTTTATATATATATATACTTTTTAGTAATGAAATCCAGCAAACATGCAAAAGGAAAGGGGAGGGGGCATAAAACTACTAAACTTAAAAAGAAAAAAAGATGTCAGTATATTTAATTATAGAATAATGGGGGGATGTACAAAATGTCAAAAAATCGTGATACATAATTTGTAAATGGCCCTTGGAATTTGTGATTTCACAATAAAAAAACTGTGCTAAAACAGTGATAAAACAAATGGTAAAAGAAAATAAAACTGATAAATTTTAACCAATTAGAAAGACTTTATTAGGATTTCACTGACCCTCAGCATGATTAAAATAAATAATTCCATTTACCAGGTTAATAAATTTGGCAAATTGCAAAGCAATAATATTGGTAGGCAGTGTTTGTCCCAGAATTTCCTTGGTGTGGTGATGGGGAAAGTACTTTTCCTGGGTATTAAAAATTTACTATGGCAGTATGGGTGGGGACTAACCTTAAGTTCTGGGGAAACAAAGTTTTAATCATCATGTAACAATTTAAATTATTCACATTAGTTCCATGGGGGCAGTAACTACAGCCCCTTTAGCTCCCTGGGACTGCAACTGCTGGTAGGGAAAGTCTACTCCTCAAGAGATTCCCTCCCCCTTCAGTGGAAAAACTACACCACCACCACCACCACCACCCACCAGGTTTGCCAATGATTGGGATCAAGGAGTTAGTGCCCTAGGTGAGGAACTTATAATTTATAGGTTTGCCACTAGTCCACGGGCCTTAAACATCCTTCTAATAATAAAATTTATTTCTTATGATTGATGCATCAAAATTAAATATTCACATGATGAAAACCATATTTGCAGATATTCAGAGACAAGAGTAATTCAAACAGTAATTCAAGTTCACTTAAAATGATGGTATTTGAGTGAAATATAATGGAATTATAGAAATATTAATAAATATAGTTCCTTATTTACTACTGACTAAAACATAAACATGTAACTATTCTTGAAAAGTTAGCTGTAATAAATATAATTTTGTCAATATCACACCTGTTATTCTTATTCCATTAAGTTTTAATGCATACAAATCTCATATCCGAAATTTAAATAACTGGCATTATCTAATAACCAGAAAAAAATAAAAATAAATGAGGGCCCACGACCTCAAATTTTTGGAAGTTAAGTTCTTGCCAGGTGTTCTCTGTACCACAGCATGCTTATTACTTGCCACTAGTTTTTAAAAATGTTCTAAATTTTAATAATTTTTAACACTTTTAATTAAAAATATTATTTTTTTATTATATTTTTTATTTCACATTTATTTGGTAATGGTAACAGGATGTAACTTTGCATTTACATAGTTTCTGATAAAGTGTCACTTTGTTATCAGGAATTAATATACATATAACTTTTGTCCCAAAAGTGACACTTATATTAATTCAAAGGAGTAATACAAAAATCTCTATTTAAAACTGAGTCTTATCCATTTCAGACAACAGATGTCAGAACATAATAGGAAAACTTTCATATAATATAATGAAAAGAACAGCACTTTCTACAGAATAAGATACCTCTCTCAAAGACAACTGCTAGATGCAGTAAGTAATATCCCTCAGTACATCAAAATGCTGCATATATTATTAATTCCATTACAGGCATATCAGTTAATCTTTTTAAAGGCTTGTCATAATCAGGACTGGCTCTATGGTTTGTAGGATGGAGTGAAAAATAAATGAGGCCAGGTGTAATATGGCTGTGTGATGCCAGTAATTAGTATTCAAGGGATCTTATTATATTATAAATAAAAGGATGCTTGATACCAAAACTTGAACATTAGGTAAAATTATGAACTCAAATGTTAGATTTTCAGAATATTAAAACACACTTTTTTCAGTATCTGGGAACTTGAATTCAGCTAGAAACAATATCAGGGCAAATTAGTTAATGTGAATATGCTTGGCAGAAAGGTTCCTGGTATGTTGTTTGTTCAAGCCTAAAAATTCCAATTTCGACTTAGTGTTTTCCACTACAAACACAGGGATAAGCGAATAATAAATAAATTTTCTGTTTATACTCTGGGATGACCAAACGGTCAGAGGAGTTCACAAGATAGACAGAATACAAGAAACAGCACTGTATTCAAAATTCACGGGCCTGAACTCCAGTCACTCAAGACATGTACTTATGCACCCGCACGCCCGACCACTACTTCTTAAAGCCAGCTCTTCTTAAACACAAAGTCAAAGGAAGTAAAGCCAGTTGACATCGATGGACAGGGCAGTGTCGAGTCAGTTTGGTGTGACATAAGCATAGGGAAATCAAAATTGAGAGTAGGAGTGTGCTATAGGCCTAATGACTCTGATGAGTATAATAATATATTGTACAGGGAAATAGAGTAGGCCAGTAAATCAGAGAGTCTTATAATGGGGGATTTTAATTTCCCAGATATTGACTGGAATTTGTGGGTTGGTCACTCGCACACTAGCAAGGCTTTTGTGGATTTATTGGATGATTGTTTTCTACATCAGCATGTTCGTGAGGCAACAAGAGGGAGCAATACTCTTGATCTGATTATCAGTAGTGATTCTTCATGCATTAAGAACCTGCAGATAAATGAACCACTAGGTGGCAGTGATCACAGTGTGTTGAAGTGGGATTTACTCAAGGAGGTAACTACCATCAGAGGTAAAGGGAAGGGTTTTTGTTTTCGTAAAGGTGACTATGATGGTCTGAGACAGTATTTAAATTCTATACAGTGGGACCAACTGATGATGTTACCAACAGCAAACTCAAAATGGGAAGCATTCAAGGAACTAATCTTGGCGGCTACCAGGCTTTACATACCAACTAAGAAATATTGTTCAAGGTTTAGGCCTAAATGGTTGTCAGATGGACTAATGAGACATGTGGCAGAGAAGAAAAATGCATGGGATACATACAAATTAATGGGTGACATGGAAGCCTATGATAGATATAAGTTGGTCTGTAACCAAGTCACAAAGGAGATTAGGCAGGCAAAGGCAGACTACGAAAAATCCTTGGCAAAGGATGCAAAGAAAAACAGAAAGGAGTTCTTTACATACTTGAACTCGAGAAGGAAAGCGATGAATCAGATTGGTCCACTGGATATTGATGGTTCAACAGTTGAGGATCCTGCTCAGGTGGCTAACAATCTAAACGAGTATTTTGCATCTACATTCACGCATGAGGAGTTATTCAGGAAGGAGAATGATGTAGGTAAAGTAAACATTGGCAGTGAGCTGGATGATTTTGTAATAACTGAGAGGAAAGTGGAGGAGAGATTGTTGAGGATAAACATAAAAAAGGCACCTGGGGTGGATGGGATCTATCCAGTTATATTAAAGGAGGCAGCAAAGGAAGTATGCAAACCCCTAGCCATAATTATGAGAGCTTCTTTGGACTCAGGGGAGGTACCCATAGACTGGAGATGTGCAAATGTAACCCCAATTCACAAAGGAGGGTCAAAGGCTGACACAAGTAATTATAGACCTGTTAGTTTAACTTCTGTTCCAGGTAAATTAATGGAAGCACTGGTTAAAGCAGCACTGCAGGATCATCTAGACAAGAATTCAGTTATAGCTCAGACGCAGCATGGTTTTGTTAAGGGCAGGTCTTGCCTGACCAATTTGATTGGATACTATGATGTAGTCACAAAAGAACTGGATGCAGGGAATAACTTTGATATTATATATTTGGATCTTAGAAAGGCTTTTGATTCTGTTGCACATGGAAGACTGCTGCACAAAATTGGAGCAGTGTGGCATTGGGGGCAAATTATTGCTATGGATAAGGGGATGGTTGAGTGGCAGAAGACAGAGAGTGGTAATCAATGGACACTGCTCAACGTGGACTAATGTTATTAGTGGAGTTCCTCAAGGTTCAGTGTTGGGTCCATTGTTGTTTTCGGTGTTTATGAATGATATTGATGATGGGATATCAAGTTTAATGTCTAAGTTTGCAGATGATACAAAGGTTGGCAGGGTCGTTAAGGACACTACTGACGCTATGCTGCTGCAACAGGATCTGGAAAGGTTGAACAGATGGGCTGAGAGGTGGCAAATGAAGTTTAACATTGACAAATGTAAAGTACTACATATGGGTAACAGTAACCCCAGAGCAATGTATCAACTCTGCGGTACTACACTGACAGTGGTGGAGAATGAAAAGGACCTGGGGGTAATTGTGCAGGCAGATATGAAGTTCTCTGAGCAGTGCAGACGAGCTGCAAGAGTAGCTCATGGTGTCTTGTCAATGATATACAGGAATTTTTCTAGCAGGGATAAGGAGGTGATTATTCCCTTGTATAAGGCAATGGTTAGGCCACATCTTGAGTACTGTATACAGGTCTGGAGGCCTCATTTCAAGAAGGATGTAGAGCTGCTGGAACGGGTACAGAGAAGGGCAACAAGATTAGTAAATGGAACAAAGGGTTGCTCTTACGAAGAAAGGCTTAAGTTTTGCAAATTACAGAGTCTGGAGACTAGGCACCGGCGAGGTGATCTGATAGAGGTGTATAAGGCTTTGAATGGTTTGAGCATGCTCAATGCCAATGGGAGTCTTCATCTTTCTCAGAATAATCACCTCAGAGGGCATAAATTCAAATTGAGGAAGGACGGATGTCGGATAGATGTGCGGAAATTTGCCTTTGGCCAGCGGGTGGTTGGTTGGTGGAACCGACTTCCATCACTTGTTGTTGAAGTTGATAGCCTAAACAAATTTAAAGCTCAACTGGACAGGTATTTCGAACGAACGGAGGGGTGAAATGGGAGAGGGTTTTTTTTTTTTTTTTTTTTTGGCTGATGCTGAATAAGCTTGCTTTCTTGCATCATATGCCAATGCTAATGATACATGCATAGAGTAATAAATGCTCTATGAACAGAAAGGAGACAAGGCATGTCTCCTTTCACATGAACATTCAAGAAAAATCAGGAGTGCCAAGAATTAAAATAGAGCCGTCTTTCAGAGTATTCATTTCTGCATGCAAGTACTGTTAATCCCACATTCAAATAGAGCCAATATCCTACTTGTTGCCTTTCGTATCAATCCTACAATTTAATAATCTAATAAAAATTTAATTCTACAATTTAATATGCTAATAAAAAAACATATGCTAATGTTTATTTAGAGCCATTGACTCATCTCTGCAAATAGAGTACAGATTACATACTACCAGAGACATCTGCATAGTTGGGAATGAGATATTTCCAAGAAAACCAGTCTACTTTATACATCTTTCATGTATCATCAAATATGGCTTTGTGTGGACTTACATACAGTGTACCAAAAAGCAGTGCAATATTGAGTAGGAGTGTTTTATAGGCCTAATGACTCAGTTGAGTACAATGAACAACTATACAAACAAATGGGCCAGTCAATCAGAATGCCTTAAAATGGGGGATTTTTAATTCCTAGATATAGTATAGAGGCATGTGATGCAAGAAAGCAAACATTTGAGCTTATGCAGAATCAAAAAAAAAAAAAAAAAAAAAAAACACCACCATTCTCTCTAAAAGAATGTCCAGTTCCTCCTTGAAATTATTTAAGCTATCAAATTCCAAAACAACAGATGGAAGTTTATTCCAGCAATTAAACCCTGCTGGCTAAAGATAAATTTCTGCACATCTATTTTACAACTGCCTTTCCTCAATTTGAATTTTTAGCATTAGTAGAGGCATATGATGCAAGAAAGCAAGCTTATGCAGCATCAGCCAAAAAAAAAACCCTTTCACTTCACCCCTCCATTCGTTCGAAATACCTGTCCAACTGAGCCTTAAATTTATTTAGGCTATCAACTTCCACAACAAGGGATGGAAGTCTGTTCCACCAACCAACTACCCGCTGGCTAAAGGTAAATTTCCACGCATCTATCCTACATCTGTCTTTCCTCAATTTGAATTTATGCCCTCTCAGGTGATTATTCTGAGCAAGAGGCAGTATCCCATTAGCATTGAGCACACTCAAACCATTCAAGACTTTGTACACCTCTATCAGATCACCTCGCCGGTGCCTAGTCTCCAGACACTGTAATTTGCAAAACATAAGCCTTTCTTCGTAAGAGCAACCCTTCATCCCGTTCACTAACCTTGTTGCCCTTCTCTGTACTTCCAGCAGCTCTACATCCTTCTTGAAATGAGGCCTCCAAACCTGTATACAATATTCAAGGTGCAGCCTGACCACTACCTAATATAAGGGAATAATCACCTCCCTATCCCTGCTAGAAAAATTCCTGTATATCATTGATAAGACACATTGAGCTACTCTTGCAGCCCGTCTGCACTGCTCAGAGAACTTCATATCTGCCTGCACAATTACCCCCAGGTCCTTTTCATTCTCTACCACTGTCAGTTTAGTACCACAGGGTTGATACGTTGCTCTGGGGTTGCTGTTTCCCATATGTAGTACTTTACATTTGTCAATTTTAAACTTCATTTGCCACCTCTCAGCCCATCTGCTCAACCTTTCCAGATCCTGTTGCAGCAGCATAGCGTCCTTAACAACCCTGCCAAACCTTTGTATCATCTGCAAACTTGGACATTAAGCTTGATATACCATCATCAATATTATTTATAAATACAGAAAACAACAATGGACCCAACACTGAACTCTGAGGGACTCCACTAATAACATTAGTCCATGAAGAGCAGTTTCCATTAATTACCACTCTGTTTTCTGCCACTCAACCATCCCTTTATACATAGCAATAATTTGCCACCAATGCCACACTGCTCCAATTTTGTGCAGCAGTCTTCCATGTGCAACAGAATCAAAAGCCTTTCTAAGATCCAAATATTTAATATCAAAGTTATTCCCTGCATCCAATTCTTTTTTGACTACATCATAGTAACCAATCAAATTGGTCAGGCAAGACCCTCCCTTAACAAAACCATGCTGTGTCTGAGCTATAACTGAATTCTTGTCAAGATGATCCTGCAGTGCTGCTTTAACCAGTGCTTCCATTAATTTCCCTGGAACAGAAGTTAAACTCACAGGTCTATAATTACTTGTGTCAGCCTTTGATCCTCCTTTGTCAATTGGGGTTACATTTGCACATCTCCAGTCTGTGGGTACCTCCCCTGAGTCCAAGGAAGCTCTCATAATTATGGCTAACGGATTGCTTACTTCCTTTTCTGCCTCCTTCAATATAACTGGATAGATCCCATCCACCCCAGGTGCCTTTCCTGTATTTACCTTCAACAATTTCTCCTCCACTTTACTCTCAATTATTACAAGATCATCTAGCCCACTGCCAGTGTTTACTCCATCTACGGCATTCCCCTTCCTGAATAACTCCACATGTGTGAATGTAGATGCAAAATATTGATTTAGTTTGTTAGCTACCTGAGCAGGATCATGAACAGTTGAACCATCGATATCAAGTGGACCAATCTGATTCATCCCCTTCCTTCTAGAGTTTAAATAAGTAAAGAACTCCTTGCTGTTTTTCTTTGCATCCCTTGCCAAAGATTTCTCGTAATCTGCCTTCGCCTGCCTAACCTCCTTATATATCTATCATAGGCTTCTTTCCAACTTAGGTTCATAATCTGATCAAGTGGAAGAATCTCATCAGAATTCAATGGCCTCAACCCATTCTAGGCCTTATACACCTAAATCAGATCATCTCACAGGTGCCTAGTCTCCAGCTGCTGCAATTTGCAGAACTTAAGCCTCTCTCCCTTCATTCCCTCACCAATCTTGTTGCCCTTCTCTGTACATGTTCAAGAAAATCTACATCCTTCCTAAAATGAGGCCTCCAGACCTGTACACAGTACTCAAGGCATGTCCTGACCATTGCCTTATACAAAGGGATAATCACCACCTTTTCCCTGCTAGCAAAATTCCTGTATATCACTGACAGGACCCCATGACCTGCTCTTGCAGCGTATCTGCCCAACATTGCTAGATCCTGTTGCAGTAGCACACTGCCATTACTGTCATTAACAACCATGCCAACCTTTGTATCATCTGCAAACTTCAATACACAAAACAACAGTGGACCCAAAACCGAACCCTGTGGGACTCCAGTAATATCATTAGTCCACGAAGAGCAGTGTCCCTTGATTACTACCCTCTGTCTTCTCCCACTCAACCACCCTTTTATCCATTGTAGCAACTTGCCCTTAATACCATTCTGCTCCAATTTGTACAGTAGTCTTCCATGTGCAACAGTGTCAAAAGCTTTCCTGAATCTTCTGACATATTGACTGGAACTTCTGAGTTGGTCACTCGCACAATAGCAAGACATCTATGGATTTATTGGATGATTATTTTTAACAGCTGCATGTTCGAGAGGCAACCAGAGGGAGTAATACTCTTGATCTGATTATCCGCAGTAATTATTCATGCATTAAGAATCTGCAGATACAGGAACCACTAGAAAGCAGTGATCACAATGTACTGATGTAGGATTTACTTAAAGATGTAACTACTATTAGGGGTAAAGGGTGTTTGCTTTCATAAAAGTGACTAGTGGTCTCAGACAGATTTTTAAATTCTAAACAGCAAATTCTAAATGGGAAACATTGAAGGCAGTTATCTTGGAAGCTACTAAGCTTTTCATGCCAACTAAGAAATACTGTTCAAGGCCTAAAAGGATGTCAGATGAACTAATTAGACTCGTGGCATAGAAGAAAAATTAATAGGATGCATATAAATTGTCAGATGACAGAGACGTCTATGGTACATATAAGTTAGTCTGTAATCAAGTCACAAAGGAGGTTAGGCAAGCAAAGGTAGATTACAATAAATATTTGGCAAAGAATACAAAGAAAATCAGCAAAGACTTCTTTACTTATGCAAGAAACTGACTCTGGAAGAAAGGGGATGAATCAGATTGGTCCACTTGACATCAACAGTTCAATTGTTGATGATCCTGCTCAGATAGTTGATAAGCTGAATGAGTATTTTGTATCTATATTCACACACAAATAATTCTGTAGAGAAGTGGAGAACAGCAGCTTTCTAAACTCTAACATGGAGCTAAATGATTTTGTAATAACTAAGAGTAAAGTGGAGAAGAAATTGTTGAAGTAAGAAAGGCACCTGGGGTGGATGGGATCTATCCAGTTACATTAAGGGAGGCCACAAAGGAAGTAGGCAAATTCACAAAGGGTGACAAGTAATTACAGACCTGTTAGTTTAATTTCTGTTCCAGGGAAAATAATGGAGTCACTGGTTAAAGAAGCACTGCAGGATCATCTAGAAAAAACTGCAGATAATTCAGACACACATGGATTTGTTAAAGGGAAGTCTTGTCTGACCAATTTGATTCAATTGGTCAGACAAGATCAATGTCTTGTTGTTCAAACCAACCCTTTGCTGGCAACAAAAGATTCTCCATTTTGTTTTAAATGGCTATAAAATTTTAGTGTCTTTTGTTTAATTACATTGCCATCTAATGAGATCCATTTTTAGAGTCCATAGTCTAACGAAGGGCCATTATAACATCACTCGGTTGTTTATCTGGCCATTGCTCTGTCACAGCATCGTATCTCTGGAACCTCTCAACCTATTGACTTGAAATTTTGCATGGGTTTGTACATATGTGGGCCAACATAACACCATACTGGTCATTGTTGACAAAAATTTGTCTGAGAAATGGGGGGAATGTTGGGGGGGGGGGTTGGATACAAAAGTGTTGTCGACAACCTAAAGCTTATTATATACCATTGGAAAGAGCTCAACGAGTAAATTTAAAACATAATTTTTAAATATTTTTAAAATCAAAAATGGCAGCACCAGACAGGAAAATGTGAGTAATTTTCATGTCCCCCTCCATCTATTTTTGTTGCTAATGGAGCTAAAAATTTAAAAATCACATTAGGTATGTGATATTTGATGCTTATCAAGGGAAATCTATTCTGTATGAAATATATCAGTTACTTTGTGTTAAAATTAAAAACTCATTTTTTTTACTGCACGTCAATAGCTTTGTACTAAGTAACTCTCCTTTTGGTGACAAAAAGGTTTCTAAATAGTTAGTTAATAATTCTATAAAGGTCATTTATAAATTTGCAACGAGAAGTATTTTTTAACAATTTTCAAAGTTGGAGTTGTCCCGGCGAGGAGGTACTCAGAGAGCCAGTGTTGAGGCAGCAGTGGTGGGGAGGTTCCTGCTGCTGTTGTTGTTGTGGGGGTTTCATGGCGCATAAGCTACTTTGGCTATAATGCACCTATTCATTTATATTAAAGGAAAAGGGAAAGAATCGTACTGTCTGAAATGTCCTTAATCACAAAAGATTAAAAATTCTAGTTTGCTTCAGAAAATGGAAGAATTCAGATATATTTACCTTGTCACCTATCAAATTCTCTAGGGTTATTGGTTGTTGAAGGATAACCAGTGATTGCAGGGTTGAAATTCTGTCTTGTTTATAATAGGGGCAGTCAATGAGAATGTGTTTAACAGTCATATTTATATAGCAATGTGGACATTGTGGTGGATCATCTCCTGTGAGTAAATGAAGGTGGGTCAGGTAAGTATGACCTATTCTTACCCTTGAAAGAATTACTTCTTCTCGTGATCTAAGTCGTGATTGGGGTCATGATTGTCTGTTCTTGAGCTCGAAGGCTCTAACGGTGGGTAATTATTTTTATCCATAATGGCTCCTTTTCGCCCTGGGGGTTTCTCCTTACCACCCAGGTTACCGGCCCCGCCACGGGGAGGCAGGAGCAGTGCCGCTTTGTGGCCAAGCGTAGAGTTAGTACAGTTAGTAAATCTAAATTAAAGAAAAGGGTGATTTCCTTTTTCTGGGCTCTCTTCTTATTTCTTATAAGAGGCTAGAGCTACTTAACAGAAAATTTAATAACTGTGAGAGAAAACAAAGGAAAACTTAGTCGCTGGGAAGAAAAACGCTCGATATACGCAAAATAATCACTTGGCCACGGAAACGCTTGCCACCCAGGGCCAGAGATTCCTGCGCAAAGTCTTGCACGGCCCTCACCTGCCAGTTGCTTCTCCCCCAAGACATTTAATCACTTCTCCAGGAAGAAGTCTGAGTCGTTTCTCCTATCCTTGTCATTCACAACAACTGGAAAGACAAATAGACAATGTCTTCGTTAGTTCCTCAGTTTTAGGCCAAGCCAGGATACTAGAAACTTTTTTCAGTTACCATAGAGCTCTCTATTTGAGATACTACACTAACGACCATTCATGACTGATTTATTTATTGCTATCATCACTCCAAATGCTGAGGGCTTTTTTTCCATTTTCTCAATTATTTGTGCTTGGGAACAAGCTATCATATTTGAGGAAATTAAAGATACTTCATCAACAGCAATT
This sequence comes from Mastigoproctus giganteus, assembly GCF_048544385.1. Taxonomy (NCBI): domain Eukaryota; kingdom Metazoa; phylum Arthropoda; class Arachnida; order Uropygi; family Thelyphonidae; genus Mastigoproctus; species Mastigoproctus giganteus. Next base: position 55,371,675 of record NC_143588.1, read on the forward strand.
CTAATTTTCTATTCATTTTTTTATGGTACAGATTGTTGCTTCATTTAAATTTAAACTTTTTGCAACGCATGATACCTTTCCTCCCTTTTTATGATGATCCAGAATTTGTATCTTTGATTCTAGAGAAATAATGTTTCTTTTGAGTGGTGCTTTTTTTTTTTTCTTTCCTTAGGCATAACTTAGGGTTGGTTGGTTGGGTTTTATTGGCACATTAGCAACTAAGGCTATAATGCACAAAAACCTTGTCATAAAAAAGTAAAACTTTCAGTGACCTAATGAATTAGATCACTAAGTCAGGGTATAAAAACAAGTATAAACTGTAAAAGACAAATATCAGTAAACAAGTAACAATAATAAGGTAGATTTTTTAAATGTGAGTAAAAAGGTTTACTGATTTTAGAAAGCTAAAAATAGCAGACACATGGTCATCGTCGGATAAAATCTGACTGAATGTATACAGCTCAGTCAGATGGTTAAAAGCGGTAAAACGAGCATTTCTAAAACTGGTACAGTCACATAAAATATGTTGAACAGATAAAATGGTGTCACATTGCTCGCACATAGGAGGGTCATCAGCCCTCATATAATTTATGGCTGGAATTTAATTCACAACAGAGAAATTATTCAAATACGGTTCTTAAAAACAAAGTTTAGTAATACATACCTGAAAAAATTTATAAACAATCAAATAAAAACCAAACTAACCTTACAAAAACCTTAAAAGCCATGAGCTGCATGCTTCGAAGTCAATTTTTTATGATCTCTGATAAGCACAAGTTCAATAGCACAGAACCTAATGCACATTTCCCAACAAAATAAAATACGAGGATTTCCCAATAATTTTTTTTTGCATAACCTCTAGCAAGTCAAAAGTGGGGATTCACAAAGAAGAATGGAAACGTTGAAAAATTACATCCAACATAATAGTAGGGTTTCCCCACACAAAAGCTCAAAAATACCCTGTTATGAGAGGTTTGCTGCAATTCTCTAACCGTGTTAGAGCAAAACCATGTTGTAGAAGTACAGCGTTATATGGGGGTTGCCTGTACTTCAACATTTTCTTAAATTCTCTGTTTATGTATCAGAACATAGTACTCTGCATTTGTTTCTTTTATTAAGCCAATTTTGGCAATGAAATCATTTCTGTTTGAAAACAGAAAAATAGCATCTGTCTCACATTGTTTCAGCCAACCAGAGAGCAACAGTGGAACAAATCACCACTGACTTCAATGAGGGAGGTCCCAGAAACATCCCCACCAAGACTATCGGAGCCGCTGACCCATTGCTAATGCCATGGCACAGGTCCTTGCTTGATCGGAGACGAATCTCCTGGTCCGATGTGTCCCATTTCCAATTATTTCAAATAGATAGGAGGGTGCATATCTGTTGGAAACCGCACGACACTACACCCGTCATGTCAACCAGGAACAGGCAGGTGGATGGTCAGTAATGGTCTGGGGCATGTTCAACTGGCACACATTGGAAACTCTGGTACATCTAGACATATCTCTGAAAGGTCCAGGTTACGTATCCATGCTTGACCATCTGCATCCCTTCACGGTCATCGTGCCCCACAGGTCAATGGACTCTTCCAGCAGGACAATGCACCTCCCCACAGAGTTGTGGTGACTAGAACATGGTTCAAAGAGCATTCTGCAGATTTTACCACCATGAAATGGCCTCCCCGTTCACCGGACACGAACCCTTTGGAGCATCTTTGGGATGCTGTGGAAAGGTCCGTTCAAGCTTTGGATCCTCCACCTAACAATGCAATGGAATTATGGACAGCGGTGCAGCAAGTTTGGCTGGAAATACTTGTGGAATGCTTTTGTGAACAGCGTGAACTAGTGGACTCAATGCCTCACTGTGTGACTGCCCTTACCTGGGCGAAAGGTGGGCCTAACTGTTACTAGGTAAGCATCCCATTATTTCTGTCCACTCAGTGTATATACTTATAGAAATACTATTATCCTTTCAAAGTAAATAACATAAAATCGAATATCTTATTTAGTACCTTGATATGAAAAAACAAGCCCAAAACATTTTTTTTATTAGGGTGTTTAGTAGTCTGCTACATATACTTAGAAGACGCTTTCTCCATCCATCTGGCTTCCTTATATGTGCAAGTGTCATTCCCTGAACCTGAAAATCTATTTTCACCAGAAAAGAAATTTTTCCCCAATCTTCTATAATCCAGCTTTTATATCTGTTGGCCCTGTTCAGGTTTCCCCCCTCCCCTCCCCTTTAGTCAAAAGTTACTTTTTCATTGGTTTATAAGCTCTTCAGCTAACCTTTAAATGTTTGCAATGGACTGTTGAATCACATAATTTTCTGTTCCATCCACATCAGCCTTTTCTTTGATATGAAACTGAACCTGTCATGTTTCATATTGATTATTATTTGTTAACAGCTCCCAAACTAACTTTACACTGTTCTTCTATCTCCCTCTGAGTAAGAGAATTATGTTCATATTAGTTTTCTAAGAGTCAAATTCATTTCTGCAATGAAAGATCTATGAACACTAAAACATTTCTCAGGATTTCTACTTAAAAGGGCAGCTCACTACATAAATCATTCAATTTTTCTTAAAACATGCCTGTAATAACATCAAACAATTAAAGAAACAAATAAAAATACAGTTATAAACAACTGTTAAAAGTTGATAAAAGACAATATACCAAAATTCCCATTTCATTCATATTAATTTGCACAAGGTTATGTATTTTTTAGTTAATTTCTATAAAAATTAAATAGTGGCACGTACTTAATTTATGTTTTTCTAGTAAGTAACGTGGATGGTCATCACATTCACTGTTCGTTGAAAACAAACTTTTGGGTTAATTTAGTATGCCTTCAAGATGGGCTCATATTTTTAGAATTTTTAATTCCTTCTAATTTAACTTTGGGTTAAAGTACAAATAAGATATTTTTTGAAGTGCAGCAGTGCATCAACAGTAATAGCAGTCTGGTTATTTGAAAATTCAATAAGCACACTAGGACGTCTTCACTTCCAATACAACCAAAAATATAAACTGAAAACATTTCCAAAAAAAAAAAAAAAAAAAAAAAAATCATACAGTTGTCTCACCAGTGAATATTTGTGGCACACAATCACTGAAAAAAAAAAAAAAAATCAGTCATACTATCAAGAGATTATGAATAATTGCATGGCATATTTTGTGCGCCATTCAATACATTTCTTGAATGAGGCAAGAATAAAGACAACAGTAAATAGTGTTCACTTTTTGTTGTAATTTGTCAGTTAATTTTTTTTTTGTAATCAAGCAGTGGAAATAACTTTTTTACACAAATGTGGCAGACGTGTGGCACCCTTTGTACACCTCACAGACAGACAGAGAGAGAGAGATCATATCATAGCCATATTTCTTAAGTGCTAACATATTGTTTGAGATGCAGATCAAGACCATACTGAAGAAATAGTAAAATTTTAATTTTTAACTGATTAATGTTTTCAAAAATTTTAATTTTTAGCTCACTTTAAGAGGCAATGTCCACCTCCATGATTACCACAAAATTTTACGGGATGGTTGAGTAGAAGACAATGAGCGATTATCAATGAACACTGCTCTTTGGGGACTTATGTTATTACTGCTGTCCCCCGGGCTTCAGTGATACTCTGTTGCCCATTGTTCCTTTCTATATTTATCAGTGATACTGATGAAGGCATATGAGGTCTGATGTCTAAGTTTGCAGATGATACAAAGTTGGCAGGATGGCTAATGAGAGCAATCAAAGCATGATACTGCAACAAGATCCAAGAAAAACTATACAAATAAACTCAGAAATGGCAACTCAAGTTACACTTAACAAATATAAGGTACTGGCACATGGGTAGCAGTAAACCCAAATTATTGTACCAATTGTGTGGTACTACACTCAAGAGTAGCAGAAATGAAAAAAAAAAGGGGGGGGGGTGGTAATTGTGCAGTCAGGTATGTAGTTCTCTGAGCAGTGCAGACAGACTGTGAGAACAGCTCATGGGGTTTTGTTAACAATATGCAAGAATTTTGAAAGCAGGGATAGAGAAATGGTTATCCCATTGTATTAAAGCAATGGTTAGGGGCAGGTCTTGAGGTCTCATTTCAGGAAGGATGTGAATCTGCTGGAATGGGCACAGAGAATGACAAGGAAATTGGTCAGGAGAAAATAGTGCTCTTACCAAGAAAGGCATCAGTTCAGAAAATTACAGCAACTGGAGACTAGGTACCTGTGAAGTGATCTAATTGAGGTTTAAGCTTTGAATGAATTGAGCAAGCTCAATGCTGATGGCATTCTTCCTCTTGTTCAGACTACACAAAGGGGAATAAATAATTCAAACTGAGGAAGGATTGTTGCAGGATAGATGTGTGGAAGTTTGCCTTCAGCCAGTGGGCATCAGACTGTTAGATAAGAGAAACACATGGATTAGGCAGCAAACTCAAGTAAGGGACATTGTCAGTTCAGCAAATTACAGCAACTGGAGACTAGGTACCTGTGAAGTGATCTAATTGAGGTTTAAGCTTTGAATGAATTGAGCAAGCTCAATGCTGATGGCATTCTTCCTCTTGTTCAGACTACACAAAGGGGAACAAATAATTCAAACTGAGGAAGGATGGTTGCAGGATAGATGTGTGGAAGTTTGCCTTCAGCCAGTGGGCAGTTGATTGTTGTAACACACTTCCATCTGTTATTGTGAGTGGATAATTTGAATAAATTTAAGGAAGAAATAGACAAAGTATCAGAGGAGGTGGAGAGAGTTTTTTTTTTTTTTTTTTTTTTTTTAAATGCTGCATAGGCTTGCTTTCTTGCATCATTTGATACTACTAATGCTAAGCTTTTATTATTATTATTATTTTTTTTTTTTTTTTTATTTTATTTTAATGGCTAACAAGACAATAATTGTAGCAATTTATTCTCAGGTGTTTATCACTGCCACATCTGGTAATGAAATTATTGAGAAATAATTTCATTACCAAAAAATTGAAATTTTTTTTTTACAAATACCAATTTGAATGCAGTATTACTATTCACTTGCAAAACTACATAAAAACTTCACAAAGGTGAGATGGCAAAGAGGGCAAATCATATCAGAAAGACAGATTCCTCCATCATAAATCTGAAGTTGGCAGCTATAGTATATGTGAAAACATAATTTAGAATCCTTCCTTTTCAAAAATTCCCTAACTGTTTCTGCCATTCCCAATATAACAAAATTAATTTCTCATTAAATTGTCTAATGTTCCTAGTACATAAATTATTCTGAAATTCCATGTCCCTACTTTTAAACATCTGTCACTAGTTTTCAGTTTTTCATCTTCTAAACACAACCTTCATTGAGGATTTGAGTTGTGTTCACTATAGTCTGTAACCTCCACAGGAAGCTAATGGCTCCTTTGTCATATTTAGCAAGTTTCTTTCCCAGGGTGGGGGGATTCCACAGTCATGTCTGAGTGCAATGTTTTTGATCTATATGAATACCATAGTATTCATATAGCCATTCAAATGTCATTTAATATGTCACTACATTCACTCAGTCCTCAGAGCTGCATTAGTCACGTTACAGTGCTCCCACCTTCTATAGATGGTGTAGTTGGGAGTTTCCTTTCATGGAATTTGGGACTATAGACATTTCTCAAATCTCCAGTACTTTCAGAATTATGGTAGGCCTACAGTATTTAGGCTTACCATAATGGGGACATAAACCCTATGTACCAGACAATAGAAATCCAACATTATTTCAGATTGGTTGGATGATGTCCAATATTATACTTTGTACAGTCACCTACCAAAAATAGCAATGAGAGAAAGATGCTTTCAGTTTGATGCAGTGTGTGTGTGTTTTGTTAGGAGAGGTCAAAATACTGTCAATGACAACACATTACATTTCACCTTCTAGTTTAAGAAACCCTGCTCTGTACAAACAGCTAAAACTTCTCGAATATCCCCCACTAATGTCTTAAATGGTGACTGCCAAGCAATTCTGACAACTAGTTAACCTTCAATCCTTCTAAAACTCATTGTCTTATTTCTCTCAGATACATAAAATCACATATCCTTACTGGAGATACTCTAACCACTTTCTGCATAAGAATTTACTTCCTCTTATGATCATATTACTTCCTATGCAACAAAAAAATTAGGTTTGCTTTTCTACTCTCATCAGCCTCTACCGTAAAAATCTCAAATCATCCTATCAGGGAATATTACTTGCATATCTGATATCCTATCCCCCCCTCCCTCCCTCCCCCTCTCTCAAGCTCAGAGTCTCTGTACAAAAGTTCTTATTGTGACTGTTACATAGTTATGGGTAAGAAAATATTCAATTATTAAAAGATTTCAGTAATCAAAACTCATTAAATTCATTTGAAATTAAAATGATAGAGAACTTCAAGTGACTTAGTTTAGTTAGATATGAAATTCGAATCATAACAAATGGTGTACACCAGCGGTTCCCAACCTTTGACTCGCAAACCCCTTTCAACATAATATTTTTAATGCGAACCACTAAGCCTATATTCTCTGAAATCGTATAATATTTCTGAATTTTTATTATAAAATATTTCCAGTACTATGTTTTTATAAGTGACATTGGCTAACCAGACAATAATTGTAGCAATTATTCTCAAGTGTTTATCACTGCCACATCTGGTAATGAAATTATGAAAAAATTAAGAAAATATTTTTACAAATACCGATTTGAATGCAGTATTACTATTCGTTTGCAAAACTACATAAAAACTTCACAAAGGTGAGATGGCGAAGACGGCAAATCGAATCAGAAAGAGATTCTCCGTCATAAATGGAGAATCTGTCTTTTTGATTGAATGGAGTGTACTGGGAATGGTTTGAGGTGATTTATCAAGATCATCAATACATGAGTTTGAATAAAAATAGGATGCTAGCAGGTCAGCTTTATCTTTGGCTGATGTGGCAACAGAACCATATGGTTTTGTCAGAGGTGGAACAGAGATGGGCAAAAGTTGCGGCAAATAGCTTAGGCAAGAGACCAGAATGCTCGGCTACCATTAGAGAAAGAAGCAAGTTTTCTACTCTTAGCATGTTCGAAATCTAGTTTGGACTAATTAATAACTGCTTTACAAAATATAACTAATAATAAACAATAAAATAAAATTAAATAGCATTAGCATTAGTAGAGGCATTTGATGCAAGAAAGCAAGCTTATGCAGCATCAGCCAAAAAAAAAAAAAAAAAACACTTCCACTTCACCCCTCTGTTCGTTCAAAATATCTGTCCAGCTGAGCCTTAAACTTATTTAGGCTATCAACTTCCACGACAAGGGATGGAAGTCTGTACCACCAACCAACCACCCGCTGGCTAAAGGCAAATTTCCACACGTCTATCCTACATCTGTCTTTCCTCAATTTGAATTTATGCCCTCTCAGGCGATTATTCTGAGAGAGAGGAAGAATCCCATCAGCACTGAGCATGCTCAAACCATTCAAGGCTTTATACACCTCTATCAGATCACCTCGCTGGTGCCTAGTCTCCAGACACTAATTTGCAAAACTTAAGCCTTTCTTCATAAGAGCACCCCTTTGTTCCATTCACTAATCTTGTTGCCCTTCTCTGTACTCGTTCCAGCAGCTCTACATCCTTCTTGAAATGAAGCCTCCAGATCTGTATACAGTACTCTAGGTGTGGCCTGACCATTGCCTTATACAAGGGAATAATCACCTCCTTATCCCTGGTGTACAAAGTAAACAGTTGTTTACTTTGTATTTAATTTTATTTTATTGTTTATTATTAGTTATATTTTGTAGTTTACGATAATATACCTATGTAAATCTAACCAAAAAATAAAATAAATAAATAAACTTATTTTTAGGCCACCCGAATAATTAAATTCGTCTACCATGCTGTGTGTGTCTTATGTCTCTTAATTGCATGTGTTCTATGGTAGATTTGTCTATTTTGCTGGACGAAAAACCCCAGTTTCTGGGAGGTAAAATCTTACTAGCTATGCCTGATACCTGTAAATCTAAGCAGATGCCATTACAGAATTTTTAGTGCGAACTCACTGGAACACTTTCGCGAACCCCCAAGGGGTTTCCAACCGGTGGTTTGCAAACCACCGGTTGGGAACTGCTGATGTACACCAACCCTCCCCACAAAAAAAAAAAAAAAAAGTACATAAAATGAAGGTGCTATAAAACAGAATTAAAATCTGTACAAAAAAATAAATAAATAAAAATAAGCACATAAATTTATAATTCACTGCTCTAGCACCATAAGTTCCTACTAAACATTTAAATGACATAGAATATACGATTTTTTAATTCTGTATATTTATGCAAAGCAAAGCTAGAAATTTTTCCAAATTGATCGAAAGCACTAGAAAATGTTTCTCCCATATTTGAAATCATTATTGAAAAAAAAACCAATCACATATAGCAAGAATGGTGTGTGATTATACAGTGTCCGTAAATGATGTTTCCGAGTTTGATTTTTTTTTTTTTTTCCCCCCCAGAATTACTTCAAGCTACACTCATGAAACACATACCAGCTGAAAGATAAATTCAATAAGTTTTATGATGGTACATAAAATCATTAGTAAAGTTCAATGTGGGCACCATGAGTAACTCGAACAATATCATAGCGATACTCAATCTTCTGCCACACGCTGTGCTTCATTTTGCAGTCAATTTTACCAAAGACCTCTGTGATCCATGCCTTCAGCTCTTGCAGTTTCGTTGGTAGAGGAGGGATGTACACATTGTCCTTCACATAACCCCACAAAAAGAAATCCTGTAACAACAGATTTTGTTGCATGAAATGCTAATACCCAGAACACTTTCTCCGGCCTGGTCGTCATTTTGTCATTGTGGCGAATGTAGTGCTACATAGTGGGTAGAATGCAAAACTGGCAGTCAAGTGCCAATTTAAAAAAACTTATTGAATTGATCTTGCAGCTGGTATGTTTCATGAGTGTAGCTTGGAGTAACTTTGAATAAAAAAATATCAAAATTGGAAACATCATTTACAGACACCCTGTATATATACTTCATCAATAATATTATACTTATTATGCAAATGGTAAATTTTGAATTTAAGTGAAATTAACTCTCTCAAACACTCAAATACTACTAATTATTCAAAGTATTAATTGAATGATTTATCATAATAAAATGAATCAATTATAGCCTCTCAATTGTGCTCGCCACTAATTGCCTGTACTGCTGTACTCTGTTATCTTCAATCAACAATTATCATGAGCACATTATTCTAGAGTTAAGCCCACAGCATGTAGCTCCAACATTGCAGAGTTATTGAAGTTATTTTAATCTATACAGTACATACTCCCATTTTATTCCACTACTTATTTTATTGTACATGTATATTTGATCATTTTAATTTTAAATCAATTTTTGTAGTACCCATTTAAGATGCTGACAACATCCCAAAATGTCACGGCACCTCAGTGAGAATCAACATTATGGGGAATACATCTTGTCCAGTACTGGTTCAAGAAGTTACCATAAGAGGTAACACAATTCTCCGAGTTTACTTACCATGCCACTAAATTCAAACAATTCTGCATGTTACATATGAGGGCTTTTCAATAAAGAATGATTGTAATTCTTCATGAACAAATCTACTGCTTGCTATTTCTGGCTAAAATGCAGAATTTAAGACCAAACATAGCTGTATCACATAGCAACTGAGCAGTTGACCCATGCACACAGTGTGACCTTGGCAGTCAGTCAACTTTATGCCTGTTCAGTTTCACCTACGTAACAATGGATGTGACACATGAGGAACTTTATGCTGCTCTCAAACTTTGTTCCCATCTCAAGAAAACATCAGCTGAAGCATATGAAATGCTAAAAGAGGCTTAGGGCCTCTTTTAGCATTTCATACGTAGATTTTAGCAAATCTACACCTCCATATAGCACAGCTCGCAGGTGGTTTAGAAAGTTTAAAGAGAGATGTAATGCAAACAAAAATTGGTAGTCCTGGAACTCAAACCGCTGTTTTCACCACAGAAACTAGAAACACTGTTTCTCTAATCATTTGAAAAGGTCATCATATTACAGTAAGGCAACTGGCAGAGATGATGAGAATATCAGTAAGAAGCATGCACGGAATTTATTCTCCATGACTATTTGCATATGACACGTGTTTGTTTGTGCACGCTGGGTTCCAAGGCTCCTCACACCTGGGCAACAGCAAGTTTGCATGGAGATTTGTTAGGAGCTGCAATGGATGGTTATCGAAGTCAGTGAGGTTGAGGTTCTGCACAAGATGATAATGGTGGATGAGATATGGCTTTATCATTTCAACCAGAGAGTAAGCAACAACACTGTTTGGAAGTCTACATCATCACCAACACCGAAAAAAGCAAATGTTATGGCTTCCGCAGGAAAAGTTATGCTCATCTCTTTTCTTGACATTCAAGGAACAGTTTATCAGCACATTGTGCCACAACATATGGCTGTTATGGGACCTTACTACAGTTGTTGTTGTTATTTGATTTTTAGGAGCATTAGCAACTAAGGCCATATTGCTCCGGGGATATGCAGTGGTCATTCCCTAACCTTTCCGCATCTTCCGTATTTGGCGGTCACGGGATCGAACCCCAGTCTAATCAAGAAGCGTGTGCTATGCACCGTTGCTCCTGCCCACCTGGCTACAGAGGCACCCCTTACTACAGAACTGTACTGAACTTCGCAGGTGGGTGGAGGCTGCATCACGAAATGTGAGAAGTACTTGACAACAGCATTGCTCATGCTGTCATCAAGTGCTAAGCCAGTATTCAGATCAAATGTGTTCCTCATTCACCCTACAGCCCTGACCTTGTGTGCTACAATTTTTTTTTTTTTTTTTTTTTTATTTCTAAAGTTAAAGAAGAAGCCACAAGGAAAACATTTCCAGTTATCAGAAAAGGTTGCAAAGACACATGAGGGAATTCTTAAATGCACATCAAAAAATGGCTTCCACCATGGTTTTGAATGGCAGAATCGTTGGAGTGGGTGCATTTCATCAAATGAGGAATATTTGGAAAGACCATTAAAATATGGATGATTAATAGACGTATATTGTGAGAAATCAAAAAAAATTATAATCATTCTTCATTGAACAGCCCTTATACTATGCAAAATATATCAAATTTGAATTTTTTTTCCCCCCTGGAATAAACTTTAGATATGTAGTTAATTGGATTACTCTACAAATACAGTTATAGTACATGCAAATACATTCCTTTTCATTTCCATCCTTTATTTAAATATAATAATAAGATTTAATATTTTTTCAAGACCATGGCACCACAATTAAAATACTTCTAAAAGTTTGGAAAACACTGATCTAAGAATATTCTATCAAAATATTAATTTATTTTGTTAATGAAGTTTAGTTTTAAGCTTTAATTTTATTAAAACAAAATATAGTTCTTTATAAAGAGCGTTGCTTTGTTTTTGCTTTTTCTTGGTCTAGAATACCAAAACAATGTTTATTTTTGCAAACTGAACATATTATATTGTATCAAGGAGAATAAACAAACAAAAGAAGCAAAATTTTAAGACCATACTGAACAGCTTTATTATTGTATATATAGAGAGAATAACTTAACACATGAGATATATGCATATGTAATGCCGCTAGTTTTCCTTATAACGAATGTATGCATGTATTGGTTGTGGATGGCACCTGGAACAACAATTCAACTGTGCCAATCAACTCTGTTTTTTTTTTATATATATATAAAAAAATGCAATATCACTAGGGTATGGGCCAATTTCTATGTTTTTAATGGTTCAACAATGGATTGTGAATCCTGTACCCACTGGAAAGAGCACAGTACCAGTGGGTTCCAAGGCTGTCCAAGCCTTAACCACAAGGGTACAATTAAATACAGACTAGCAATTGAGTTACAACTAATAATTTATTACAGCAAATGAAGTGCAAATTCAAATGATTGCAATAAACAAGAATTACTGATTATGAGAGAGAGAGAGAGAGAGAGAGAGAGAGAGAGAGAGACAGAGAGAGAGAGAGAGAGAGGGAGAGAGCAGATGAATCCATTAAGTGTGATGAGACAGCTCAGGAAGTGGTCAGTTTTTACATTAGCTGATAGTTTTTCCTTGAGAAAACGCCTTTGTTGCATAGTCCTGGAGGATGTGGAAGTTTGGATTTACTCTTGATGAAGATCTCTTCTTGACCAGGCAGGAGGTCCAGTGCAGGAAAACAGTTGTCTGAAGACGTTGTAGATAGGACAGTGGAAGAGAATATGGGTGGAGACCATGTACTTATAACAAATAGACAAAGTCCTTACAGGGAGAGATATTTAACACTGCAGTATATGTTTTGGCTGGGAGTAGGCAAATTGTTCCTTATAAGCAGCTGATCCTTATACAGAGAGTCGGATGTATACATTCACATATTTTATTTAAAAAAAAAGAACAATAATATATATTTATAGCTTTACCTTGATCAGAGATAGCTGATACAAGCAATTTTCCTGAGTTCTGTATGTCATCAAACTTTTCAAACAACACCTTTAATCTTGGGAAGAGGAGAAAAAAAAAGATACAAAAAACAAAAAATTAAATTTAATATTGAACATTGATATTCCACAAATCTTTAAATTTTAATAAAAAAAATATTTTTAGATATATATAATTGAAACAATTCATGATATAATGTTACCAACAGCAAATCCAAAATGGGAAGCATTCAAAGACTTAATCTTGGAAGCTATTAGGCTTTTCATACCAACAAAGAAATATTATTCAAGATTTAAGCCTAAATCATGGATGTCAGATGAACTAATTAGACATGTGACAGAGAAGACAAATGCATGAGATACATATAAATTAACATGTGACACAGAAGCCTATGATAGATATAAGCTGGTCTGTAACAAAGTTACAAAGGAGGTTAGGCAGGCAAAGGCAGATTACGAGAAATCTTTGGCAAAGGATGCAAAGAAAAACAGCAAAGAGTTCTTTACTTATGTAAACTCTAGAAGGAAGGGGATGAATCAGACTGGTCCTTGATATTAATGGCTCAACTGTTGATGATCCTGCTCAGGTAGCTAACAAACTAAATGAATATTCTGCATCAACATTCACCCATGAGTTATTCAGGGAGGGGAATGCCAGAGGTGTATTCAACTCTGGCAGAAAGCTAGATAATCTTGTAATAACTGAGAGTAAAGTGAAGGAGAAATTGTTGAAGATAAACACAAGAAAGACACCTGGGTTGGATGGAATCTATCCAGTTATATTAAAGGAGGTAGCAAAGGAAGTAAGCAAACCCTTAGCCATAATTATGAGAGCTTCCCTGGACTCAGGGGAGGTACCCATGGACTGGAGATGTGCAAATGTGACCCAAATGCACAAAGGAGGATCAAAGGGAGACACTGGTAATTACAGACCTGTTAGCTTAACTTCTGTTCCAGGGAAATTAATGGAGGCACTGGTTAAAGAAGCATTGCAGGATCATCTAGACAAGACTTCAGTTATAGCTTGGACACAGCATGGGGTTCGTTAAGGGGAAGTCTTGTCTGACTAATTTGATTGGATACTATAATGTAGTCACAAGGGAACTGGATGCAAAAAATAACTTTGATATATATTTGGATATATCAAATATATATCTGTTGATACTGTTGCACATGGAAGACTGCTGCACAAATTGGAGCAGTGTGGCATTGGAGGCAGATTGCTGCTATGGATAAAGGGATGGTTGAGTGGGAGAAGACAGTGGTAATCAATGGACACTGCTCTTCATGGACTAATGTTATTAGTAGAGTCCCTCAGGGTTCAGTGTTGGGTCCATTGTTGTTTTCTGTATATATAAATGATACTGATGATGGTATATCAGGTTTAATGTCCAAGTTTGCAGACAATATGAAGGTTGGCAGTGTTGTTAATGACGCTAATGACAGTACACTGCTGCAACAGAATCTAGAAAAGTTGAGCAGATGGGCTGAGAGGTGGTAAATGAAGTTTAACATTGAAAAATGTAAAGTACTACATATGGGAAGCAGTAATCCCAGAGTAAGGTATGAACTCTGTGATACCACACTGACAGTGGTAGAGAATGAAAAGGACCTGGGGGTAATTTTGCAGGCAGATATGAAGTTTTCTGAGCAGTGCAGATGGTCTGTAAGAGTAGCTCATGGTGTCTTGTCAATGATAAACAGAAATTTTTCTAGTAGGGATAAGGAGGTGATTATCCCCTTGTATAAGGCAATGGTCAGACCACACCTTGAGTACTGTATACAGGTCTGGAGGCCTCATTTTAAGAAGGATGTAGAGTTGTTGGAACAAGTACAGAGAAGGGCAACAAAATTAGTGAAAGGAACAAAGGGTTGCTCTTATGAAGAAAGGCTTAAGTTTTGCAAATTACAGTGTCTGGAGACTAGGCACCTGCAAGGTGATCTGATTGAGTTGTATAAAGCCTTGAATGGTTTGAGCATGCTCAATGCTGATGGGATTCTTCCTCTTGCTCAGAATAATCGCCTGAGAGGGCATAAATTCAAATTGAGGAAAAGGCGGTTGTAGGATAGATATGCGAAGTTTGCCTTTAGCCAGCGAGTGGTTGATTGCTGGAACAAATGTCCATCTGTCATTGTAGAAGTTGATAGCTTAAATAGATTCAAGGCAGAACTTGACAAACATTTGGAGCGAGTGGATGGGTGAAATAAGGGGTGTTTTTTTTTTTGGCTGATGCTATATAAGCTTGCTTTCTTGCATCATGTGGCTTTGCTAATGTAAAGTAAATTTAAATGATTAATGTCATATAAAGTGTGTGTGTGTGTGTGTGTGTGTGTGTGTGTGTGTGTGTGTGTGTGTGTGTGTGTGTGTGTGTGTGTGTGTGTGTGTAAAGAAGGGAAAAAGAGAGGAGTAAAAAAGAAACATTGGGTATTACGAACCAGGAACACTGCTTATGCAAATGAACTACGACTATAATGTATAAATTGTAATGTACTGAAAGTGTATAAGAGAAGGCTGTTTCTATCAAATCTATGGTATACAAGTGAAATTATAAGTTAAAAATCAAGAATTAAAAGAAATGAGGTAACAAAACAAATATAAGGAGTTATTCAGGAAGGAGAATGATGTAGGTAAAGTAAACATTGGCAGTGAGCTGGATGATTTTGTAATAACTGAGAGGAAAGTGGAGGAGAGATTGTTGAGGATAAACATAAAAAAGGCACCTGGGGTGGATGGGATCTATCCAGTTATATTAAAGGAGGCAGCAAAGGAAGTATGCAAACCCCTAGCCATAATTATGAGAGCTTCTTTGGACTCAGGGGAGGTGCCCATAGACTGGAGATGTGCAAATGTAACCCCAATTCACAAAGGAGGATCAAAGGCTGACACAAGTAATTATAGACCTGTTAGTTTAACTTCTGTTCCAGGTAAATTAATGGAGGCACTGGTTAAAGAAGCACTGCAGGATCATCTAGACAAGAATTCAGTTATAGCTCAGACGCAGCATGGTTTTGTTAAGGGCAGGTCTTGCCTGACCAATTTGATTGGATACTATGATGTAGTCACAAAAGAACTGGATGCAGGGAATAACTTTGATATTATATATTTGGATCTTAGAAAGGCTTTTGATACTGTTGCACATGGAAGACTGCTGCACAAATTGGAGCAGTGTGGCATTGGAGGCAAATTGCTGCTATGGATAAGGGGATGGTTGAGTGGCAGAAGACAGAGAGTGGTAATCAATGGACACTGCTCAACGTGGACTAATGTTATTAGTGGAGTTCCTCAAGGTTCAGTGTTGGGTCCGTTGTTGTTTTCGGTGTTTATGAATGATATTGATGATGGGATATCAAGTTTAATGTCCAAGTTTGCAGATGATACAAAGGTTGGCAGGGTCGTTAAGGACAATACTGACGCTATGCTGCTGCAACAGGATCTGGAAAGGTTGAACAGATGGGCTGAGAGGTGGCAAATGAGGTTTAACATCGACAAATGTAAAGTGCTGCATATGGGAAACAGTAACCCCAGAGCAACGTATCAACTCTGCGGTACTACACTGACAGTGGTGGAGAATGAAAAGGACCTGGGGGTAATTGTGCAGGCAGATATGAAGTTCTCTGAGCAGTGCAGACGAGCTGCAAGAGTAGCGCATGGTGTCTTGTCAATGATATACAGGAATTTTTCTAGCAGGGATAAGGAGGTGATTATTCCCTTGTATAAGGCAATGGTAAGGCCACATCTTGAGTACTGTGTACAGGTCTGGAGGCCTCATTTCAAGAAGGATGTAGAGCTGCTGGAACGGGTACAGAGAAGGGCAACAAGATTAGTAAATGGAACAAAGGGTTGCTCTTACGAAGAAAGGCTTAAGTTTTGCAAATTACAGAGTCTGGAGACTAGGCACCGGCGAGGTGATCTGATAGAGGTGTATAAGGCTTTGAATGGTTTGAGCATGCTCAATGCCAATGGGATTCTTCATCTTTCTCAGAATAATCACCTCAGAGGGCATAAATTCAAATTGAGGAAGGACGGATGTCGGATAGATGTGCGGAAATTTGCCTTTGGCCAGCGGGTGGTTGGTTGGTGGAACCGACTTCCATCACTTGTTGTTGAGGTTGATAGCCTAAACAAGTTTAAAGCTCAACTGGACAGGTATTTCGAACGAACGGAGGGGTGAAATGGGAGTGGGTGTTTTTTTTTTTTTTTTTTTTGGCTGATGCTGAGTAAGCTTGCTTTCTTGCATCATATGCCTCTGCTAATGCTAATGCTAATGCTAATGCTATAAAGAACTAAAAGAAACAAATATAAAATTAGGTAAAATAACATAAAATGAAATATGATACCATATTGCCATATAACTCAATTTCCATGTCTTCGTCAGAGGTCATCCGTCGAAATTATGTGAAAGAGGGCAATATGTATGGTCTGTATGCTTAGGAACCAGTTCTGTGAAATGAGTTTGAATTCAGTGGCAAAAATAGAGGCAAATAAGGTATGCCAATAATTATGTGTAGAACATAGTCATGGTTGACCTTACAGAGGCGGGAAAAGAACAGAACAAATGAATTAATGAAAAAGGTGAAGAAAATACAAAAGAATGAGTAAGGAACTCACCATTAATTTGTGTTGTAGAAAATGATTCAGATAGCATCTGTGTCTATTAAAAAAGTCTGTTGCACTAGCAGTCCCTTTTAATAGACACCGATGCCATCTTAATCATTTCCTACAACACACGGTAATGGTAAGTTCCTTACTCATTCATTTGCTTTTTCTTTGCCTTTTTCATTATGTAATAAATGCCCTAGTTCCAAAATGAATTCAAGTTACAGCTGAAGAGGTTTTAGACTGAATTGCAAAAATTCTTTCGGCCAGCAAGTTGTTAATTATTGAAATAAGCTGCCTCATTGGTTGGCTGAGGCTGACAGCTTGGTGAAATTCAAGATCAGCTAGACAGATATTTACATGAGGAGGGGGTCAAATAATAGTTTATTTTATTACTTATTTATTATTTTATTGTTTTTAAATGACAATCGATGGTCTGATGATGGAACCAAATAGTTCCGAAACCAATCAACACAGCCTTCAAGATTTTAAAGAATAACAGCTTCACCTCCTTAGTGATGTTATTTGATTAAAAATGATATTAATAACTTTAGGCCAACTCATGGATAAAGAGAGTAGTTTCTAAAGAGTGCAAGCCCAAGTACTGACACTGGAGGAATGAGTGTGTCCTGACAGTAGAGGCAGAAAAACAATGCCGGGTTGTTTATTTTCTCACATTATTTTATTTAATTCACCTCTTTTAAAATACTTTTACATAGCTGTCACATTCTGACTTTCATAAAACTGGAAATTTAGTAATTATAAGCAGGAGAAAAGCAGATGTTTTAAAATTCAGACTTTTGCCTTGAACTAAATTCTAATAACAAGATATACACTGGTGTTCAACGAAAGTACATCACCTACGGATTTCACATTTCTAACACTTTTTCGCGACGGTATGTTATACTGATTAGCATCATAAATATAAATATAAACAAAAGATATTTATTAATAGTTAAGGCAAAGCTAAGTAATATTTAAAAGGTGCTCTCAAAATATTCCAAAATGAGCATTTGCAACCTTTCTACAACAGTTTTCGTAAACATGACAATTATGGCTGAAATGTTATATCAGAAGCCCTCAATCTGCTTCAGTTTATCATTTTAAATGGAAAACAAAATGAAAAGTTCACCAGGTGCAAACTAATATTTAGTTGAACCACCTCTGGCCCTGATGACAGCAGCACACCGTCGAGGCACTGACAAGATAAATTTCTGAAGATAATTAACTGATAGTTTGTGGTTCCAAACACAAATTATGGCTTCCTGAAGTTCACAAAGGGTCTTTGGTTTCTTTCTAGCAACTGCAGATTCCACACGACACCAACAGTTCTCTATAGGATTCAGGTTCGGGCTGTTTCCTGGCCAGCTAAGAGTTGTAATGGACTGTTCTTCCAACCATTTTTTCACCTGTAACAAATGTAAACACATTACTGTCGAACCTCTAATGCAGAAATGAAGCTAAAGTAACTACACAAGTGCCTACTTACACTTTTTTTTCGTATGATGACAAGGAGTAGAGTAGTCCTGAAAGATGCAGTTACTTGGCAGGTTGAAATGGTCTCTAACAGTTGGCAGCAATTTGTCTTCCAATATAGCCAGGTATCCATCGGCATTTACAGAACCTTTTATAAACTGCAGGTGACCGACTCCGTGATATGAAATGCATACAGGGAATTTCACTGTAGACACCATACAGTCTGAATGGTATTCTTCACCTCGTCTACAGCGAATTGTTTGTCTCCCATCAGAGCCCGCAGGTTGAATTTCTTCTCATCCGAGAAAATAACTGACTTCCACTGCTTGGGGGTCCATTTGACATGCTCCTTACACCAAATTAATTGGGCCTTTTTTTGTGTGAGGAGGGACTTCCTCTTAGGACGATGGGCTACGAGTCCATTTTTGAAGAGGAGTCTTCTGACTGTTACTGCACTTGCTACCACTCCCGTATGTTCTTCCCATTCTCTTTTCAGATCAGACGAAGAAGCTTTACAGTTTTTAAGGCATAAGTGCTTTAAAACACTGTCCTGTTTTGGCGCAGAGACTCGTTTGCGTCCGGTTCCTTTTTTCCTATCAGCAGAACCAGTATTCTTGAGTTTGGAAAGAAATCTACTTACTGTCAACTGATTACAAGACACTCTAAGCAATATGATGGGAAGAACATCATTCCTCACGTAAAGCAACAATAGCACTCTTTCTTCGTGGCATCAACTGCACGTAACTCACCATCCCGACACAAGCAAGGAATGACTGCAGAGCATGCTTATATAGCTGAAAGTAACAGCTGATGCAATATTATGTCATCACCTACGCGTATCAATCTTATCTGATGCAATCTGTAAGAAATATTGCCATATACTTATGTTATTTGGACGACAATTACAATTTTAAGGGGATATGCACTTTCTTTGAACACCAGTGTACATTTTATATTAAGGTAAAGCAATAGTATTGCTTACCAGTACAGTTTAAAGAATTGCAGAGACAGAAAATCTTAGTCAAGATTTTCTGTCTGTGCAATTCTTTAAACTGTACTGTCAATTAGACACCAACTAATTATTTTTGCTTCAAAGAAGATACTCCTGCAGATTTTGCCTTCTTTAGAAATGTTGAATCCAAATTTTGTTTATAACAATGACCCTTGCTGTCTATACTATTTATTATAAACTAGTTATTTGCTTTGAGGGGTTCATTAATTTGTGTTTTTAAAAACTTTGCACACAAGAAGCACTAATAACTGCTTGTTGTACTTTTCAGTTTGGTAACTTTGAGTAGTGCTCATGTGGCTTTTCTCACTGCTTTTTTCAACAGAGCTGCAAAGGTTTTCACTGTTCTACCGGTCTAGTTAAACATTTACCCAAAGACAGCCAATATGCATGGAATTCAAAATCTTTTACTTCAGTGGTATACATTAACTGAAACTGTTTCATCTATCCTTTTAGTACTTTTCTCTTGGCATTAAATGTCCCAAATATTCAACTATTTTCATAGGAAGGCATGCAGCCCCCTCTTAAATGCACATAGATGAATCATTATTTTTTTATTATTATTATTAGCTATATGGTGCAAGGAAGCCTGAGGCTTGTGCTGCACTAGCCAAAGAAAAATTCCCAAGTTACCCTAAGAAAGAGAGAGAGAGAGAGAGACAAGGGAATCACCAAGAAAGAGAAGAATGATGATATCCAGCTCAGGACCCTGGGTGTGCCAAGCCCATACTCACCAGATGTGAGCCCCTGGGGTTGACAAGGACAGCCTGTTACCACTTAGTTTTCAGTCTCCTCTTTTAATACCCTGTTACTAGTTATAAGGCCTATCATAACAAAGAGCATTATCAACATTGTGACAGATTTATTTTTTTAAATGAATCCCACAGGCTGTTCAGAGATGCTCAATATTGTACCCTACAGAATCAACTTCCAAAACTGGCATTTAGAGCCAGCTGCTTTTGATTTTAACATTTAAGAAAGGTCACCATGGGATATAGCTTGGAACATCTTTAAATTACTGTGGATTGCAGTCAAGGATTGCTGTCTTTGGGTAAATGCTTAACTAGACCAGTAGAACAGTGACAACCTTTGCAGCTCTGTTGAAAAAAGCAGTGAGAAAAGCCACATGAGCACTACTCAAAGTTACCAAACTGAAAATTCTAAACCTATTTTTGAATTTTTTCTACACACTGCAGATTGTTCATATGCTTATTTATTTACAAATGCCTGATTACTTCATTTCTCTTGCCATAAAGCAAATGTGGTATTTGCTTCAGTGGTATACATTAATTTAAACTTGTTTTCCAGAATTTATAACACATGGAAAATCTTGCATATGTCTCCTGAAATTTCAGATCATATTTCTTTGGCATCTTACTAAAGGACATTGTTAATTACTTGGCATCACACAGAAAATATGGTGAACTTTATCTGTAACATACAGAACAAGCCATGCTGTCTCACACATTCCATATATTTTATGCAATGTACACTAGAAAATCTGATGGTCAATTCATTAACTAGCTAAAGTTAGTTAATGAATTGAATATGCAAAGTTCCACATATTTTATTTATTTATTTATTATTTATTTTTTGTTTAATTCTGAATTTAAAAACTAACTGACAATTTAATAACAGTAAATATTCTGAAAACTGACAATGAGAAGAAAAAAACTTTAAAAGTCAAGATAAACATACTTTGCAGGAGCTACTTTGTGTCGTTTGGTTAAATCAACTCTAACTTTTTCACCAACATGCTTATAGATGTGTACTAATGTTGAAACAGCCATATCTCGTACCTGAAAGTAGCGAAGTAAAACTTCTACATTTTTAAATGGTAAATTAATTTTTTCTAAAAGTAATGTGAAAAAAAGTAAGCAATTCGAATATAAAAATCAGAGTGCTGTTATATAATTACACAAAACCTACCAAAACATAGGAATAATGAAAAATTCACTTGAATAATCTAACCACGTTGGCTGAACATAAAAATATTCCTGACAGTTGTTGGATAATTATTTTCAAGAACTATCTGAATTAAATGGGGGGGTCTGACATCCCCATTGTGATCAAGAATTAAAAAAAATACCTTTTGTATACATTCATTTTTTTTTTATTTATTTATTTATTTTTTTGCTAGCACATTATATGCTTTCATTCATTCATTCAGCCAGTTTATTGTTTAAAGTTTTGATGAAGAATGCTTCAGGTTAACAGTAACAAGAATACAGTTTGTGAATAATTTTAAAATAAAAATGAAGTTTAAACAATTTAAAAAGAAATGCAATGGCTGGATGTGACTGGAACTGTTTGTTAATGAAACATGGCAATGTTAACCTTAGATTTTACTGAAGGTGTGCTAATTATAAAAAATGAAGTTTGTTATCAGTTGGCAGTTATTTTGGAGTGAAAATATCTTTTAAGTAACATACCCAATGCTCAGCATTTAAATCTATGGTGATGGTGTGGGAGTGATTACTTACTTTCAGTAACTGCATAATATTTGCCCATTACAGTTAAATCAGTGCGCAATATGCTTGGGAGGGTCAGGTTATACAGTTCAGATTGATGAAACTTGTGGGTAAATACAGTCAATTCTGGTTATTTGGGACACATTGGGACTGGTGCATTTTGGCCCAATTAAGCGGCTGCCCCAATTATGTGAAGTTTCACGTGAATAGTTAAAAATACAGCTTTGCGATTGATTTTCTGTACGATCAAATCACGTTACGATGGACTCACCATAGTAAAGTACTGTTCACTATAATTTTGGCATATCACAGATATAGTAGCAATATTTTATTAGACATTCCTGAGTTACGTAAAACTCGACTTACATAAGAAGTCCTGGAACTATGTATGTCTGGGTATGTCTGGATTAACCGGGTTTTTTTTACCACGTACCCTGGAAAATCAAGAGTCTACAGTTTTTACATTTGTTTACTAGCAGTTACATTTGTTTACTATTAACTAGTAGTTATATTTGTTTACTATTTTACCACAATAAAAATTGCATTCTAAACGCTATACATATTTTAATGATTTCCTTGTTGATAACAGATTGCACAGAACTAATACATTTAATTGATACTGGAGGCTTTCTTTCTTCTAAGAAAGAAGTGTTGTGGAAACAAATGAACTGTGTTTTTCAAAACAACTGATTTCCATTTCACAAGCTCTAATTAATCTCTGAAAATAAAAAATTTATTTCTAAGTTTTCAAAATACTGAAATTCAAGTTTCAATAAGAACCATCAGAAATCAGACCTTTAAAAAAATAAATTTTACAGACAAAAGGGAATGGCAAGCTTATACCAAAAATTAGAAAAACTCCTTGGGAAACTAATATCCAATCAAGCGTGTACCCTCTGCGCACGAAAGATGCTTTGTAAGCATCTTTGACGACATCTACTAAATTTGAATAGCTAGAACTGAAATCATGAATGATATAATTTATGCTCAAGCCTGCTACTTACTCTACCAAATAAATGTTAGTGATAAATGGGATACACACCCCGCTGCTTACTCTACCAAATCAATGTTTGGAAGTGGTTAGGCCAATAGCCTAATCACCCATTTGATTGTAACCAGTTGTTGAATAGTATGATTGCAACAATACAAATACTTATATATAAATACTTGTATTGTTGCAATCTAAGTGGTATGCCCCAAATCATAAACGTTTTTCCACAACCAGCTGATTTATGTCAACTCTGAGCACATCCAAGATCAACTCCCATGATCCTTTGCACAATCTCCTCTCCCACCTCAGTTCTTGCCTTTCCCATGTTTTTTCTACAACCAGCTGGTTCATGCCGGCTCTGAGCACATCCAAGATCACCTGCCATGATCCTTTGCTTTAAATTTTGCAAGATATCCATTTCTCTGGTTACCAAAAGGTTTCTGCCATGAGTGGCAATGGTTAGCCTAAATCCACCTAAGTGGTATTCCCCGAATCAAACATTTTTCTGCCACCAGCTAGTTTATGCCAGCTCTGAGCACATCCAAGATCACTTCCAATGATCTTTTACATGCTGTCCTCTCCCAACTCCGTTTTTCCTTGTTATAAAACAGAAATGGCATCATTTCCGTGTCGTAAAATTGTGACAAATTGATTTTACTACCGTTCAAAATTTAGTAGGTGCTGCCAAAGATGTTAAAAGTAAAGCAACCTCACTTGAGAAGGATATGGGCATGGTAAAAAGAGTATGAGAAGGAAGATTAGCTAAAAGATATTTAAGGGCAGCCAGACCAAGAAAAAAGTGAATTGATGGCATAAAACAATGCATTAAAAGAAAGGACTTACTCTGGCTAGAATTAAACATAAGAAAAATGAGATATCATAAAGTGAAACAGTGAATGGGAATCTGACAGTCCTGAAAGTCTGATTTGCACTGACAGTGACCTGTGTACTCACTTGATATAACTCACTTGGATGGCTGCAGATTTAAGCATATTCTTTAAGATTCAAGATTTAAGATTCCTTCACATGCTTTTTTTCCCAACATGAAAATGTAAGGAAAATAAGTATGTTCTTAACTAATGTTCCTTCTGCCACCATAAAAATTAACTTATAAAATATTATTCTTAGAAGGGGTTCCCCCCCCTCCCACATTAATTAATGGGTCAGTTTCACCATTGATTAGTTGATCAGTTATTGATCTCATAGTAATAGGTCCCAAGCCACTGACATATGAGTTCTCATATGTCAGTGGCTTGAACAATCTCAAAACTCTCTGTAAGTCAAAATTAGCTCTCATGAAAGAATGGCTTTTGTAACATTCTTGGGAGAACAAGCTCATATTAATCAGGGAACAGTCAGACTTGTATGACAGGTCTCATCTTCCATACTGACTTCTAAACATGCCTAGTGAAACAATTTCATAATGTCATTTTCATAACATTAGTAATGCAAAATAAGTCCCATCTCCTTTTGTTCATACACTCCTAAGTACTTATATTATTCTGGTTGTTGAAACTGAAACTGGCATTTCTCATGCTACTGCTTTAATTTCATAGGTACACTGGTGTGCAAAACTTAAGGACACAGTCAGGTTTTCACCTGTAGCTTCTCATAGGAGTGGCCTGAATATGGGAAAAGCATACCAAAGGAACCTTATTAGGTACAGAAGTGAAGGAAACAACACTGACACAACGGAAACAACACGGTACAGAGGGACTTGATTCAAAAATGGCAACATAGCACTGGCTGCCATGATACAGATGCATCACTGCCAAAGATGGAACAAAGGGAAAAGGTAAGTAAGTAACCTCAGTAAGAGATATGGCCACACCTAATGTCGATGCAGGCTTTGCACCGCCTATCCATACTTAGAACAATGTTGTTGATAAGTTCTTGTGGTAACATAGTCCATTCCTCTATCAGAGGCATCTTCAGCTATTGAACATTTTCTGGAGGGTGTGGACTTGCCACTAGACTTCTCCCTAGAGTGTCCCTGTGTGTTCGATGGGATTTAGATCGGTCAGAGGAATGGGCAGGCCAATCCATACAAACAATGTCCTCACTTTCCAAAAGCATATCAACAGCTGCAATGCAATGAGATGTGGCACTATCATCCATAAACATGAACTCAGTGCCAATGGCACCCCGGAACAGACACACGTGGGGAAGGATTACCTCACTACAGTAGCATGCACCAGTTACAGTATCACCTTCCAGTATCTGGAGTTGTGTATGTCCATCCAATATAACACCTCCCCAGACAAGAACCTTGACCGCCATATCAAACCTTCAGTGATGTTTGCATGGTGATACTGTGTGCCAACCTCTTGCCAGATTAGCTGATGTCCAAAATCACTGCTGTGACTGAATCTACTCATCAGTAAAGAGTACCTTACCACATTGCACTGTGTTCCAGTCCTTGTGTTCAATGCACCACTGTAAATGGCGTCTCCGATGGGTAGGTGTTAAAGGAACAGTGTACTGGCCCACCTTTGTGGAGTTGCCTAGCCACAGTAAACCGCGATATCCTGTGTCCTGTGCAATTGGTTTGCAATGGATCCTACTATCTGGTGTCGGTCCCACTTGGCCTGTAGGAGTATATAGCAGTCATCATTGAGCATTGTTTTTCGTGGACGACCACCATTGGTCCATCGAACAGCTGTACCTGTCATTCTGAAGTCCAACCACGCATGTGAGACGATGCTATGGGCGATACTGAACTCTGCAGCCATACTCCTTGCACTTTGACCTTCCTCTAGCTTCCCAATTATTCAACCCCGGGTAAATTCATCAACCAGATGTTGTCTACTGGCCATTTCTTTGTCTGTAGCACTGTATGAAACCAATCAAACTTTTCTAACAATCGTGCTCACCATTTCGTAATTTGCACATAACTGCTGCTGCTTTTATCTGTTTATGTGAGCCCTCACATCACGATTCAAATGTTTGCATATGCACCAGCTTTCTACTGAATGGCCACAGTTATGCAAATTGCCACAGGCTGTTTCGTTTGATTTTGTGGTTGTAACCTTTGGAAATAGTGTTGGTCCTTAAGTTTTTGCGCACAAGTGTACTACCCACCACACCACTACCACAAAAACAGACAATATAACAACAATGCTAGAAATGGGATGGTATCATTCAGTGATCTAACCTGCGAAAAATATAGAATAAAATGATAAATTTCTAACCTTTGGATTTCCTTTAGAAGGTTCTCCAGGACAGTTACTAGCAAATTTGGAAATCTCAATTTTTTTTTCCCTTTTACCAACTATTACAGCAATTGTTTAAGGTGTTCTCCCTGCATGTTCTATATTCCCTCCCCAAACTAAAGATGTCACAATATACAATATGGGAAAACCAAAGACTAATAAGAGATTTAGTGACCTACAGGTAACCCTCATATAAAATGGTAGTTAGGTTCCTATAAAATCTTGTGTGTTATACAGGACTAAAAAACAGTACAAAAAGGGGGTTATGTTCCAAAAGCTAACAAAAATATATCATTTTTTTTTTTTCATACCTATTGGAAACTTAATTTCTATTAACAATAGTATTAACTGAGCAAACGTCTTATAAACTGTGATACATATATATCAGATAATGTACGTTAAATTAATTTTCTTCCTCTTCACTGCTGCTAAGCACAATCAAACAAGAACATTTTCTCTGTTGCAGGATATCTTCACCTTTTGAACTTTCTTCTGCAGCATCCAGATTTCATGTATCTTCTGCTATCTTTAAAAAATCAGTAATCTGTGATTGTTTGCTTTTACTTGATAGATCTTTGTAAATCGAAAGGTATGGATCTAAGCATTTTTGAAGCTTCCTTTTGAACTTTGCGTTCTTTTCAGCCAAAGGATCTGAATTCAAAAAAATAAGATTCTAATTTCTTGGCTAAGTTTTTACCTTCCCATATGCTTTTTAGTGTAAAATTTAGAACTTCAGAATTTTCAACTGCCCTATCATCCTCTGAATTGATTTGGTTTACCTCCAATGCCATTTCCACCAAATTCACTTTGCCAGATTCTTTCTACCAGTGATTCTCAAACATCTTCGGTAGTCATATCATTAAAACCTTCCCCTCCTACCGACTTAGTAAGTTCTAGTATGGCACCAATTCTGTTTTCTGCTGGTTTGATCATATTTCCTAAATGAACTGACTCTGGTCACGCATTTAACGCTGATGGTTTTACTTCCTGGGCAATGAAGCTATGATTCCAATACAGTCCACAATTGAAAACTGTTTCCATGCCTCCTAACGTTTCCTTAAATAGATTCAGAATCAATTTTTTCCAAAATCCATTGCAATGATTTTCTGATGTAATGAGTTTTAAAGGTAGATATGTCTTGACCTAACAGCTTAATTAAAGAAGTTGTATTAGGTGGGAGGCACATTATTTCAACATTTTGGATGACTCAAATCTTTTGGACGGCCTGGCGTATTATCCAATAATAATAGAACTTTAAAATCTAGATTTTTCCTCTTTAAATAGTTTTCCAAAGCTGGCACAAAACAATTTACAAACCACTCTTTAAATAAATCGGCAGTTACCAGAATTATGCCTAAGTTCTTTATGCATAATTTAGGGCTGGAATTTAATTCACAACAAAGGAATTATTCCAATCCAGTTCTTAAGGCCAAAGTTTAATAATACATACCCGGAAAAATTTATTAACGATCAAATAAAAATCAAAATAACCTTACAAAAACCTTAAAAGTCACGAACTGCACACTTCGAAGTCACAAGTTTTTATGATCTCAAACAAGCACAAGTTGAATAGCACAGAGCCTAAGATGAGGATTTCTCAACAAAATAAATTACAGGTATTTCCCAATATTTTTTTTTTTTTTTTTTTTGCATAACGACTAGTGAGTCAACAATGGCAATTCACAAAAAAAAGAATGGAAATGTTGAAAAATTACCAACATAATAGCAAGGTTTTCTCTACACAAAAGCTCAAAAATACCGTGTTATGTAAGGTTTAACACAATTCTCTAACCATGTTAGAGCAAACCTGTGTTATATAAGTACACAGTTTTGTACTTACATAACACAATTTATCAATCGTGTTAGAGCAAAACTGAATTGTAGAAGTACAGTGTTATATGGGGATTTCCTGCATATCATTTCAGAAAGTCTAATCTCACACACACACACCTAATAACGGCAAGGTGTATATTCCTTTTTGTATGATTAACCTACAGCAGTTGATTGAATTCTCTGGAAATTAAACATCAGGTGCATTTAATTCCTGAGAAGGAATTCCTGTATATCATTGACAATATCCCATGACCTGCTCTGGCAGCCTGTCTGCACTGCTCAGAAAACTTCATATCTGACTGCACAATTACCCATGTGGGCTGTTCAAGGAGTACCGTAGTTAAGGTGTTCCTAGAGTGGCCAGACGATGGGCAAGCAGCAGGTGCCAGGCTAACGGTAGAAGTCTGTCTTATCAATGGTTGTGGTTTCCCATCTTATGCAACTGATAGATGGAAAACTGTGAATCAGCTGACTATGTTGTTGTTGTTTGTTATTTAGGAGCATTAGCAACTAAGGCCATATTGCTCCGGGGATATGCGGTGGTCATTCACTGACCTTTTCGCATCCTCCGTATTTCGTGGGCTCGAACCCCGGTCTAAAGCTGACTATGAATTTTAACCAGGGCATGACCAGCAGTGTTTCCAAGACCACAATCCAATGAACCATCCTATATATGGGCTTCCTCCGGAGTAGGTGCCCAGTCAAGATACCTATTGCTTACAGCTACTCGCAGTCAATAATGCCTAAAGTTTACAAATGAACAGTGTCATCAGACCACTAAGGACTGGAAGAAGGGGGGGGGGTTCCTTTTCTGATGAATCAATCAAATATCAATCATGGTCAGTAGATGGAAGTTACAGTGACAAACTGTGGAGAAGACTCGCTCTGAGGTCCAACAGAAACAGGCAGGTGGTGGCAGTGTTTTGGTATGTGGAAGTTAAACCTCTTTGTGCCCTCATACCCCTAGACTGCACTCTGAATGCTAAAAACTACCTAATCATTGTGGCTGATCAAGTACACCCCCTTCGTGGTGACTCTTCCTGAATGGCAGGATAGCCTTTCCATACTGCCAGTATTGTTCAAGTGGTTCACTGGTCAAATTTGCCAAATATGAATCCCCTAGAACATCTCCGGGATTACATAGATAGACAGATCCAGCGTTTGGATCCTCCACCTCAAACCTATTGCAGATCTACAGGATGCAATCCTAGTGACGATACAACGTACCTCTTGCAATGTTCAGAGGCCTTACACAGTTCGTGCCTTGCTGTGTGAAGGGAGAACAGGTGGCAAGAGGAGGACATGTCCACTATTAGGTAGGTGGTCATAAGAATTTGACTAGGCAGTGTATACCTATTTTCATTAACTCCTAACCTGTGGTCTGCCAATCCATTAAGTGGTTAATTTGCCAGTTTATTATGCAGTACCATTCCTGAATGCCATACATATGATAGGAAATGTCCAAAAATACTACTTAAATCCCACTCATCCAGAGAATATTTTTTAGCTTGAACTATGAAACTTGAATAAATATATTCTGAATTGTACCACTTCAATTTTAAGAAACAGCAGTCTATAACTGAGTATTTATAGATAGTACCCAACATGTAGTACCACAGACACAATAGCTTGATGACCAGTATTTTACAGTTAAGTCTAGCGAGATTGAGCTGTCAGTTCACAATCACTGTGGTCTGTATTTTGCGAAGATTGGTATTACTTTAAAAAAAAAAAAGGCACAATACAATAAACTCAGTACAGACACTAAACGATCAATACTATTATTGTAAGGAACAAATCTTATTGGATGATAAAACATACTAGAGAATAATAAATCAATGATATCTCATATCTAGCTTCCATTAGGACAGCACAAAAATTAGTTACCTAGCCAGCATTTCATACTTTGTTTCTTATTCAACATCAATACAGCAAAATTAAATATTCAAAAATTGTTCACCCATGAAAACATACTGTATATATCATGGAGCTTTGTTTGCATGCAAAAGTCATAAACCCAGGTGTTTTTAACTCCAATGATTTAGTAATTTATTATCTCTTGGGCTTTTACAGTATTGCTTCAGTATAGTGGTAATAGTCAATATTATTTATAGACTACCCAATATCACAACATAAAGGTTGAGTGATGTCAGCTACTTGGGAAGTTGGAATTATATGAATTTAACATTACAAACAAGGCAAATACCTACCTTTTCCTCTCTTAATGATCTTTAGCACCATATTAAAAGGAGAATTTTTCTCTCCAACATGGAATATGTATTCTGTTAGGCCACTCACAAAAGTTTCCCAGCCAACTGAAGCCAAGCACTTTAGACCCATCTCACGCTCATGTTTACTGAAATTGCTTGAGAAAATGTTGCTGAAAACACTTACCATGCACATCCTTCCTCACAGGCATCAACAAATTCATTATGTTCTACACGATAGAACAGCGGTTAGTAATCTACTTATGACTACCAATGCCATCCTTGAATCATTTGAGGAGAAAGAAGAAATTGCAATCACTTATCTAGATATAAAAGCTGCATTCGATAGTGTTAACATTCCAGCCTTGCTTAAGCTCCTTCAAAATTATTATCACATCGCATGCAAAGTACTGAAGTTTCTAACAACATCCCTTCTTCAAAATAGAACCATCCAACTGTCCATAGGAAAGCAGACATATAGTAGGCAAATACAAGCAGGAGTGCCGCAAGGGGGAGTCCTGTCTGGCATTGTTTTTACAGCTATAATTAATCTGTTAATACACAACAGAACAAATATATTATCATATGCCGATCACTTGAAGCTCTTAACAAAAATAAAATTGGCCGACAAAGCAATAGACGCTACAGCAACCATTAACAAGACCTTATCAGAAATACAGCAGTACCTCACGAGATTTAACTTGCAAGTTAAACCTGAAAAATCTGCCATCGTGGTATTCTCACTGAAACCCACATCACCAATAATTCAGCCAGCGACTGAAGGAGTCTTGATCCCTCGTGTCGAAAAGCAAAGAGATCTGGGTGTGATCTTTGACTGAAAACTAAAATTCATCTTCATATAGAAGAGCTCCATGCCAAATTCGGTGGGTTGCCAAGCAGCACTTGCTACACATTCAGAACAGAAATCTGATAAAAATGTATATCAGGATGATTTTCGAAGGTGTACTGAATGGAGCAGAGTTGTGGGGCTCGACTGCAAACACAATTAAATCATTAAACACCCCAGAATACTGGCTCCTGAAGTGGGCGACCTGGAAGTGTCATCTCCCACCACAGCAGCACAACACTGATGGCCAAAGTACTGAATTTAACTAGATTTTCAGCCTTAATCCATGAAAGAAGAGTAATCTGCACCATCAAAATGATCACTGGGAGAATCTCAGTGCCCAACATTTGGGATACTGTGTGTTGGCAGATCCCACAACCAGCTCTCTGCTCCATTCCCAAGCTTATTGCTCTCTTAGAGGCTACATCTTAAAGATGGTTTCCTCCCTAATCAAATGCCCCATCTAGTTCAACTCCTGGATGCCGACGTGTAAAATCATAGAGGACAAGAAGTATAGACATCTCATCTTAGATCCGCATGTTGTGTCCACAGCCATCAACTGATCTGAGATCATTCCGGCTCAACAACAGTCTCACAGGAAAACCAGACTGAAGAAAAGTATCTTGTGTTATTCTAATTTATTTTATTACTATTATTTTTTGTAATTTGATGTATTATTATTATTATTATTTTTAAAGTTAATATAATCTGCTTGATGTTATTAACACATAACTGTCCTTTACTGGTATTTAAGCTTTGTACTTACCCTGTATTATATTTCCAGTGAGATGGTATCTCTGCTGCTGCTTGTTAACCCCTGGCTTAGTGCTGTGAAGGGTTTGTAAAGGTAGGGTACCTGCGTGTACCTAGGAACCTTACAATAAAGATCGTATTTATATTTATTTTCACTCTATCGTGTGACTATGTTTATTGCATAACTGTGGCTGTTCCAGAACTTTTCATTATCCGGCACCCCCCAAAAAAAACTGGCAACAAACTTTTGAATATAAACTAAATATTTATAAATAGGAAATTGGATCACAGTGGCACCTAGATCTTGAACAAATCTGTTGAAGCTGTTTATAGACATAAATAAAATTATTTGGCCAGAAAACAAACAAAAAACTATGTACATACACATAACTAATGATTAATTATAAATAGAAATGTTTATATTATCTTACCTGAGCATTTGGATCACCAAGTAGCCTTACAATGGCAGGCATCATTCTAGCTATTACTAAAGATGTAGCACCAAAACTAAATGCAAGAAAAATACAAATTATATATATTTATAAAAAAAAAAACTTAATTCATACAAAAAAAAAAAAAAGTGTATTAGTTATTGGCAAAATTTTTAAACATTATTTCCTTTAAAGATTTCTTAAGATTTCATATGTATGCAAATATAGGTATTGGCTGGCCAGGATTAAAAAAGACATGTTAAGAGATATTGATTTATTAATTTAAAATTTATGTTGAGAAAGCCTTGTGGAGTGGCTTCTTCAGTATCTCCTTTCTTCACAGGCTATAAAAACTATACTGCAGTTAATAATATAGTTAGTTACTATATCAACGGGGACAAAAAAAATTCTCAAAACATGACCAGCATAAACTACATAGAGGTTCTGAATATATTTTACAGTGGGAGACATACTGGAGAATGAGTCTTTGTACAGTATCCCTGCATTATTATAGATAGAAGTTTAGTGGCATCATTAGCCATTTCTTACAATGAAACCAGAAAGCTACCTGGGATCTTTTTGTTTCTTCACTTACTGATAATTTTGCCTCCAGAGGAAATTATAAATTAAATGAATCACAAATTTGACACTGAATAAATATAGTATTAGTATTAGTAACGGCCGCATGGTGCAAGAAAGCCTTTGGCTTATGCTGCACCAGCCAAAAAAAGAAATCCGAACAAAACAATGATAAAAACAAAAAATAAATAAATAAATAGATAAATAAAATAAATAACTAATTAATAAATAAAAAAATAAAATAAAAAATAAATAAAAAGGAAATTAAACCTATCATCCTATGCGCTTCCCTTACCCGAAAGTACTATCCAGATGACCTTTGAATTTCCCCAAACTGTCGGCCTCTACCACCCATGAAGGCATCTTATTCCAGTAATTTATAACTCGCTGGCTAAAATAAAACTTCCTGCAGTCCAATCTAAACATTTCCCCCCCGTAACTTGAATTTATGTCCCCTAGTTCTAGCATTATTTATAATCTTGAAAATTTTGTCCTCATTCATTTTACTGATGCCTCTCAGAGCCTTAAACACCCTCAATCAAATCTCCTCTAAGGTGTCTAGTTTCCAAACTCTGCAACCCACATATTCAAAGTCTTTCTTCATAAGGACGCCCTTTTGCCGATCTCACCAGGCGAGTGACCCGTCTTTGCACCCTTTCAAGAAGCTCGATGTCCTTCTTTAGGTGCGGTCTCCATACTTGAACACAGTATTCCAAGTGTGGTCTAACATAAGCCTTATATAATGGGATTATCACGTCCCTATCTCTACTTGCAAAAGTTCGATAGATCATCGATAGGACACCATGGGCCTTCCTTGCAACCTGTTTACAATGATCAGAGAATTTCAT
Source organism: Mastigoproctus giganteus (assembly GCF_048544385.1). NCBI lineage: Eukaryota > Metazoa > Arthropoda > Arachnida > Uropygi > Thelyphonidae > Mastigoproctus > Mastigoproctus giganteus. Next base: position 55,405,392 of record NC_143588.1, read on the forward strand.
GTCTGACCGTATCTTAACACCCAAGTCCCTTTCCTCCAGTACTGGGTTTAGTTGAACTCCACCAAGTGAATACATTATTTTGGGATTACTGTTTCCCAGGTGTAATACCTTACACTTTGTTGGATTAAAGCACAGCTGCCATTTTTCTGACCATTCCTGAAGTCTATCTAGGTCTCTCTGAAGAAGCTCAGCTTGACAGTGATCATTAACTACTCTACCAATTTTAACATCTGCAAATTTAGACATCGCGCCCTCTATCCCTTCATCAATTGTAGTTTATGAAAATTAAAAACAACAGTGGTCCTAATACTGATCCTTGGGGAACCCCACTTCTTACATCAACCCAATCTGAGGAATAGCCATTTATCAGAACCCTCTGCCTCCTGCCCTGAAGCCATCCTTCTATCCATCTAAGGATTTTCCCAGTGATTCCAACCTGTTCCAGCTTATAAAGCAACCGCTCATGTGGGACTGAGTCAAAAGCTTTGCTGAAATCTAAATAAACAAACAAAATCTAAATATAAGCTGAACTAAAAGCTTTGTCATTTAAAAATATATATTTTTGAGTTAATATACAGAGACAGAGTTAATACAGAGACAGTAAGTACTTGTTAACCACATTAGCTGGCTAACATTTTAAAAATCAAGAATAAAAGTATAAAAACTATTATTGGACATTTTTATATTGAAGTTACTAATATTTCATTACTCAATATGTTATTATTTTTTATTTATATTGTTTTTCTACATATTGGGTAAAATATGCAGGAGAACCAAACACAAGACGTACTAGGCATACAGGTTTATACTGGCCATTTGTGTGATATGGTATGCATATATAATTAGAAAAAACATACAAAGTACTAGTCATATATGCTAAGTGGAGAACTGGCTACCTTTGTTAGCTACAGTCTTACAACAAACTATTCTTGATAACATTAAAAGATGTTTGATTCACCATTAATAATTCTGATGTTTATTAATGAAATTTAAACATATTGTCTAATTTTAGAAAAAAGAATGAAATGAAAAAATTTTAAATCAAATAATTGTTTTTATCAGTGTGAATAGGTTCTTAACAATAGTCACTCTAAGCCAAAACATTATTCACCTGATGACTACTGACATATTTTAAGTTGTATGCGTGCTCACATTTCACCAGATTTTAATCACAACCTTTCTTGACAAAAAAAAAAAAAAAAACCTTTCCCCGGGATGTGGCTAACACTTTTTCAGAAACAGTTCTACCACTGCACAGTATTATCCAATGACATCCCATCACCAAGATTTTTAATGTTTTTTGGTATTTTGAGGTTATTTACTTAATTGATGTTTGTTTGTTATTTGGTTTTTAGGAGGATTAGCAACTAAGGCCATATTGCTCCGGGATATACGGTGGTCATTCCCTGACCTTTCCACATCCTCCATATTTGGTGGTGACGGGCTTGAACCCCGGTCTAATCAAGAAGTGTGCTACGCACTGCTGCTCCTTCCCACCTGGCTACGGAGGCGCCATTACTTAATTGAAATTAGTATAACAGGAAGCTAATTCATAAAGTATTTACAGTCGGACCTCTCTTCAATGAACTTCCATATAGCAAAATTTTCTATGTAGCGAACTTTTTTGATTTCCCCTTGGACATTATGTTGAAAATAGTTTCCTTATAACAAAGAAAATTTCCATATAACAAACTGATTTCGAGAGACCTGGGTATGTATGTATTGTTCGCACCCCTGGCACCTTTAGACAAAGCTGATGCCATAGAAAGCACGAATTAAGAGCTAAAAGGATTAAGCATTAATCCCTTTAGCATTTAATAGCTAAAGGATCTAATTCCACAAATTAAGAGCCAAAACATTTTACAATTTAATGGTGCCTGTAAAACCCTGCAGGAGGAAACTAGCCAACCACAGCGGGGGATAGAAAAAGATGGAAAAGTTTGGGAGAGGCCTTTGCCCAGCAGTGGGTCAGCAATGGCTAAAAAGAAGTAAAACCTATACAACTTATACACTACTATGCCAAGAAGTTCCACTGGTCAGCTGTCCACAGACACTGCCAAAGATTAAGGCATATTCTCGACAGGGGCACTGGCTCTGGTCAACTTATTTTCTACTATTAGCATCCTATTAGAGAATTAGGAGAGAGATTTTCCTTTATCTCGGAAATTCATTTGTTGTTTCGAAGAAATGAACCATCCACACTTTCACAAAATTTCACCTGTCTCTGTTTACACGGTAACTACAAGTGGTCCCTAATTTCAGCTTTGTTTTAACTGTTGTTGTGGTGTTTTCTGGTGCCAGAGCTACTTAGGCCACATTGCACCTTGTTTTAACTACCATGCAAATAACCTTACAGTGTGTAAGCGTAGTTTGAAAAAGTGTAAGTGCTTAATAGTGTAGATCGTTGCATTAAGAAAAAAAAAAAAAAAACGCTTTAAAAGAAATTTTAAAGCGATTTCTTTTCGTTGTTTCCATCATGACTAAACAGGAATGGTATCCTAGGATCACAGAATGGACTCATGAAGGTGAAGCCATGCCTGACTAATCCACTTTATTATGATGGCTTAAGTGTGGAGCCAAGATGCAAGTCGTGATGGAAACAACTTGGCTTAAGTGTGGACCAAAGATGCAAGTCGTGATGGAAACAACGATTATTTTGCAAAAGCAGGTTTTGCTATAATGCTAATCAACAGAGATGATAGGGATGAACTACTAGAAGACATTGAGCAACCTTGGGAAGAGTTCCAAGCAAGGTTTGATCAGTGGAGAAATTGTTCTTAATGAATTGTTCTTAAAGTTTAAGCAAATTCTAACATTTTTATGAACAGTGTACAACAGAAAATAACCAAATATTTTACAACATAATTCTTAAAAGTGTACTAATAAATTGTGGGCATCATGTAAGTAGTCATGTCATATGTATTCATTAATAAATTGTTTTAAAATGTTAGAATATTTATTCATTCCCACTCCTTTCCCATCTTTTACTATATTTCTGAATTTTCAGTATTTTTCATTGTCGAAAAGGTCATTTCTTTATACCGAAATTTCTGTATAACAAATTTTTTCAAGGGAACGATCGATTTCGTTATATAGAGGTCTGACTGTAGTTATAAAAAGCATGATTTCATATCTATATAAAATGTACTTTTTCTCATTTACAATCTCAGTAATTTATCAACAATGGGCCCTCAGAATTGACAAATGCTATATAAATTTCAAGAAAAAAATCTTTAAAATAAAAAAATCAAGTATATTAAAACAATAGTATACGTAACTTAAGTAAAATAATCATCTATTCATTTTTAAACATACTTAGTACTTCACTCTACTTTTTTCTCCAAAGTATAAATTATTTCAAATTGTCTATCATTAATATCAACTTTCACCAACTAATTTCAAACTGTTTTCAGCATATTAACTGCACCAGTTCTGTTCACACTTGTTTTCAAAGTTATTATTAAAGCTGTTATTATTATTAGCTATATGGTGCAAAGAAGCCTGAGGCTTGTACTGCACCAGCCATTAAAAAAAAATTTATCGAGAGAGAGAGAGAGAGAGAGAGAGAGAGAGAGAAGAAGGGAATCAACAAGAAAGAGAAGAATGACGATATCCAGCTCAGGACCCTGAGTATCCCAAGCCCCATACTCACCAGATGTGAGCCCTCAGGGCTGAACTATCTTCGACAAAATCTCGAAAATCATTAATTTCTATTTCATATTTTATCAGAAAACTTAAATTTCTTATTTGTTTTTCACCGTCTTGCCACAGAGACGAAAGTTCTTTCGTATTCCACAATTCCAGGCAGCATATGTTTAAAATTTCTTTCAATTCCTCATCATCAATAGTATCATTATTTTATTTATTCAATTTAAAATTACTCTGTTGCATTAATAAATTATCCTTAATAACCTGTCACGAGGTAATTTTTTAAATGTGTTCTTACTTTCCATTCCTTCAAATTCTTTCAACTTCAACGTGCTCTCAATTTTAGCTTCATAATTTCCTTTAGAATTTTTCAAATTAGCGATAGCATTGATAGTTAGAATAATTAATTTATTTGCTTTTACCATAGTGATTCTGTAAAGCTTCTGAAAGGTAAGAGAGCTCCTACAGGACATCAATCATTATTGCTAAATCGTTAAGAAATTCCAGATTGAAAAGTCGATTTAATAATCCAGAATATTTAATTAACTTTCTGATTCAAAATGTTTGCTCAAAGTAGGATAATTCCTCCGACCCTTAATTGCTGTCTGTAAGTTACAAGCTGCCCATTGTGGCCCGAAAACACAACCGATCTTTATAGTTTCCACATCAAGTTCTTTAGCAATCATCCTTAACTCACGCTGGTTTTTTGGAGATTGGTGATAGTTGTTTTTTTTGTTGTTGTTTGTTTAATTATTGCCTGTATGCCATTATATTTTAGAACATTTTCTTCACAGTGAAAGCCTCGATGCGGTTTCCAAATCTGCCAACATTTCATCTTCGGAAAGTTTACTTAATATCTTAGTTGCCTCATCCCCGCCCGACGTTGTTACTGTCACTAGTCCTTTGAATACTGTGCAAAATATCGGAATCACTCAGAAATTCAGCTACTGTGACCATGTAAACATAGACGGAGAAATTTACTGAAACACGTGGATTACTCACTTCTCCAAAAAACATATGACTTCTTGTCGGCGTAAAGGAGAACCACAACACAGGTTGACCAGAGACTATTATCGTGTCAGGAATGTTCTTAATCCTCTGATTGGCTATTGAATGCGTATTAACTAGCGCAACTTCTCAGAATGTGGCTGCATAGGTTTTACGGACACCATTAACGTTGTGGGACGGTAATCCCTTTCACTCTTATTCAAACTTTCTAATTACCTAAAGGCCAGAGGTGAGGACAATGCGCACAAAGTTGTATATCGTAATCCGTTTGTTCTACGGAAATTGGTTTCCATAGAAACCAAGGGGAATTCAAAAAAAAAATTTCCTATGAAGAAGTTCATTAAACAGAGGTCCGACTGTAATTAACTCAAAAATGAAGCAATTTTAAAATCCATAACTGGTCGATTGTGTCATTAAAATGATGGGGATGGGGCCCCACTCACCCCACCGTAGTTCTGGCTCTGTCTTTACTCACTTCTGATTAAAGCATTCTGTGAATCAAAAACCATGACCACAATATCATAAAATGAGTAATATCCAAAGAGATTTGTGGTAAAAAAGAAAAAGGGAAATTCAATTTCAAGAGAGAGGACTAGAGTGGATGAAGATATTCATTTGGCTCTATTAACTGGAAAGACAATTATATGCTGTCAGATATGAGTTCATTATGGGAAGTATTCAAGGGATTTATCAAAGAAGCTACAATGCATTTGTTCCAGTGGAGAAGTTCTGCAAAAGAAAGAATGGTGCAAGGAAATTGATGATATGGGTTTAATTGAGCAAAAGAAAAAAATCAAGAGATACCTACAAACTATTGTGAGATACTGATTTACATCATGAGTATTATAAATGTACAAAACCACTGATGGGGTAAGATATGCAAAAGCTCAGTATGAGAAATCACTAGTAAAGAGAGGTAAAAACAGAAACAAGGAATCTTTTCATATGTGAGCACAAAAAACAGAAAGCTATAAATCACATAGGTACCTTACTTGAGAAAAACAGAAAATTCACAGAAAATCCAGCAGAAGAGGCTGAAAAGTTAAACATGGTACTTTGCAATGACCTTTACAGTTGCAAAGCAGTTTAAGGTAAAAAGGAATAATGATGATAAGGATTCAGACTGCTGTAAATTAAGTGACATCTCAAAATCAGAGAAGAGCCCTATGGGAAAAATGGCTAAAGCTGAGCGAAGGTAGAGCTTCAGGAGTGGATGGTATATATCCTGTTATATTAAAAAAGCTGTATGAGTGAATCATCGTGTTGGGGATGTTAATTAAAACACATCATCACACTAAAGGACAATCCACCTGGAATGGAGAAGCACTAATGTCTCCCCAATCCACAGAAGAGGAGCAAAACACATAATGGGCAACTGTAGACCAGTGAGATTGACTTCAGTAGTGGGAAAGATCACAGAATCTGCGGTTAAGGATACAACATACAAAGATACCATCTAAACAGGAATGGTATCCTTGGATCATAGCATGGACTCATGAAGGGAAAGCCATGCCTGACTAATCTACTTTATTATGATGGAGTTAAAAAAAGAGTTGTACCTAAAACTCAACTCGGACATTATTTACTTTGACTTCAACAAATTTTTAATGTGGTTACCCATAAAGGGCAGTTATATAAACTGGAGCAAATTGGGATTACCAATAAGATCCTTTACTGGATCAAGGGATGGTTAAAATACAGGAAACAGAAAGTAATGATAACAGGCATTCCTCAAGAAAGACCAGTGTAGCAAGTAGGGTTCTTGGGGATCAGTATATTGGGACTACCTTCTATTTCTCATCATCCTTAATAACATCCATGAGAGAATGCAGGGTAAGTTGTCAAAGTTTGCTGATGATTTAAAGATAGGAAGGGTAGTTAATGGCTAGAACCAGACCACTTGCTTCAAATGACTTACCAGTTCCACAATGTAAAGTTTTGCACCTGGGGAACAGAAACACAGAAGTCAGATAGGGAAAGTGGAGTTAAGTGGTCCAGGACAAAAGAGCCTTAGAACTCAGAAACATGAAATTTTTCATGCGATGTAAACCACATGGTGGCTAGGAAGGCACATTGTATCCTACCTATGATATATATATATATAAAAAAAAGTGTGAAGATGGAAGTGTAAATTACACAAAATGCCAAAAGCTAATAAGAAAAGGCGGCTAAGGTAAAGAAAAAGGTTAAGTCGCACTTCCCTTTAGGTAGAGCACTTCAAACAGCAGCATTTTAGCAGAGCACAACCATGAGGAAGGTATCAAAAACATACAGATTGTTACCCTATACTTGTAAGGCTAATCATAATTTTCTAGGATTCGCAAGAGTTATTTTTAGTATAGCAGAGAGAGAGAGAAAGCCAACATGAGAACCGTCGGCTAACTTACGCAGAAAATTAGTTTCCCGACACGGCACTCTAGTGCTGCTCGCTCAGTAAACAGACAGTAGGTGTTATCAGTCGGGAGTAGAAATCGAGAAGAATATACTGATTGACAGGTAGGGGTGGCTAACGATGAAATGATTGGTGGTGGAGACAACAGACAACAAGCTACTGTGTAATCATTGGTTGGCATTATGATATGTATTTACCAGTAAAGAATGGTGCATAATAGTTTTGTAATGAAGGGTAAACAGGTAATAGTAGCAATGAATCTTAAAGATGGAAGAAATTTGTAAGGAAAATAAAACGTTCCTTGATTTTTTGATGAAAACTAAATTAATAAGACCAAAATTGTACTGTTTTAAGTGCAATGATTATTTTCAACTAATTGAATCACGAACAGGGTCATGTGGAAACTTCTGGTGTTGTAAAAAATGTTATTCGCAAGTTTCTTTATTGAAACAGTTTAATGGGGGGGAGGGGGACTTCCATTGAAAAAGATAATGTACATTATATACTTTTAGTCAATGTGCACGCCAGTAACTACGACAGCATTCCATCTGAAGAGGCGCCTCCATAACCAGGTGGGCAGGAGCAGAAGTGCATAGCACATGCTTGATTAGACCGGGGTTCGAGCCCATGACCACCAAATACAGAGGATGTGGAAAGGTAAGGGAATGACCACCGCATATCGTCGGAGCAATATGGCCTTAGTTGCTAATGCTCCTAAAAACCAAATAATAACATAATATAACCATCTGGAGATTTCGAAAGTAACAGCAATTAAGTATTATAAGAAACTAAGAGATATTTGCAAATTGTAATTGATAAAAAAAAACACAATTAAGTAGGGTGGACCGGGGAAAATTGTAGAAGCAGACGAAACTGTATTGGTAAAACCAAAACTTCACAGAGGAAGAAATTTAGCTGCTAAGAAGAAATGGGTATTTGGTGTGTTTGAAAGAGAATCTAAATTCGTCTTCATGAAATTGATAAAAAATCATGAAAAAAAAAAAAAAAAAAAACTGTTTGTGTATTATTAGGAGAGTAGTGAAGAAAAATACTACCATCACAACAGATGAATGGCATGGATATAGTCGTATTACGGCCTTAGAAAAAAAGAATTACAAACATTTAACGGTGAAGGGATCCACATACAAGGAGCACATACGAATAATATCAAAGCCCAGTGGAAGAAACTAAAAAGTGTAACTAAAAGAATAAATGGCAGCTGTAAACATAATGTTGAAGGGTCACATCAATGACAAATTGCGAATAGCTATTCACGTCCAACTGTATGATTTGTATTCATGAATTTTTTTTCTGAAAAAGTTTCATTCCATTCATTTTTACGTTCTTCATTATGTTTTTTTCTCATTATTAAAGGCAGATTTTTGGAGTTCAGTGTCTTTACTGTATTATTGATTTAGCTTTGGTTACGAAAAAAGGAAAAGGTTTCTTTATTTTTCGTTGTATTTCATAACCTGAGCTTAAATGGTAGGTTAGGAAATAAAAGAAAAAGTTTCCTTATACAGTAAACCCCCCACTATTCGCGAGGGTTACGTTCTTGAGAAATGCCGTGAATACTGAAAACGCGAATACTGAGTTATGGCTCCCATAGTAATAAAGGGGTTCCGTTCCAAAGTATGAAATATATAAGAAAAACTAGGCTAAAATTTTGTCTATGTATGTATTATATGTACCTTCATAATATGATTATGTATATAGACAGTACATAGTGAAATGCAAGAATATAACATCGAAATAAAAATAAGAAACAATTTAATATTAAATGTAATATTTATTAGAAATTTCAAACAAATCTTTCAAACCAGCACCTTTGCTAGCTAAAAAAACTTATCCCGCCAGTGCTATCACCAGTTTTGCTAAAGTGTTGATAAAGGAGTTTTGCCTTTTCACGAATGATGAGTGAACTTAATGGAATTTTATTTTGAGTTCGGTCTTCTATCCACAGATTTAAAGCCTTTTCCATTTTTTCTAATTTAATATCACGAGTTAAAGAGCAAATTTTTGAAGAAATTAGCTCGTTTTCACGGACACTTTGATCGTACCGTTGACTCATTGATTTAATAATGTTTTGCCACTGAGGAGACACTTTCACCATTAGAAATTTTATCTAATAACTCAATTTTATTCGCTAATGTCATCATCACCTTCTTTGATCTTTTCACATTTCCCTTGTTATTCGTAGCCATATTTTTGTACGGGTTAGAAAGAACTTGTCCACAATAAAGTCACTTTCTTCCGTTAACACACTCGAAAAAGTCTGTTTTACATGCAAAACGGTAGATTTATCACTTTTGTAAGCATATCAATTTATTAATTGATAAATTATTCAATTTATAAGCATATAAATTAAAAGAAAACGACGAAACCTTCCATGACAAGCGCATAACACATACTACAGGATTAGCGAGAAACATCCAAGCTCGCGATTTTGTCACCCCATCCCACCCACCCACTGAGTGCTGTTTTTACTGGGAAAGATAATTTTAGCCATGCCCATATTTATTTATGGCGGAAAATGTTCACGGCGCTTTAAAATTCACATTTTTTTAGGTTTCATTTTATATTAAATCAGCGACAGCGATACCGCAAATAGCAGGGGTTTACTGTATTTCGCGACCTAAACTTAAACGTTTGGTTGGGAAATAATAGAAAAAGAAAGAAAGATTCTTTATATATATATATATATATATATATATATATTGAATAGCTATAGAGGTGTTGATTGACGTTATGATACGTGTGTATCCGCATGTATCTTTAAAAATAATACACGTGTGTGTATCTTTAAAATTAAAAGACAGTAATAAAAAATTAATATTTTGTTGATAAACAAAATATGCGCTAGTCCATCCATGATTCTAAAGAAATGGGTTGCCCCCTCCATTTCAGGAGGGGGTTCAAGCTTCCATGGGATTCAAGTGGAGGTAACCTGACCTTTTTTCACCATTAGGGCATAATTATTGAACAAGAAAATAAAAAGAGTCAAAATTTATTTTTATGAATGTATTTCTAAATATGACTGTCATTCTAAAGAAAAAAGGTTAGGTTACCCCCTCCACTTCGAGAGGGGTTAAAGTTCCCATGGGTGAAAAAGGTTGGGGCAAGTTACCATTAGTGATACTAAACCGATGTTATTGTGTGTTGTGTTCACGCACCAATCAGCACATCATTTGCCACGCCTACTTGTCAATCAATATATCGTTCTCGACTTTGCTCCAGACTGATAACACCTACCGTCTGTTTACTGAGTGAGCAGCACTAGGTGGTGTATCGGGAAACTGATTTTCCGCGTAAGTAATTTGATGTTTCTCGTCGTTCTCGTGTTGGCTTTCTTTACCTTCGCCGAAAAGGACAGCAGAAAAATGAGAAATTGTAGGTGTGAAAAAGAAAGAAAAAATTATAAAGCCAATTAGAGAAGGTGACCTGTAAAGTAAAAATGATTAAGCCAAAACGATTAAATTAATAAAGGTAATAGTAGTTAGCATCAGATATGGGTGGGCAAACTTGGCTATAAGTAGTAAACAGAGCATCAAGAATGCATTCCTTGATGCATGATCAGGTGTAGTCCCCTGATGAAATACCTGATCATATATCAATAATTACTTTGGCTAACATCAGATTTTATCGCATATTTGCTCTTTTAGTATTAACCGCATGGTGCAAGAAAGCCTATGGCTTATGCTGCACCAGCCAAAAAAAAAAAAAAAAAAAAACCCAAATAAAACAATGATAAAAAATAATAATAATAAATAAATAAATAAATAAATAATAATAATTAATAAAAGAAAAGGGAAAAACCTATCATCCTATGTGCTTCCCTGACCCGAAGGTACTATCCAGATGACCTTTGAATTTCCCCAAACTGTCAGCCTCTACCACCCATGTAGACAACTTATTCCAGTAATTTATAACTCCCTGGCTAAAATAAAACTTCCTGCAGTCCAATCTAAACATTTCCCCCACGTAACTTGAATTTATATTCCCTAGTTCTAGCAACATTTATAATCTTGAAATTTTCGTCCTCATTCATTTTACTGATGCCTCTCAGAGCCTTAAAAACCTCAATCAAATCTCCTCTAAGGTGTCTAGTTTCCAAACTCTGCAACCCACATATTCAAAGTCTTTCTTCATAAGGACGCCCTTTTGCCAATCTCACCATGCGAGTTACCAGTCTTTGCACCCTTTCAAGAAGCTCAATGTCTTTCTTTAGGTGTGGTCTCACACTTGAACACAGTATTCAAACTGTGGTCTAACAAAAGCCTTATATAATGGGATTATCACATCCCTATCTCTACTTGCAAAAGTTCGATAGATCATCGATAGGACACCATGGGCCTTCCTTGCAACCTGTTTACAATGCTCAGAGAATTTCATGTCTGACCGTATCGTAACACCCAAGTCCCTTTCCTCCAGTACTGGGTTTAGTTGAACTCCACCAAGTGAATAAGTTATTTTGGGATTACTGTTTCCCAGGTGTAATACCTTACACTTTGTTGGATTAAAGCATAGCTGCCATTTTTCTGACCATTCCTGAAGTCTATCTAGGTCTCTCTGAAGAAGTGATCTTGACAGTGATCATTAACTACTCTACCAATTTTAATATCATCTGCAAATTTAGACATCACGCCCTCTATCCCTTCATCGACGTTGTTTATGAAAATTAAAAACAGTGGCCCTAATACTGATCCTTGGAGAACCCCAATTCTTACATCAACCCAATCTGAGGAATAGCCAACTTTTTACGACTTATAGCCAAATTTGCCCACCCATATCTGATGCTGGCTACTATAACCTTTATTAATTTAATCATTTTTACTTTACAGGTCACCTTTAATTGGCTTTACAATTCAGCCTATAATTTTACCTAATTCATTATAATACATAGGATTTCACATTCTTTTTCACACCTACAATTTCTCATTTGTGTCCTTTTCTTAATAGCTTTTGGCATTTTGTGTTATTAATTTGCCTGAAACAACGTGTAGTCATTTTGCTCCACACCTGATTCCCTTTTTTTGTGGGTGTAGTGAATAACATACAGTTATCTAAAGTTGTTGCTTGGTTTTCATAGCAGCTTTCAATCTTCTAATAATCGCTCGTTGAAGAAACATTTCAAATCATGTTTGACTCCTTGATATAGTGGTTGTAAAGACCACCAGAAGATTTGAAATCAGTTCCTCCTAATTTTTTTTAGCAAACTCTGGAGACATCTTTTTGAGGTGATGCCAGATGTTGGAAGGCTGAATGAATGTGCTTGCTTCAACTAAGTTAATGTTGTCATTTTCAATTTATCATAATCCCAATTTTGTATTTCTTCTTCTTTTCAATGTGCATTCTGCTGCAGCAAGAATGCTTTTCTTTTAACAAAGGAATGCTGTTCAAAATTGTCTAAGGAAGTTTTGTTCTTCAGCAGTTTTGTTCTTAAGTGGCCTTAGACAATCCAGAACACTCAAACTTCACTCTTAATTGTCTAATAAAAGGTAGCCATGAATAATTTTTTTTTTTTTTTTTTTTTTTGACACAGCCCAGATACTGTTTCACCACTACAACTTATGGTACTGTTGCAAATCCTTCTACACTATAAAGTATAGCTAAATAATGCACCACAAGCTTCCGAAACAAAGTGTAATCTCCAAAAAATAATGCTGATTCCACAATAAAACCATTTTAATTGGGGTTTTAAGTAGCTTCATTTTGTTAGGTGCATTTACTCGTCCAGATGTGACAAATTACTTAGGATAAACAACTCGTGGAGGATTTTAAAAAGTGCTGAATTAAGTGGAAGATGAATTAACAACAGATGAATTAAAGGAACAGAAATTAACATAAACCAATGGAAGTGAGAACGAGACTTATAAAATATTATGAAATAAGCAGGGTGATGAATTAAGGTTGTGAATTTATTAAGATTATACTATATTTTGCTAAATTAACTAAAAATTACATATATAAAGTAACAGTTTTAAAGACAAATTATTAAAAAAAAATTGAAATAAATTGTGCAAATATTAATGAAAGACAATTTAATCCATGTTTATCTAATACATGATAAATAATTTTGAGAATCAGTTAATATTTTGTTTCACTTGTCATGAGTATGATAGCAAAGCTTAATGACAATACAATTAATGTATTATCATTATATAAGCATTTTCACTGATTTTTTTGTGACGGTATGCAACAGTACGGCGTACCAGCACCTACAGTGACATGTGACACTCGGATGCAGTGCACTTCGAAATTTGTAATATTCTGTAAATTTTATTTATTTATTTTTTTTTTTTTACATGTTTATCTACTATTCAAATAAGCTTAAAATTACTTAGCTAAATTTGCATTTTTCACTGTCTATTGTTAAGATATTTTCTATATAAAACTGTATAACCATTTTTATAATTCTAAATTGCTCAGTCGGACTTCTGTTTCATTATTTTTAATTCCCCTTAAAAGTTACATTTAAAATAGTTTCCGTTGAGCGAGAAAATTTTCATATAGTGAACGGATTAGGAGAGAATTAACTCGGTACGTACTGTTCGCATTTCTGGCCTTCAGGCAATTAGTGCTGCTGAGCGAATTAAGAGAGCTAAAGGGATTACCATTCTATAATTTAGTGGTACCTAGTAAAACCTATCCGACCACCTGTCCCACCTGTTACAGAGAAGTCGCGCTGGTCAACAGTGAGCAGATCAAGGTGTATTCCCAATGGGCTCTGGCCCACCTTCTACTGCAGTGGTGTCTAACCTTTTCCCATACAGGTGCCATATTCAAAAAAATTCAAAGTTAGATTTCTTTAGTGTTACATTTTCGATATCTTGTTGCACGTAAAAGTAAAATTGAAAATATTCGAAAATTTTATTAAGTACAATACACAATTACATTAACTGAACAAAACATTTAATGAGAATTTTTTTCCTAATTAACAAAATTTAAAATGCTGTTTTAGTTCACTTTCCTCGCGGACCGTAGGTTGGACACCTTCGTGAATCAAATGTAAGCGCCCCGTTCGAGAATTAGCAGGGACTAATTTCTTTTACCCCGACAAATAATCATCTGTTATTTCGCGGAAGTGTGTTATCCACATTTTTCGTAAATTTTCTCTATCTCTGGTCACAGTACCTGAATATCCGAATGACACTGACATTTTCAAAAAAAAAAAAAAAAAAAAAAAAAATTCAAATTTAAGAACTAGTGACAATATCGATGACGAGAGAAGGAAAGCGAGAACAATAAAAGGTACTGAACCTTCTAAGCATGAATTGTTGGCATTTGGTGAAAATGAAGTTAGAAAATTGTCAATTAGGTTACAGTTAAATGCAATTTGTGGATTTCGGGGGTACCTAATTGAAAAGATGGTTTCGGAAGAACTGAAGAATTTGATGGACGCTCTGAGTATGATAGCAATTTCATCGAGTGAATGTGAACAAGGATTTTCACAAATGAATCTGATTGTCAGCCCAACCAGAGCTTCGTTGACGACAAAAACACTTTCTTCACTACTGTTTCTTAAAATTGTAGGCCCACCGCTGACCCGCTTCGATCCAGCAAAATATGTCGATTCGTGGCTGCTTCGGAAAGGTCATTCAGCAAGAGACACACAAAGAGGAAGAAAAGAAGTCTGCATAGGGTGTCGGATGAGAACTTAATAAAAATTTGGAATATTCTACAAAAACTTTATTATAAAATTATTTTTACTTATTTTTTTTAGAGGCCATAGTTTAACGAAGGTCCCTTAAAATGTCTGCCTGTCCATCCATCTGTCACAGCATTGTATCTCTGGAACCACTCAACCTATTGACTAGAAATTTTGCATGGGTTTGCACATCAAGTGGGCCAACATAACGGCATATTGATCATCGTTGACAAAAATTTGTCTGAGAAATGGAGGGGGGGTTAAAAATGTTGTTGACAACCTATAGCTACACCGTTGGAAAGATCTCAACGAGTATGTTTAAAATATAATTTTAATAAAATATTTTTATTATTAAAAATGGCGGCGTCAGACAGAAAAATGTAATTTTCTGTGTCCCCCCCCCTCTATTTCCGTCGCTAGAGCTAAAAATTTAAAAATCACATTAACCATGCGTTATTCGATGCTTATCAAGGGAAAACTATTGCGATTGAAATATATCATTTATTTTTGTGTTAAAATTAGTTCAAAATCTTTTGTTTGTTGCACTTCAATTTATTGAATTTCAATAGTGTGCTTCTTTTTACTAAGTAACTCTCCTTTTAGTGACAGAAAGGTTGCTAAATAGTTAATAATTCTATAAAGGTCATTTATAAATTTTGCAACAAGGGTGTTTTTTTTTTTTTTTTTGGTAGTTGCTGGTGCATAGGCTTCTGTGGCCATAACGCACCTCCCAAAGTTTTTGCAGTACTTTGACCCAAGCCCAAGGCGGGAATCGAATCCGCGACCTTTGGGTTGCCAGGCAGGCACTTTACCCACCCGGCTAGCACGACAAGAAGTATTTTTTAACAATTTTCAAAGCTGGGGTTGTCCCTGCAAGGAGGTACTCAGAGAGCAAGTATTGAGGCGGTAGTGGGGAGGCACCTGCGTGGAGTCTTGCAGGACCCTCACCTGCCAATCGCTTCTCCTCCAAGACTTTGATTGTTTCTGCAGGAAGAAGTCAGAGTCGCTTCTCCCACCCTTGGTATTCACAATAACTGGAAAGACTCAAATAGACAATGTTTTCGTTATTTCCTAAGTTTTAGGCCAAACCGGGGTACCAGAAACTTTTTTCAAGTACCATAAAGTTCTCTATTTGAGATACTACACTAACGACAATTCGTGTCATCCTGAGTGCCCGGCACTCAGTAGTTGACCGATTATTTACTTATTTTTCTATATATATTTGAATAATAAATTTATACTTAATAAACTGTGTTAATATACTAAATTTGTTGTTCTTACTCCAAAAACATTACTACGAAAGTAACTATCAGGGGAAAAAAAATTTTTAGAGTACTTTTCATATCCTTTTAATTTTCAATTTTTCCTGTTTTTTCCAATTTTTCACAAAAAAAGCATTGAGTATTTTTAAATTCTGTATGTTAAAACTTTAAGTAATTCTTACTTAATAATATTTTGCATTATATTTTAATAGAAGAGAAAGAATCTTTAAAAACTTACGTATCCAATGTATCTTGTAAGAGAATCATCACTTGCTCTCTCACTTTCCAGTTTTTGTGTGTGAAGGCAGTCATGAGCTTCTCAAAAATATACTATAATAAAATAATTTTATAACTAAACAAGAAATTCTATCAACAGATTATATATTGAGCAGTAATGCACAACCTTTTACTGAAAGGGCCACTATTGTTTCACCTTTCATACACAGCCTGTAGAAAGAAAAGGGCTTTCTACGGTTGTGTGTGAAGGCAGTCATGAGCTTCTCAAACATATACTACAATAAAATAATTTTATAACTAAACAAGAAAATCTATCAACAGATTATATATTGTGCAGTAATAAGATTAGTAAAACACTGAGCTACAAGGCTCAATAACTTCTACATTGTAACAATATATTTAAAAGAGTAAGAGATTACCTCAATCTTTTGTGTAGAATGCTTCCAGTCAATGCTCTCCAAATGTTAACAAATAAAATAAACAGATAAAATAATTTTAATGAATTCTTTCACTCATACAGACATGACCAATTCAACGCACAATGGAACCGAGAGCCCCAACCTGACCCCACACATCAAACCATGAGTATGAGAAGATATTGTATCAGAATAATTAAAAAGGGAAAACCACTTACAAGAATAAATAATTAAAATCATGATTATAAAATTTGGATACACACATCGAACATACAAATTAAATGAAATTTACTGTATTTTCCTTCCTAAAACAGACAAGGCTTTGACTGATCGATTACAAGCTAAATATAAGTCAGAAAATACGATACCCATTAATAAAACCAATAAAAAATACTTTATTTCTATACTGTACATCAAACAATGGTATAAGCAGCTCAAACTCTTTAAAGATAAATAATTCAAAATTGTAGCCAGGCCTATGCAGAAGCTACATAACATATTGAGAAACCACACAGTTCTTCCTTCTTTCTCGGTACAAGTAAATGATCTTGTATGCAATATTTCTTGTAATCAGTGCGATTTGTGGTATCAAGTGTTGACTCTGTGTACTCTAGATTTACACGTGAACAACATGCTGCTTCAGTCTACACATCACAAGCAGTTGCATCGCAATTGGCTTTTCATGCCGTCAATGAAAGTTACGCATTCTTATTTAATTAAGCAGAAATTTTAAACATACAACATAATTACATAAAATTATTGATTGCTGAAACCCTTGAAATGAAGTTACAAGCAAATTCCACTAACATATGTTTAAAATACTTAAAGGTACCGTCCTTACCTAATTTCGGATCTTTTTTATGCATGCATCAAGACAAGTAATCTCTCTCTCACCATGTTATTTCCAACCTGTGAACAAGACAATCAGTCGAAAAGTGTTATCTGTTTAAGGAGGTTTGTTTGTTATTTGGTTTTTAGGAGCATTAGCAACTAAGGCCATATTGCTCCGTGTTTAAGGAGGAAAATACAGCAAATTTCACTTAATCTGTTATGTTCAATGTGTTTATCCAAATTTTATAGTTTTGATTTTAATTATTCTGACAGTCTTCTCACACTCATGGTCGTGCTGAGTTGGTTTGATGTCTTTCGGGGTCGGGTTGGAGCTCTTGGCTTTCAATTCAGTTGTGTGTCAAATCGGTCGTGTCTCTATGAGTGAAAGAATTCATGAAAATTATTTTATTAGTTTACATTTGTAGAGCACTGACTACACAAAAGACTGGGGTAATCTCTTACTCTTAAATATATTGTACAGCACAACCGTTTATACTGAAAGACCCACATTATTGTTTCACCTTTCATACACAAACTGTAGAAAGAAGGACTTGACAAACTGCTCAGATAAAAGAATTTTTATTTATAACACACAAATGATATACAGTAGAGCGTCAATAATCCGCAATAATTGGGACCAAGGGTAGTTCGGACTTTGGAACTCATCAAAAATACTGTTCTGGAGACAGGAGGGGGGGGGGAAAGGATTAGTATGTTTAAAAATAAAAGCACTTAAAGTTGTACTTGCATATTTTTATTCACAGGTAACAAAACAAATGGAACTTTCAGACACAATAACATATATGTATAGGCCTTTAATGAAAACAATTACTTATTTTTTGCTGCACCATTTTCAAACTTTGTTCCTTTATTGCCAGATCTCTCACTCTTTTCAGAAAGAGTGGAGTTGGGCAGCATTCAGTTTTTCGATCGTTTGTTGATTTTCACATATCATTTAATTTTGTTAATTGGTAAGGTAATAAAAGTATAAATTGAGGCTTTATATCTTCATTTTTATAGCCTGTGGATAATATTTCACCGGTTTTCTCTTATTAGAATTGCCATTTAATAGAATCAAAATTCAATTTGCAAACTTGATCACAATAACAGGTAAGTAACGTAATTATTTTATAGCACCAGCGTAAAAAAAAAAAAAATTGCTGGCTCATTCAAATTTTCAGTGCTCTACTATATTTTTCACAGAGGAAATAAAACATTTAAACACCTTTAATAATTTTTAACAATAGGTGCAATATTTACTTTCAGTCAGTCACAAACTCAATTCAAATTCAGCTCTTCTTCTGTAAGTTAATTTTAAGTATGCTGATTTGTTAACTTCATTAATGAAAAATCCTTTTGAAAATACATGTACAGTAAACCTCAAATTATTAAGAATAATGGCGAGGAGTAAAAGCACAGATAATTAAAAATCATTTTATTTTACTCCATGCTTTTCATTTATTTATTTACTTTTTGGATAAAACATACACAGGGGCAACCTCCAATTATAATTTATAAACATCTATAAAGCATAATGATTAACTATCAAGTATCACATTTCCAACATGTAAAAAATTTAAATTAATAAAATGAGAACCCCATTATTGATTTAATTAACCTTCTATGATTGAATTTATTTCTGTAATATATTATTCTCCTGTTTTATTCATAAATTGAACTGTATCATGTTGCACTTTTCCTAAATGAAATTCTTCTTAAGATCAGTTGCAAATTGTTAATGCAATTTTAGTTGTTGTTAGGTTTGTTGGTGCATCAGCAACTGTGGCTATAATGCACTGATTTCTGACTAGTATATCTTTGTTGTTGATGCTGATTCTGATAAAAATTTAAAGAAAGTGATATTTATCAATCCATTTTAGAAAAACAAAAACGTCATCCATATCCTGACGATCTTCTTTTTTTTTTTTTTTTTGATTTGGTAGTTGTTGGCGCATCGGCTTCTGTGGCCATATTGCACCTCCCAAGGTTTTTGCAGTACTCTGATCCAAGCCCGAGGCGGGAATCGAACCCGCGACCTTTGGGTTGCCGGGCAGGTACTTTACCCACTCGGCTAGCCCGGTCGGCGACGATCTTCTAGAACATTACGTAGTGTTATTGATTTCAATTTTTGAAAAGTAAGGAGAAAGCAGTTTTTCGTTCTCTTAGATATAGTGGGCATTCGATAACGATATGCTTTACAGTGAGTGGACATGAACAGTTACTGCATTGTGGGGCATCTTCCTTTCTTAATAAATAACTGAGAGTGAGGTATGTGTGACCAATGCGCAGTCGTGCTAGTACAGTTTCTTCTTTTCTATTTCCTCTCAGACTGGATCGCCACTGTTTCGGTTCTTTCTTTATTTCAAAAAGTTTATTATTTGGTTTTTTTTTCCCATATACGTTTCCACTGTTGTTTAGAGGTCTGTTGTATAATGCATTTATAGTCAACATAAGGTGTCTGAAATTGGAAGCGATAGGATTTGAAGCATTTTTGGCAGCTAAATCTGCCTGTTCATTTCCTGGGATTCCAGAGTGTCCAGGAATCCAACAAAAAAATATGCGGTGACCAAGTGCATGAAATGCCATTAACTGAGTCCAGATTTGTTGTACCAGAGGATGACTGTTGGGGCGTTTACATTGCATACAATTCACGGCACTTAATGAATCGGTATATATTATGGATTGAGTATATGAGGCTTCTTTTATTTTCTCCAGGGCTAGTAAAATACCATACAACTCAGCAGTATAATTACTACATTCTGAGGGGAGCTGTTTGGCGATGATAGCATCTGGCAGGACTACAGCTATACCAACTTTACTGGTAGTCTTGGATCCATCTGTATATAGCTGCACGTAACTCCTAAACTGAGTGGAGTGGGCCAGATGTGATTGTCTGATGTTAATTTCTGGAAAATTATTCTTTCCCCATTTCTGATAGTATTTTTCAATATGTATTGTGGGTATTTGCCATGGCTGGATTTGCATGCTAGTATCCTGCATTATGTTATTCAGGCTGAATCCCCAGCTAGTGTTTAGAGCTTGAAGCCTAATGCCAGATGGTTTGTTGAGACATGATTTAGTTCAATAGAAGTTTTCCCATTTTGGTCTGAAGAAATATTGCCATATCAGGTGATGTGGTAAGCTGCTGATTTTTGCGGCATAATTTAGGAGAAGAATTTGTCGCCGAAGGTCTAGCAGCAGTTCATTGGCTTCCATATATAGACTTAAAATGGGAGATGTACGAAAGGCAACCAGTGCTATTCGAAGTGCACTATGATGAATGGGATCAAGCCATTTCAGAACACTTGGCCTGGCTGAGGCGTATGCAGGAGATGCATAGTCTAAGCGGGATCTAATTAATGAGCGGTATAAATGTAGCAACATGTATCGATCTGCACCCCATGACATAGAGGAGATTACTCTGAGAATATTCAGTTTCTTAAGACAGCTGGTACGAATATATTTTATATGTTCAAGGAAGTTTAATTTTTTATCAAGTATTATACCAAGAAAACGAGTACTTGTTTGAAATGTAATACAATGGGAGTCTAACTAAAGGTTTGGAACAGGATGCAATGTACGTTTATGACAGAAGTGTACTGCAGTTGTTTTCAATTTAGAAATTCTGTAGCCACTGTTTTTTTCCCAAGAGACTATTCTATTAATGGTGCCTTGTAGTTGTCTCTCAATAAGTCGCATATTTTGAGAATGACATGAGATGGCAAGGTCATCAGCATACAGGTATGCATCAACTGTGTTAGGTATACAATTGGTTATAGAATCGATCCTGATGGCAAGAAGTGTTGCACTCAGCACTGAGCCTTGGGGAACTCCCTCTTCTTGAACATATGTTCCAGAAAGTGACGAGTGGTAAAGGACTTGGAAGGATCTGTTAGATAGGAAGTTCTGAATAAATTTCGGGAGATGACCCCGAAGACCAGATTTACGTAAATCCCGAAGAATCTCATAATGCCAAGTTGTATCAAATGCTTTCTCGATGTCAACTCATATCATAACAAAATGTTCACTTCTTAGAAAGGCGTTCCAAATATTTGCTTCCGCTTTGATAACGAGATCAAGCGTCGATCTACTTCTCCGAAAACCATACTGGCTTGGACTCAATGTTTTGAGTCTCCAAATACCACGTTAGTCGAGAGTTAAGTATTTTTTCCATTGTTTTTCCCAAGCAACTTGTTAGGGAGATAGGTCGATAGTTTGTGGATCTGTGTGGTCTTTTCCTGGTTTCGGGAAGGCTAGCACATAAGAATGGCACCAGCTGGTGGGGTAATATTCCTCTAAGAAAATTCTATTATAGAGTAGTAAGAGAGCACTTAATGATCTTTCACTTAAATGGGAAATCATTGCGTAATAAATTCCATCAGGACCTGGAGCACTGTTTTTCACTTTTGTGAGTAATTCAGTCATGGTCAACGGCAGATTGTATGAATGTTGGAGAGCAGTATTAAAATTCAGTTTATACTTTTTTCTGTACTGCATTTTAGCATCTGAAAGGCTGGTTCATAGGCGGAAACAGCTGAGAGTGATTCAAAAGACGAGCCGAATGCATTAGCAAGTTGCTCAGGTTCAGAAATTTCCTTTCCTTTCAGAAATAGAATCGGAGAAGTAGCAAGTGAGTATTTGCCATTGATACGTTTGATTTTTTCCAGACTGTGAATCTGTTTATTGTGGCAGCACAGCGTGCCCATGCTTCTTTTTTACTCATTCGTCTTACATGACGAGCCTTAGCCCTTGCTCTTTTAACCTGTAGAAGGTTGGCTGTTTTCTAAACTGATTCCAGGATTTATTTATTTTTCTTTTAACAATGCTACATGCTTCATTCCACCACATTTTTGGATGGAATCAGATTTTAAATGATGATTTCGGGATAGTGGATTCAGCTGCTGTCATTATTCGTTGTGTAATATAGCTTACTGCAGAATCAATGATAGTGGAATCTAAATGAGCTATTTCTTGATATTTAGCCCAGTTGGCCTTGTCAAATTTCCAAATTGTTCTAATTCTGTTGAGCGGAGGAGAACTTGTACAGAAATTACAGATGATCGGAAAGTGATCACTACCAGGAGGGTTGTCAGTAACTGTCCAGTCTATGTGAAGAAATATTGTTGGAGAACATACTGTTAGATCAATGGCAGAGCTTGAGCCAGATGGTACATGAACATATGTGTGATCACCGGTGTTTAAAATAGTTGTGTTTATCCAAGAATTTCTCAATTATTTGTCCTCTGCAGTCAAGTTGTTCAGAACCCCATAGGGGTTATGGCCATTCCAGTCACCCAGAATACAGAAAGGAGTGGGTATTTGTCCTACTAGGTCATCTAAATCAGCAAGGGTGTAAGCGTGGTTTGGTGACAGATACAATGAGACTAATGTTATCGTTATGCCAATGGTGATACGGGCTGCAATTGCCTCCAATGGTGTTTGCAAGGGAACAGGTCTGGAGGGAATTGAAGAGTTTACTAACAGCGCTGCTCCTCCGTGTGCTGCATTAGAGCAGTTTCTATCTTTTCTATACATGGTGAAGTGTTTAATTGTTATAGATACTGCATTCATCAGGTTTGTTTCTTGTATGCGTGCTGCGACAGGCTTATATTCACTTAGGAGATTGTAGAGGTCATCTAAATGTGCACGAAATCCACAACAATTCCATTGAATCACTGTGTGCATTGTTTGGTTTTAAATGGAGGCTTTGGTTTCTTACGGCAGATTTTTTTTGTTTGCGCTTGTCTACTTTTGCTTTTTCTTTTTTTGGGAAGATCGGCCTACCCATGTCAATGTCATCCTCTGGATGAATCTCAGGAATTGAATCATCTTCATCTATCTTTTCATCAATATCCATGGTATCGGATATAAATTTAGTAGTGTTGCTTCTTTCAGGGGTCTTGGCTCATTCATTTGGTTTCTCATTAGGCTTCTTATCCGGAGGTATTGTTATAGGAGTATTTGCTTCTCGAGTAGCATATTTAGGAATAGGTTTTTCCTTTGATGAGGAGAGGAGTGATTTAGCCTAACCAGATACTGAGATATTTGGAGGGACTGAGCAGTCTGTCAGAGTTTCTACTGAGCGTAGCCATTGGGTAACTGAAGCATATGTAGGTGACTTAGCAGGTACTGCAAAATATTTTTTAGCTTCTTGATAGAATACTTTCTGCTCAATCTTATATTTTTGAATATTCTTTTCTCTTTTCCATTGAGGGCATTCCTTAGAGAAGGCAGAGTGGTTACCATGGCAGTTAGGACAAATTTGCATTTCAGTGTTACAGTTTGTGTGTGTATGCTCTTTTGAACCGCAGTTAGCACAAGTGGCTACACCTCTGCAGACAGTTTGGGAATGACCAAATTTTTGGCACTTAAAGCACCGGACTGGATTTGGAATGTATGGTCTTACTTGGCATCTAAGATAACCAGCTTTAATAGAAGTAGGTAGATTTGGTGTTTTGAATGTTAGTATCACTGTCCATGTGGGGACAGGCTCTCCATCTCTTTTAATAACAATTCTTTTGGCTTGTACCACGTTTTGATCTCAGTTCACGCACAAGCTCATCCTCTGATACGTTTAATTGATCCCACTCTGATATTACCCCTTTAGAGGAGTTTAAGGCGGCATGTGGGGTAACCTTATTGGGAATTCCACCAAAAGTGGATACATTCAATAGCCTCTCAGCATGTCTATGTTCAGTCATTTCGATTAATAAATCTCCGGATCTTAAACGCCGAACCATTTTTGGAGGGCCAGCCACTTTTTCGAGACATTTCTGTATCAAAAATGGGGACAGCTTACTCAATGGTTGGTCTGTGGAGGAGTGTAGTATTAGAAAGAGAGGAGTGGTCTTATCCGTTCCTTCTTTTTTTTTGTCTCTTAGCATGGGATACATTTGTGTCGTCATGATCTGGATTATGCTTGTCTAGCTGAATAATAAGATCCACACAAGGACTGTTTATTTTTGTCCATTGTTGCTCCTTTTTGCCCTGGGAGGGTGTCTTTCTTCTCCCACGTCTCCAGCCCCGCCACATGGAGGCAGGAACAGTGCCACCAGTGACTAAGCAATAAAGTAAGGTTATTTGTTAATGCGTTAGTAAGTTAGTCCTATGTACAAGAAGAAAGGTGTCTTTCCTTTCTGTTAGGTACACTAGCTTCTTTACTTTAGAAGAGCAAAATTAAATAAATCTGAAAAAATGCAAAAATAATACTATAAGTATCTGCCGCTCTTTATGAAAAACGATTGGAAATCACTCAGAAATCGCTATACTCACTCGCTTGGCACTCGGCGCCACAATTTTAGTAAAAGTAAGTATAGCTCATTTAATTCCACCAGCAACTAATTGGAGAATGTAATTTCCCTCCATTATAAATATATTTTATCTTTATAATGTATGAAACTGACCACGAAGGTCATAAGTTTACAAAACACAGTAAAACCAGATGATCCAGACTTTCTGTTAATCCAGACTGGATTTTCAGTCAGAGGAAAAATTCTATCGAAAAAAATATATGGAAGAAATTATAAAAATAACTGACTTATGAGTGGATTTCTGCAAATTGTACAATATATTTACAAGCGTGAGCTTGTAAATATATCGTATTAATGACATCCTTGTAAACAAGAACAGCAGGGATAAAGGGACTACAACTAGTCCATGTATACTAAGGGGTAACTGCCTGCTGCACTGGATAACAGCAAATGTGATGGTGTGCCACAGCACATGATTAGTAATGGGGAGGGGACATGAATCAAGCATTCTTGGAAATGACTCACAAACCAGTCACTCAGCTATTGTATTCAGTTGACAGCTGCTACTAGATTGTCCACGCATACACCTTATCACAGTTCTTTACCTACTGTATTGCTTTGTTTTCACTTGTGTATTTATTTTTTTGCAGTTTTGGGTTAACAGAAAATGCCAACAAAAAAAGATTATTTACCGTGTCAATGGAACAAAAACTGAATGCACTTTTTTACATTGATAAGGAGAAAAGTTTCAAAAAGATCACTCTCGATATAGGGATGGCAAAACAAACTGTTTCTGATTGGAAAAAAATAGGAAAGCCATCAAACTTTTGTGCAAAAATCGTGGCCAAAGACAGCTTAAGAAATAAGAGCTACCATTAAGCAGGCAAAAAATGAAAATTTAGACGAGGACTTATACATTTTGTTTCGTCAAGAACAAGAGCAAGGGGTTCCTCTCTCAGGCTCAATCCTTCAATCAAGGGCTCTTAGATTTAATGAAAAGTTAAGTAACCAGTCTTTTACTGCGAGTTTGGGGTGATTATCAAGGTGGAAGGAGCATCGTGAAATCTGACAGCTCAGAATTACAGGTGAAAGTCTTTCTGGTGATTGTGTTGCAAATGAAGAATTTAAAGTACAGTTTCTCAAGTTTGACAGCCTCCGTAGCCAAGTGGGCAGGAGCGGGAGTGCAGTAGTACACGCTCTTTGAGTAGACTGGGGGTTCAAGCCCCTGACTGCTGAATACGGTCGATCTGCCAACCCACACTGGACCAGCGTGGCAGATTATGGTCCATTTCCCTCAGCATGATTTGTTGAGGAGGTTTCCATCCTGCAGTGGGTTGATAATGGCTGCACTTTACTTTTTTCTCAAGTTTAGTAGTGAAGAAAGTTTAGTTCCATCCCAAAATTTTAATGCCAATGAGACTAGTTTATTTTTCAAAATGTTACCCAAAAAAAACACTTGCCTCAAAACTTGACTCTTCGGCTGAAGGATATATTGAGTAAAGAAAGAGTGACATTGCTTTTGTACAGTAACGCATCCCTGGAATTTAAAGTTACCGCTGTCAGTCATAGGAAAATCTGCTAAGCCCCATACTCTTAAAAATGTGAACTTAACTAAGAATGTAATTCCCACATCCTATTTGGTCTGTCCTTTCTGTACACATTGTTCTCCCCACATATAAATTCACTATCACTTGTCTGAGTAACACCATGTCTTGAATATCTATGATGACTGCATTTGTTGACTTAATCTGCACTACCAATTCATCAAATTTATTTACAATGTTCCTGGAATTGGTGTCCATGCACCTGTTCTTATTCTTAGTTACCCTAATACAGCCTACATATTTAGTTGTTACCAGCAATCCACAGAAGAGCTTCAAACTCCAACACCTTGCTTTTCAGACTGATCATGTTCCAATAGAAGCAGTGCAAGAATCACTTTCACCAATGGCTGTAGCTCTACTTAATTTAATAGTAGTAGTAGTAGTAGTGGCATGTGATGCAAGAAAGCAAGTGTATGAGCTTATGCAGCATCAGCCAAAAAAAAAAAAAAACACACACACCATTCCCTCCAAATGCCTGTCCAGTTCCTCCTTAAATTTATTCAACCTATCAACTTCCACAATGACAGATGGAAGTTTGTTCCAGCAATTAACCACACGCTGGCTAAAGGCAAATTTCCACACATCTATCTACATCTGTCTTTTCTTAATTTGAATTTATGCCCGCTTAGGTTCGTAATCTGAACAAGTGGAAGGATTCCATCAGAATTCAGCGTGCTCAACCAATTCAAGGCCCTATACACCTCAATCAGATCACCGCGCAGGTGCCTAGTCTCCAGCCACTGCAATTTGCAGAACTTAAGCCTCTCTTGGTAAGAGGATCCCTTCATTCCCCTCACCAATCTTGTTGCCCTTCTCTGTACATGCTCAAGTAAATCTACATCCTTCCTAAAATGAGGCCTCCAGACCTGTACGCAGTACTCAAGGCATGGCCTGACCATTGCCTTATACAGAGGGACAATCACCTCCTTCTCCCTGCTAGCAAAATTCCTATATATCATTGACAAAACCCCATGACCTGCCCTGGCAGCATTGCTCATAAAACTTCATATCTGACTGCACAATTACTCCCAGGTCTTTTTCATTTTCTACCACTTTAAGTGTAGTACCACACGGTTGGTACGTTTCTCTGGGGTTACTTCTACCCATATGCAGTACTTTGCATTTGTCAAGGTTAAACTTCAGTTGCCACTTCTTAGCCCATCTGCCCAAATTATCTAGATTGTGTTGCAGTAGCACACTGCCATTACTGTCATTAACAACCCTGCCAATCTTTGTATCATCTGCAAACTTCAACATTAAGCCTGATATGCCTTCATCAATATCATTGATAAATATACAAAACAACAGTGGACCCAACACAGAACCCTGTGGGACTTCACTAATAACATTAGTCCAAGAAGAGCCTACCCCAGGGACTCACATCTGGTGAGTATGGGCTTGGCACAGCCAGGGTCCTGAGCTGGATATCATCATTCTTCTTTCTCTTGGCGATTCCCTTCTACTTTTGACTCTGACTCTCTCTCTCTCTCTCTCTCTCTCTCTCTCTCTCTCTCTCTCTCTCTCTCTCTCTCTCTCTCTCTCAGGGGTAACTCGGGATTTTTTTTTTTTTTGGATGATGCAGCATAAGCCTTAGGCTTCCTTGCACCATATAGCTAATAATAATAATAAAAAGAGCAGCACCCATTGATTACCACCCTCTCTCTTCTCCCACTTAACCATCCTTTTATCCATTTTAGCAACTTACCCTTAATACCATTCTGCTCCAATTTGTACAATAGTCTTCCATGCGCAACAAAGTCAAAAGCTTTCCTGAAATCCAAATATATGATATCAAAATTATTTTTTGCATCCAGTTCCTTTGTAACCACATCATAATATCCTATAAAATTTATCAGACAAGACATTCCCTTAACAAACTCATGCTGTGTCTGAATTATTGCTGCAGTCTAGTCTAGATGATCCTGCAATGCATCTTTAACCAGTGACTCCATTATTTTACCCGGAACAGAAGTTAAACTAACTGGTCTGTAATTACTCGTGTCACCCTTCGATCCCCTTTTGTGAATTGGGGATACATTTGCACATCTCCAGTCCGTGGGAACCTCCCCTGAGTACAAGGATGCTCACATAATTATGGCTAAGGGTTTGCTTAGTTGCTTTGCCGCCTCCTTTAATATAACTGGATAGATCCCATCCACCCCAGGTGCTTTTCTTAATTTTAACTTCAAAAATTTCTCCTCCACTTTGCTTTCAGTTATTACAAAATCATTAAGTATCCTGCTACAATTTGATAACCTTCTGCCATTTTCAAACCTTAATAATTCCTCATGTGTGAATGTAGATGCAAAATACTTATTCAGTTTGTTTGCTATCTGAGCAGGATCATCAACAGTCGAACCATCGATGTCAAGTGGACCAATCAGATTCATCCCCTTCCTTTTAGAGTTTATATAAGTAAAGAAATCCTTGCTGTTTTTCTTAGCATCTTTTGCCAAGGATTTCTCGTAATCTGCCTTCGCCTGCCTAACCTCCTTTGTGACCTGATTACAGACTAGCTTATATCTGCCATAGGCTTCTGAGTTTCTTGATAATTTATATGCATCCCATGCATTTTTCTTCTCTGTCCCTAGTCTCATTAGTTCATTTGATAACCATTTAGGCCTAAACCTTGAACAATATTTCTTAATAGGTATGAAATTTTTAGTAGCATCCACGATTAATTCCTTGAATGCTTCCCACTTAGAATTTACTGTTGGTAACTTCGTCAGTTTATCCCACTATACAGAATTTAAAAACTGTTGGAGACCACTGTACTCACCTTTACGAAAGCAAAAATCCTTTCCTTTACCCCTGATGGTAATTAAATCTTTAAGTAAATCCCACATCAGTACACTGTGATCACTGCCACCTAGTGGTTCCTTTATCTGCAAATTCTTAATACACAAATGTATCCCCATCGAGCTAACACTTTTCTAACCTGCTGCCCCGATAGCATCAGCAAATAATATTCTTGCCAGCCTTCTATTTAGGTGTATCCTATCCCTAAAAATAGAAGTTAACAAGCAGAGACTACGCTGAGAAAAATCCTATTACACAAACCTTGCGTAATCTCTCCAGGGCCGAATTACTTCACACAGCTCTCAAAATGTACTCCCTCCTATCATATCCAGGTAGAATTGCAGACACTGTCAAATTCACTTCTAATTGACTTTTTCCAAACACTGACCTGTACTTAGTAGTGGCATATGATGCAAGGAGGCACACTTACATAGCAACAAACAAAAGGGGGAAAAAAAAAAAAAAAAAAACCTTTGCATTTCACATATCCATCCCCTCCTAGTTCTTCCTTGAATTTATTTACGCTATCCACTTCCACAATATCAGACAAGTTTCTTCCAGTAATCAACCACCCATTGGCTAAAAGCAAACTTCCACGCATCTAATCTGCAACCACACTTAATTTGAATTTATGCCCCCATGTGCGTAATCTGAGCAAGAGAAAGAATCCCATCAGCATTGAGCTTGTTCAATCCATTCAAAGTCATAAACACCTCAATCAAATTGCCAGGCACTGCAATTTGTAGAATTTAAGCCTATCTTGGTAAGAGCACCCCTTTGTTCCCTTCATCAATCTCATTGCCCCTTCTCTGTATTCACACCAGTTCTACATCCTTGCTAAAATTAGGTCTCCAGATCTTTAGGCAGAACAAGATATGGCCTGACCACTGCCTTATACAACAAAATAATAACATCCTTATCCCTGCTAGCAAAATTCCTGTGTATCAGAGAGACAAAACCCCATGTGCTGTCCTGGCTACCTGTCTGCAATGCTCAAAAAACTCCATATCTGACTGCACAATTACCCCCATGTCTTTTTCATTTTCCACTAATCTCATTGTAATACCACACATTTGGTACATTAATTTGAGATTACTGCTACTCATATGCAGTAATTGTAGTTTTCATTTGTCAATGTTAAACCTCAATTGCCATTTCTTAGCCAAGCTGCCTAATTATTCTAAATCTTGCTGCAGTGGCAGATTGTCATTAAACACCCTGCCAACTTTCATATCACCTAAAAACTTAACATTAAACCTGATATACCTTCATTAATATCATTAATAAATACAGAAAACAATAATGGGCCCAGCACCAAACCTTGAGGAAATCCACTGATAACATTAATCCATGACGAGCAGGGTCCATTAATAACACCTCTGTCTTCTCCCACTCAACTATCCCTTTATCCATTGGAGAAGCTTGCACTTAATGCCTACTGCTTCAATTTGTACAGCACTCTATTATGTGTAACATATCACAAGCTTTACTGAAATCCAAGTATTTAACCCCAGGGGCTCAACATCTGGTGAGTATGGGCTTGGCAAACCCAAGGTCGTGAGCTGGATATCATCATCATTCTCCTTTTTGATGATCTCTCTCTCTCAGGGTAACTCAGTAAAAATTTTTTTTGGCTCATAAGCCTTAGGCTTCCTTGCATGATATATGGCTAATAATATAATAATATTATATCAAAATATTTTTTGTATCTAGTTCCTTTGTTACTGCATAATAGTAACCAATCAAATTAGTAGGACAAGATTTCCCCCATAACAAACCATGCTGTAACAGAAGTTAAACTAACGGGTCTGTAATTACTCATGTCACCCTTTGATCCCACTATGTGAATTTGGAATACATTTGCACATGTACAGTCCATGGGGACTTTTCCTGAGTCCAAGGATGCTCATTATAATGGCTAAGGGTTTGTTTACTTCCTTTGCCGCTTCCTTTAATATAACTGGATACAGCCCATCCACTCCAGGTGTGTCTTTCTTATGTTTATTGTTGTTGTTGTGCTTGGATGTTTCTGGTGCAAAGGCTACTTAGGCCATATTGCACCTATCATCAGTTAATACTAATTTTATTGCTTCTATGGAAGCAGTTAGAAACTGTAATATAAACCTATTTGTTTCAGAAAGAAGAAAAATTCTGTAAGGTTTGAATTTTTGCCTATGATATGGCTAGGTGACAATTCCTGTAAGTTTGAGAGAGAAGTGAATGAAATTAGATGGGAATTGTTATGCGAGGTGCATTCCAGGAGTATGTGTTTTATTGTGAGTGGCCTGTGGCAATGTGGAGGGTCATTAACTGATAACAGAAATAGATGGGTCAAATGAGTGTGGCCTATTCAGGCTCTCACCAAGACAACCTCTTCTTGTCTGTTTGTGCGGAAATTGGAGGCCCATAATTGCGGTACAGGTTTAATTTCAAGGAGGTTGGGACAACCTTTTGCCAATGATCTCAGAGACAAATCAACTCTGATCTGATCAGCTGTAGTAATGGATGAGTAGGTGGGGAAATCTTTTGCATTGCTAATAGGGCACTTTGCAAGTCTGTGTAGATTATGCTCTTTTCAACTGAGAGATGGAAAATATTTTCCAGAGCAAGCTTTATGGCATATAATTCAGTGGTGTAACTACTGTATTCTGCCGAAGTGATACAGAAGTGATAGTGTCATGGAATACTATTGCTGCACCTGATCCGTTCTCGGACTTTGATCCATCAGTATATATTTTAGCGAAGTCAGGATAACATTGTAAATGTGCAATGTACAGCTGCTGGATGTTAATACCTGTTAAAGAGTATTTTCCCCATTGGTGGAAATAATTGTCACAACACAACATGATGACAGACCATGGAGGAACATGATCTATAGGTTCTTGGTGGACTGAGTTGTATATTCCAGTTTTCTCCTAATACCTGCAGGCCTAGTTGCTTGTGGTTTGTTTCTATAAAAGGTCGTGAGTGGCGGGTCATTAAATATTGACCAATTAGGATGGGTCAACTGGCTTTGGATCTTGGTTGCGTAGTTCAGTAATAACACCTTTCTTATGATGTTTAGAGGAGCTTCATAGACTTCTACATAGACTTTGCACTGGAGATATTCTGAATGCATCTAGAGCACTTTCCCTAGCAGAATCGAAGATAGGTGTGCCATAATCCAGATGAGATCTAATTATGGATCTATATAAGTGAAGCAAGATGTAATGATCTGCTCCCCAGGTTGCTGCTGATAAGGCTCTGAGTATGATCATTTTTTTTTGGCAAGCTGTCCAGAGATGTTCAATGTTTTTTGATAGTTTAACTTACTGTCAAAAATTAAGCCAAGCAGACAAATACTGTTTGCTACTGGAATAGGATGATTATCTAATTGGAGTTCAGGATCAGGATGCATTTTACATATGGTACAGAAGTGAATGGCAGTAGATTTCTGGCTGGATAGTCTAACTGTTTTGTGTCATCTACATCTGGATCTGATTTATTGATATCTGCAATTGTCTCTAAATATAGTTCATGTTTTGTGAGTTGCAGGAGATTATGAGATCATCATGAGATCAGCATAAAGATATGTCTACTGTTTTCGGAATGAGTTCAGTTAAGTGATTAATTCTAATTGCAAATAGAGTGGAGCTTAGAACGGACCCTTGAGGGATTCCTTCTTCCTGGACAAAGTTTTTAGAGAGAGTTCCCCGATAACAAACTTGAAAGGATCTTTGTTGTAAGAAATTTTGGATGAAATATGGCAAATTTCCTCTCAGGCCAAGAGAATGTAGATCCTTTAAAATGCCGAGAAGTCATGTGGTGTCAAAGGCTTTCTCAGTATCCAGACAGACCATAATGAGATCCTCCTTTTTGATGAATGCATTTCTGATGTTTGCTTCAGCTTTAATCATAAGGTCCAATGATGATAATTTTTTCTGAATCCAAATTGATTGTTATTGATTAAATTTTGGGACTCAAGATAAAGTCAGACGGCAGTGAATCATTTTTTCAAGGGTTTTGCTCAGACAGCTGGTAAGTGAAATTGGTCTGTAGTTATGAGGAACAGAAGTCTTTACCAGGTTTTGGGATAGCCAGAACATAGGAATGATGCCAGGAGCTTGGGAATGTACGTTCAGTGAAAATTCGATTGAAGAAGAACAGCAGTGATGAGTGTGACTTTGGATATAAATTTTTGAGCATTATATGAAATATCCCATCAGGGCCAGCGGCACTGTTCCTTGTGTTGGTAAGAGCATGCTGCAGTTCAACCATGATAAATGGTTGATTATATGTTAGTGCACATCTGTCAGTGAAATTCAGTTTGGATTTTTCAGTTACACCTTTAATTTTTTGAAATGATTGGTCATAAGCAGTTGAGGAGGACAACTGAGAAAATACATATCCTAGTGCATTTGCGATTTCTGCAGGGGTAGAAAGTTCCTGTTCATTCCAGTTAATTAGTGGAGTAAGACGTTGGAGGAATTTTGCCATTTAACAATTTTATCTTATTCCAGATCATCTGATATCTGTATTTTTATTAACTGAGGAAGCGAATTTAATCCAAGATTCTTTCTTTGCTTTCCGTCTGATATAACAGGCTCTTGCTCTAAGTTGCTTATA
This sequence comes from Mastigoproctus giganteus, assembly GCF_048544385.1. Lineage (NCBI taxonomy): Eukaryota > Metazoa > Arthropoda > Arachnida > Uropygi > Thelyphonidae > Mastigoproctus > Mastigoproctus giganteus. The sequence continues at coordinate 55,439,092 of NC_143588.1, forward strand.
ATTAATAAGATTGGAAGTGGTTGGATGTTTGTGGAATTGATTCCAAGCTTTGTTTTTCTCTTTTTTTGCATTGTTGCACTCTTCGTTCCACCAATAATTGAATTTGCCTCTTCCTTACTTGGTATTGTGGAATTGCAGCTGTTAGAATTTGGTTTGTTATATGTTCAGTAACATGGTTGATAGAAGAGCACTGTATGATATGGTTGTCAAATGAGACAAGCGTGCTGTATTTTATCCAGTCAGCCTTTGGAAATTTCCATTTTATTGAATTATCTGTTGGTAATGAACAGGATGTTTGAGCTTTGCATATTATTGGAAAATGATCGCTGTTGTGTGGGTTGTTAAGAGTTACCTACTCGTTACTTGGATAGAAAATGGGGAAAAAATGGAAAAGTCTATTGTGGAGATTGATCCGGCAGGAAAATGAACATAGGTAGGAGAGCCAATATTCAGCAGATCCTGTCTATCTATCAATATTTCAACAAGCTTTCCACACCTGTCTAAGCTGGAGGAACTCCATAATGGGTGGTGAGCATTTAAGTCACCTAGTAGACAGAAGGGAACTTGTAGTTGCAACACAAGATCTTCGATTTGCTGAATAGAATATGGACGATTAGGTGGAAGATAAATTGAGACCAATGTAACAGTGATTCCAATTACTACGCATGTGGCAACAGCTTCTAAAGAGGTTTGCAATGGAATGCATCTGGAGGAAACTCTCGAGTCCAACAGGATGGCTACTCCTCCATGAGCACTATTAGTGTCAGATCTATCTTGTCTGAAGATAGTGTAATTTTTGACTGTAGTGGAAACTTGGGGCATCAAGATAGTTTCCTGTAGACACATGGCAACAAGATTGAAGCAGTAAATTAGTTCACTGATATCATCGATGTTGCTGCGAAAACCTCTACAATTCCACTGAATGATGTGTTTCATTATTTGGTTTTGTTCATGGAAGATGTATTCGACTGCTTTTTATAAGTTGATTGTTTATGACGGTCTGGTTTTGGTTTTTCTTTTCGGGGAAAATTGGGACGTCCTGATTCATTGCTATTGTCCATATCATCTTCTGCGTGTATTTCAAGCAGTTCTTGACCGATAGTATCACCTGTATCCATTCTTGTTAGGCATGATTCTTTCATCTCAGCAGGATACGATTTTTGCAAATTTTCTGCTACCTGACAATGCAGAGGTCTCTGGGATGGAATTGTGAGTGGTGTATATTGCTTTGGAATTTAGTTTAGATGGATGCTGGACCAAGAGTACTGATCGTGCCCAGTCTGATATTGATATTTTTGGAGAGATGGATACTTCAGTCTGACATGCCACTGATTCATGTCTGTGAATGGTAGAAGCATAAATGCGTTTTGGTATAGTTGACCCGTTTTTTTTGCTTCTTGATAAGAGACTATTTTCAATTTTATATTTTTGTATTTTTTTTCCCTATATTCCATAGTTCACAATCTTTGGAGTTAAGCTGGATGTTTGCCACTATAGGACACTGTGGTGTTGGAGTTTTTGCATTCTGCTTGCGTGTGTTTAACTTCAATGATAACCTTCTGGCCTCCACTTCCCTAAAGAATTCTTCATGTGTGAATGTAGATACAAAATACACATTCAGCTTGTCAGCAACATGAGCATGATCATCAACAGTCGAAGCATCGACTTCAAGTGGACCAATTTGATTCAATCTCTTCCTTCTAGTGTTTACATAAGAAAAGAAGGCTGTGCTATTTTTCTTTCATCTTTGTCCAGAGATTTTTCTTAATATGCCTTAATTTGCCTAACATCCTTTGTGACTTGATTGGAGCCTAGCTTATATCTACCATAGGTTTCTGTATCACCTGATAATTTATGTGTCCCATGCATTTTTCTTCTCTGTAACGAGTCTCATTAGTTCATCTGAGATCCATTTAGGTAACCTTGAACAGTATTTGTTGGTTGATATGAAAAGCAAAGTAACTTCAATAATTCTTTCCTTGAATGCTTACACTTAGGATTTGCTGATTGTAACACCATCAGTTGGTCCCACTCTATAGAATTTTAAAACTGTCTTAGACCACTGTAGTTGCGTTTACGAAAACAAAAACCATTCCAACTACCCTTGATGGTAGTTATGTCTTTAAGTAAACCCCCACATCAATACACTGTGATCATTGCCATCTAGTGGTTCTTTTATGCACATATTCTTAATGCATGAATAATTACTGCTGATAATCAAATCAAGAGTATTACTCTTTCTTTTTGCTTTTGCCTGACATGCTGCTGCTGTAGAAAACAATCATCCAATAAATCCACAGTTCTTGCTTGTGACTGACCAACCCACAAGTTCCAGTCAATATATGGATAGGTAAAATCACCCAAAGACATTCTGATTTAGTGGTTCACTATTTCTCTGTACAGTTGTTCATTATACTCCGACACATTAGGCCTATAACACACTCCTACACTCATTTTTAGTTTTTCAGTGCTTACGTTCAACTGGTCTGCAAGAGTAGTAGTAATGGCAAATGATGCAAGTAATCAAGTTTGTATAGCATCAGTCAAAAATAACCTATACAATTCACCCATCCATACCCTCCAAGAAATTATCTCGTTGTTCATTGAATTTATTCAAACCATCCACAACAACAACAACAGATAGAAGCCTGTTCCAACAATCAACTACCCACTGGCTGAAGGTAAACTTGTGCATATCTATCCTGAAACCAACCTTCTCAATTTGAATTTAAGTCCCCTCATGTGTAGTCTCAGTAAGTGGAAGAATGCCATTAACATTCAGTTTAATCAATCCAATCAAGGCTTTACACACCTCACTAAGATCTCCCCGCAGGTGCCTAGTCTCGAGATGCTGCAATTTGCAGAACCGAAGCCCCTCTAGGTAAGTGTACCATTTTGTTTCCTTCACCAGTCTAGTTGCCCTCCTCTGCATCCATTCCAGCAGATCAGCATCCTTCCAAAAGTGAGGCCTCCAGATCTGTGTATGGTACTCAAGATGTGGCATGACAACTGCCTTCACAACGTTCACCAACCTTGTGCACGCACTTCACTGTCTAACATTTGATGCTCCATTGTAACGTTTTTTTGTATATTAATGAATACTGCATATTAGTAAATAGTTCGGTTTTTTGTAAATATTTTAAATATTTTAGTCCTGCTCTTTCAGATGCAACAATACTCCTTGTGCATTATGGAACCCAAAGAAAAAGGCTTTTTCTAAGTGACCTATGTAAACGCAGGTAAATAATTATATAATAGTGGGCTAAAATCTATCATTTGAGTATTACTTTCTCCGCACAGTGGAAGTGGTCGTAGAACAGAGTAATTGTACTGTTGAGTTTGTGATTGGGTGATTATTGTGAATGCATTTTGTTTCTGATTGTTTTGTCATCGAGGGGGGTTGCTTAGCTTAGGTAGAGTGTTTATGCCCCCATCCTGCTGCTTTAAAATTGGAAAACAAGTTCCCAATTTTAAAACAGCAGCTAGTGGGGAGATAAACACCCCAAGCATGTCAACCTAGGAGGGAAGGGGGCAGGGCTAAACAGTAGGTGGCACCTGCCAATCATTGCCTTCTTCCTAATTTTTAGTCTAAGTATGGAGTGGTACCCAAGATCTGAATTTTTACCAGGACGTTTCCTAAGTGACCTATGTAAATGCAGGTAAATAATTACATAGTAATATTTGACCTTTACAATGCTGTGCACTACAAATGCAGGGTAAATAATTACATAGGTCATTTCTTGATTAGATATCAATCAGTGCGTTTCGACAGGTGTCTCTTTCATGTAGAAAAGATTTGACTTACTCTGTCATTCCTCTACATATTACGTAGAGAAGCGTGTGCGGGGGTTGGCGAGCAAAGCGAGCAGGGAGAAGAGTCCCCTAGTTTGAATTAAAAAGGGGGGGTTACGGATTTTTAATTTAAAAAAAAATAATATGTAGACAAGTGACTAGTAAAATGTTTGTTTGTACCAGGTGCATACAAGTTTGGATGTAGACTGCAGACAGTGCATATCGTAGGACGAGTCAGCTGGATTGTGTATTTTCCTCAAGCACTTAACATGGATCCCTTGATTCTTAAGGTAACCATAGATGAAGAGAAGTAATTTATTTGAAGTAAGAGTTTTGTTCTTGATAGTTCATATATATTTTTGTTTTTGAGCGTATTTCTGCACGGTGCAATCGTTAGGCTAGAAGTAGTGATCTTATTGTCAGAACCCTTGACTTGCCTACACCTAAAGGGCCCAAAATTCTTAACTATATTAGACAGAAAACAAGTTATATCAAGATTATCTTTAATGAGGGGCTTAGATCTAGTAATAGATTTAAGATAGTTTCCTTTGTTCAGGGCGATTTTCCCACCAAAACCAGTAAATCCCATTACTTGGGTTATAACAGGTCTAATTTTGAACAGACACATCAAATTATTTCTCCCCAGAAGAAACAATATAATATGGACAGAACAACTGAAAAGGACCTAAATATGGATGAAAAAATACAGAAACCAGGAGACAACCCTGACTTAAATATAGAGGGTATCCCAGACTCAGATATCAGAGTTTTAAGGGAAAGAACCCCCAACAATAATGAGTAAATAAATAACGAAGACACTGAAGCATGTCCCCTCAGGCCCCCTTGGTATGAAAAGGGCAAAAAAAAAAAAAAAAAGGGAGAAATCAAACAGAAAATAGAGTACAAAGAAAAAGATAACAATGAAAATACAGAGAACAAATCAGAAGAGTAAATAAGGTTTGAAACCATTAAGCAGATTCAAGACTCAATCAAACAAATTAAAGAGTTAAAACTAGACCTAGAAGACTTTCTCCACAAGCAAACAAATAAAATAACAACTGCAAATAGACTACAGATAGTCAACTGCTGGACAGTCTTGGAGCAGAGAGTCAGAGTTGAACACAGAAAACAGAGTTTTAAAATCCAAAGTGGAAACTGTGACAGAAGACAAAAATAATTATAGAGAGATCAACACATTTAGTTATGCCCAAGTAGCAAGGTCAAATAAAACAGTGGCTACAAAGCCAAAAGAGGTTAACAAGACAAAGAAAACATCCAGAAATAAAGAAACAAACATTGTCATACTAAAGCAATGTCTGACTCAGCCCACAAATCCAGTGAGGCTGTCAAAGAAACAGTGATGACACAACTAAAGCCCTACTTAAAGGACAAAAATTAACAGAATGAGAAAAGTGAAATAAGATGGGGTGCTACCAGAAGTAGCAAATAAAGAGGATTTAAAAATGGTGGAGGCAATACCAGAAGTTACAAAACTTGGGCTTAAAACAGAAAAGCCAAAAGGAAATCTCCTCACATCTTAATTTTTGATGTACCCGAGGCAACATTAGAAAAAGACCTAATGATGGATATATATTATAAAAACTTCAGTAGCATAATGACAACAGATTAATTTGCTGCTGAATTCCTTCTAAAAAAGAAGAACCCAAAGCAAAAGAAATGGATTATTTAACATAATACATAACACTGCAGGAACAACAGAGAATCTATGCTGGCTGGACCAGCAATAGATTTAGGGAACATTTCCCCATACAAAAGTGTTTTAAATGTCATAAGTATGGTCATATTGCCAGGGACTGCAGTCAAAAAGAACCTGTCTGTGGTCACTGTGCCGTCACTGGCAACGATTACAAAAGCTGCCAAAAATAAGTCTCAGCAGCCAATATCTGTTACCTGCAAGGCAGCACGGCTGACCGACTATGCACACAGCATCAGGGATGACAAATGCCCCTGCTATAACAAAAAAAAAAAAAGCTAAAATTTTTACAATCTAGGACCAATTATCAGCCAGATTGCAAATATAAACGTGACTAGGGCTCTAAATCTCGTCCAAATGAATGCTAAAAGAGCAAGAGCTGTTGTAGTAGTAGTAGTGGCATGTGATGCAAGAAAGCAAGTGTATGAGCTTATGCAGCATCAGCCAAAAAAAAAAAAAAAAAAAAATCACACCATTCCCTCCAAATGCCTGTCCAGTTCCTCCTTAAATTTATTCAACCTAACAACTTCCACAACGACAAATGAAAGTTTGTTCCAGCAATTAACCACCCTTTGGCTAAAGGCAAATTTCCACACATCTATTCTACATCTCTCGTTTCTTAATTTGAATTTATGCCCCCTTAGGTTCCTAATCTGAACAAGTGGAAGGATCCCATCTGAATTCAGCGTGGGCAAACCATTCAAGGCCTTATACACCTCAATCAGATCACCGTGCAGGTGCCTAGTCTCCAGCCACTGCAATTTGCAGAACTTAAGCCTCTCTTGGTAAGAGGATCCTTTCATTCCCCTCACCAATCTAGTTGCCCTTCTCTGTACACGCTAAAGCAAATCGCATCCTTCCTAAAATGAGGTCTCCAGACCTGTACGCAGTACTCAAGGCGTGGCCTGACCAGTGCCTTATACGGAGGGACAATCACCTCCTTTTCCCTGCTAGCAAAATTCCTATATATCATTGACAAAACCCCATGACCTGCCCTGGCAGCCTGTCTGCATTGCTCAGAAAACTTCATATCTGATTGCACAATTACTCCCAGGTCTTTTTCATTTTCTACCACCTTAAGTGTAGTACCACACAGTTGGTACGTTTCTCTGGGGTTACTTCTACCCATATGCAGTACTTTGCATTTGTCAAGGTTAAACTTCAGTTGCCACTTCTTAGCCCATCTGCCCAAATTATCTAGATCCTGTTGCAGTAGCACACTGCCATTACTGTCATTAACAACCCTGCCAATCTTTGTCTCATCGGCAAACTTCGACACTAAGCCTGATATACCTTCATCAATATCATTGATAAATATACAAAACAACAGTGGACCCAACACCAAACCCTGTGGGACTCCACTAATAACATTAGTCCACGAAGAGCAGCACCCATTGATTACCACCCTCTGTCTTCTCCCAAAACCATCCTTTTATCCGTTGTAGCAACTTACCCTTAATACCATTCTGTTCTAATTTGTACAACAGTCTTCCAGGTGCAACAGTGTCAAAAGCTTTCCTGAAATCCAAATATATGATATCAAAATTATTTTTTGCATCCAGTTCCTTTGTAACCACATCATAATATCCTATCAAATTTGTCAGACAAGACTTACTTTCCCTTAACAAACCCATGCTGTGTCTGAATTATTGCTGCAGTCTTGTCTAGATGATCCTGCAATGCATCTTTAACCAGTGACTCCATTATTTTACCCGGAACAGAAGTTAAATTAACTGGTCTGTAATTACTCGTGTCACCCTTCGATCCCCTTTGTGAATTGGGAATATATTTGCCTATCTCCAGTCCGTGGGAACCTCCCCTGAGTCCAAGGATGCTCTCATAATTATGGCTAAGGGTTTGCCTACTTGCTTTGCCGCCTCCTTTAATATAACTGGATAGATCCCATGCACCCCAGGTGCTTTTCTTATGTTTAACTTCAATTTCTCCTCCACTTTGCTCTCAGTTATTACAAAATCATTCTAAGTATCCTGCTACAATTTGATAACATTCTGACATTTTCAAACCTTAATAATTCCTTATGTGTGAATGTAGATGCAAAATATTCATTCAGTTTGTTTGCTATCTGAGTAGGATCATCAACAGTCGAACCATCAATGTCAAGTGGACCAATCAGATTCATCCCCCTCCTTTTAGAGTTTATATAAGTAAAGAAATCCTTGCTGCTTTTCTTAGCATCTTTTGCCAAGGATTTCTCGTAATCTGCCTTCGCCTACCTCCTTTGTGACTTGATTACAGACTAGCTTATATCTGCCATAGGCTTCTGAGTCGCTTGATAATTTATATGCATCCCATGTATTTTAGATCAGATCAAGCTCAAATTAGAAGAAAATGACAGACATCTTAGTACTAGGGCTTACATTACCAGTCAAAATCTTAATACCAGTATTTCGGTATTTTTAATTTTTGAAACCGGGATAAATACTGGTATTCCAAAAACAAACTTTTTTCTCAATAAATTTTGAAGACAGTTAGGTGCAATAAAGTAAGGAAAAAAAACAAGTACTGTTATTACTTGAATTCATGTTGTAAATAAACATTTATTGCAATAATAAATATTCTGAAAAATCATTAAAAATATAGGTAGCCCTCGTTTTGCACTGGTCCGATTTGCACCAATCACTAACCACAACGCCCATTTTTATTTATTTTTTTGCAATTTTTTTATAAATAGAAAGTTTAAAATCGTCAGACAAAATTCATCGGCATCATACTGTGCTATGTATCGTGCACTGTTCACGTGATTTAGGACAATCTGAGCCAATCAGCAATTAGCGCATTAGTATCAGAGACAAGAAAGATTCTTATCCTCTAAGTAACCACTCAGGGATGCATGTAGAAAGGTCCATGCGGTGAAGCAGTCAGTTCGTTGTTGTTTACGCCATTTACATGTGTTGAAAATTTATTATGCTAACATTTTTTTATTAATTCTCCTATTAATAAATCGTGTTATAAAGTTTTTAATTTAATAGAATAAAGACACACCATGTCTGGTAAAAATAGTTAATTGAATTCTAGTGCAATATTCAGACGACAGAATCTGATGAAAGATGCCCTAATGTGTGTGTGGCTATGAATATGCCTCCATCGACTATTACTACAAACTATGAAGAATGCTAATAAAATAAAACAATCGATGCAAAGTAGTAGGTAAAATTTTTGGTGCATGGAACCTAACCCTGTGATTTCCGATTGACTCCATTATATAAAGGGTTCCATTTGCACCTGCCCCCCAGGAACCTAACCCCGACGTAAATCGAGGGCTACCTGTACTTTAATAATAAACTTGGCAGTAACAATATGTATTATTTTTTTTTTAGTTATTCTAAAAACAAAATACATATTGTTACTACAAAGTTTAGTTATGTTTAAGCATCCACATTACCTGTCTGAATAAAGTGAGCTCTTAAAAAACATAAGCAATCAATAGCATGATCTTTCAAAATGGATCTAATTTTGGTACATATTTGATTAGCAGCAGAAAATGCCCTTTCGGATACTATTCTGGTACTGAGATAATCGCAGATGATCTCAGTCCATATTTTCTAGGCTTTGAACTTTTTTAGCAAAAACAGTTAAAAGTATTTCATTAATTTCTGACTCAAGTTCATCTTTTAAAATCTCATTGGAATCAGTCACTTTATTTTCGAAAGAATTTGCGGAACACTGATGTTCTGTTCCATGTTGGTCTCCCATGGTTGAATTATGTTCATCATTTTCTGAAGGAGTAAGACATTTTATTAAGTGAAGTATAATTTTCACTACAGTATCTTTACTGAGTCTGGGAGAGAGCAAAGAGTAGGGATAAGGAATAAAGAAGAGAGCAAAGAGTGCAGTCAAGGAATTCTTCACAAATATAAATGCAAAGAAGTGAAGGACAAATCAGATCGGACGCATATGTAATTGCGTGGGATAGTATTAGATACCCCAACCGATGTTGCAGATGAACTCGACAGTTACTTTGCATCGATATTTACAGAAGAAACACCCTTCACGTCAATGAGAAATTATGGGAGTGAAATTGAAAAAAATTTAATTAATGAGGTTGAAATTTCACATGTTGATTTAATGAGAAATTTTCACGCTGACAAGTGAGTAAGGTTCCTGTGGTTGATGGCATATACCCTATAATCTTAAAGGAGGCAGCAAGTGAGTGCATTGAACCATTAAGGCTAGTTATGAGAGCATCACTGGACTCATGAGAGATTCCATTGGATTGGTGTAAATTGGAACATAAAGGCGGTTCTAGGAGTGTAACGGGAAATTACTGACCGGCCAGTCTAACTTCAGTAGTAGGGAAAATCATGGAGGCAATGATCAAGGGTAGAATTCAGGATCATTTAGATGGAAACGGAATTCTGTACGATACACAGCATAGTTTTGTAAAGGGAAAATAATGTTTAACAAATCTGGTTAGCCATTTTGACAGGTCACTCATCAGTTGGATTTAGAGAATAATTTCGACATGGTTTATTTAGATATCAGCAAAGCATTTGGCTCAGTCCTACATGAATGGTTACTTTATAAGTTGGAGCAGGCTGGAATCATAGGGAAAATCCTTAGATGGATAGCACGATGGCTTGAGGGCAATAGGCAGGGGGTTGTGATAAATGGTTATTCCTCAGCATTAGCATTAGCATTAGTAGAGGCATTTGATGCAAGAAAGCAAGCTTATGCAGCATCAGCCAAAAAAAAAAAAAAAAACCACTTCCACTTCACCCCTCTGTTCGTTCAAAATACCTGTCCAGCTGAGCCTTAAACTTATTTAGGCTATCAACCTCCACCACAAGGGATGGAAGTCTGTTCCACCAACCAACCACCCGCTGGCTAAAGGCAAATTTCCGCACGTCTATCCTACATCTGTCTTTCCTCAATTTGAATTTATGCCCTCTCAGGTGATTATTCTGAGCTAGAGGAAGAATCCCATCAGCATTGAGCATGCTTAAACCATTCAAGGCTTTATACACCTCTATCAGATCACCTCGCTGGTGCCTAGTCTCCAGACACTGTAATTTGCAAAACTTAAGCCTTTCTTCGTAAGAGCACCCCTTTGTTCCATTCACTAATCTTGTTGCCCTTCTCTGTACTCGTTCCAGCAGCTTTACATCCTTCTTGAAATGAGGCCTCCAGACCTGTATACAGTACTCTAGGTGTGGCCTGACCATCGCCTTATACAATGGAATAATCACCTCCTTATCCCTGCTTGAAAAATTCCTGTATATCATTGACAATACTCCATGAGCTACTCTTGCAGCCCATCTGCACTGCTCAGAGAACTTCATATCTGCCTGCACAACCACCCCCAAGTCCCTTTCATTCTCTACCACTGTCAGTGTTGTACCATAGAGTTGATACGTTGCTCTGGGGTTGCTGTTTCCCATGTGTAGTACTTTACATTTGTCAATGTTAAACTTCATTTGCCACCTCTCAGCCCATCTGCTCAACCTTTCCAGATCCTGTTGCAGAAGCATAGTATCAGTAGTGTCCTTGACAACCCTGCCAACCTTTGTATCGTCTGCAAACTTGGACATTAATCCCGATATACCATCATCAATATCATTTATAAATACAGAAAACAATAATGGACCCAACACTGAGCCCTGAGGGACTCCACTAATAACATCAGTCCACGATGAGCAGTGTCCATTGATTACCACTCTGTCTTCTCCCCCTCAACCACCCCTTTATCCATAGCAGCAATTTGCCTCCAATGTCACACTGCTCCAATTTGTGTAGCAGTCTTCCATGTGCAACAGTATCAAAAGCCTTTCTAAGATCCAAGTATATAATATCAAAGTTATTCCCTGCATCCAGTTCTTTTGTGACTGCATCATAGTATCCAATCAAGTTGGTCAGGCAAGACTTCCCCTTAACAAAACCATGCTGTGTCTGAGCTATAACTGAAGTCTTGTCTAAATGATCCTGCAGTGCGTCTTTAACCAGTGCCTCCATTAATTTTCCTGGAACAGAAGTCAAGCTCACAGGTCTATAATTACTTGTGTCAGCCTTTGATCCTCCTTTGTGAATTGGGGTCACATTTGCACATTTCCAGTCTATGGGTACCTCCCCTGAGTCCAAGGAAGCTCTCATAATTATGGCTAAGGGTTTGATTACTTCCTTTGCTGCCTCCTTTAATATAACTGGATAGATCCCATCCACCCCGGGTGCCTTTCTTGTGTTTATCTTCAACAGTTTCTCCTCCACTTTACTCCCAGTTATTTCAAGATTCTGTAACTTACTGCTAGAGTTGAATACACCTCTGGCATTCCCCTCGCTGAATAACTCCTCATGTGTGAATGTCGATGCAAAATATTCATTTAGTTTGTTAGCCACCTGAGCAGGATCCTCAACACTTGACCCATCAATATCAAGTGGACCAATCTGATTCATCCCTTTCCTTCTAGAGTTTACATAAGTAAAGAACTCTTTGCTGTTTTTCTTTGCATCCCTTGCCAAGGATTTCTCGTAATCTGCCTTCGCCTGCCTAACCTCCTTTGTAACTTGGTTGCATATCAACTTGTATCTATCATAGGCTTCTGTGTCATGTGTTAATTTGTAAGTATCCCATGCATTTTTCTTCTCTGCCATATGTCTCATTAGTTCATCTGACATCCATTTTGGCCTAAACCTTGAACAATATTTCTTAGTTGGTATGTAAACCCTAGTAGCTTCCAAGATAAGTTCTTTGAATGCTTCCCATTTTGAATTTGCTGTTGGTAACATCATCAGTTGGTCCCACTGTATAGAATTTAAATACTGTCTCAGTCCATCGTAGTCGCCTTTACGGAAGCAATAACCCTTCCCTTTACCCCTAATGGTAGTTACCTCTTTGAGTAAATCACACTTCAGCACACTGTGATCACTGCCACCTAGTGGTTCATTTATCTGCAGATTCTTAATGCATGAAGAATCACTGCTGATAATCAAATCAAGAGTATTACTCCCTCTAGTTGCCTCCCGAACATGCTGATGTAGAAAACAATCATCCAATAAATCCACAAAAGCCCTGCTAGTGTGTGAGTATCCAGCCCCCAAATTCCAGTCAATATCTGGGAAATTAAAATCTCCCATTATAAGACACTCTGATTTACTGGCCCACTCTATTTCCCTGTACAGTTCCTTATTATACTCATCAGAGTCATTAGGCCTATAGCACACTCCTACTCTCAATTTTGATCTCCCAATGCTTATGTCACACCAAATGGATTAATGTAAGATTGGATTAATGTAAGAAGTGGGGTTCCCCAAGGATCAGTATTGGGACCACTGTCGTTTTTGGTTATCTTAAATGACATCTATGAAGGGATATAGGGTGTGATGTCTAAACTTGCAGATGATGTAAAGATCTGTAGAGTAGTTAAAGATCTTTTTAGTACTCTACTCAACTTCTTCAGAGTGACCTAGACAGACTCCCAGGATGGTCAGAAAAGTGGCAGCTATAGGCTTTAATTCAGCAAAATGCAAGGTCTTACACCTGGGGAACAGCAACCCCAAAATAACTTATACACTTGGAGTCGAACTAAAGTCAGTAGTGGAGGATCAGGACTTGGGAATTACGATACAGTCAGACATGAAGTTGTCCGAGAAACGTGGACAGGTTGCAAGGTTGCATGGTGTCCTATCGATGATTTATCGAACATCTGCTAGTAGAGATAAGGACGTCATAATCACATAAAGGTGATTTTATAACCTTTATGTGATTAAATTATAAACAATTTTTTTTAAAATTAGTACCGAAAAACTGGTATTTTTGTATCAAACGGTATTTTAAATGACCGGGATCTCGGTATTGTAAGCCCTACTTGGTACTCCAAGAACCATACACACATACGAGCAGGGTTCAAGGATACCCAAAAAACTACAAAATCATAGAATGCACCTCTGGTGTCCCTTCTACAGCAATAGTAGTTAAAAATACTGACCTTACAGTCACAAAGGTGGGTCACCTCTGCTCCCCAACAGCAGTGTGTGCTCATATCACTAGTGCTGTGAGACAGTTCTATGTTATCTCACTTTATTCCAGACCTGGCGAAGATATAAATCTTACAATGAAATATTTACAGATTTTATAGCCACTTCACCCTTTCAAGTGATAAATTAACCTAATAACTTAACTTTTAGCAGTACCATATGGGAAAGTGACATTGATGCCACTCTTGACACAAATTCAATAGCCTATAAAATTACAGACTGGTGTGTCCAGCTAGCCTGAACCACATCAGATCATAAAGCCATCACTTTCAAACTAAACAGGCAATTACAAATAACCCAACACTCCTTGTTGGATACCAAAAGGTATAACCTCAAAATGGCAAACTGTCAGATTTTTGCAGAACATACAGCAGCTGAGCTGCAAAAACAAGAAAATGATTGGTCTAGATCAGGGAACTGTAGCCCAGACGAGCAAGCACCGACTATGACAAACATTTTAACAAAAACAGCAAATCTGTCTATCCCATGGATAAATCAGAGGAAGCAGGCAGTCCCCTGGTGGAGCCCTGAACTGACTATACTCAGGAGAAGGGTGCACCAGGCAAGGAGAAATTTTCAAAGAGCCAGAACATCTTGGCCACAAAATGAGATGGATGCACTAAGAGATTCTTATAGAACTTTCAGTAATCAGTATATAGCCCTCATAAGAGACAAGAAAAAAGGAATGCTGAAGGCACTTGGTGGGAACTACTGGAAACAATAACCCTTGGCAAGTTGTCTACAGAACAGTGACCAACAAGCTGCCAAGAGGAGATGTCTTGGAAACTACTATCAAACCAGATAGAGCCCCAACCCTGTGTTGGGCAGATACTGTAAATAACATCCTAGACAGTATTATTCAGACTGAAACTGGAGAACATTCCCCCAACCCAGCAAGACATTATAAAGAAAACACTGAATATGATAATGCCAATATTGAACCTCTGTTTACTATACAAGACTTAGAAATAGCATTATCTAACACCAAAAACAATAAATGCCCAGGTTTTGATCTCTTAGTGGTTAAGATTATCAAAAAATTAGCAGAAATAGCACCAGATGAGCAGTGTCCAGAAAAATTAATAGTACTATATAATAACTGTATAACAGAAGGTTTCCCAAAAATATGGAAGAAAGCTGTGATAAGATTCTTAAAAACCCTGAAAAACTCCCTACTGATCCCAAATCATATAGACCAATAGCCCCACTTCCTGTACTAGGGAAAATATATGAAAGACTAATATATAGTAGATTAGCCCAATACTACACAGAAGCAGGTTTACATTGCAACAATCAGTATGGTTTTAAGCAGGGCAGAGGATGCCATGCACCACCTACTGACAACAGTGAAAAACTCAGAGGAGAAATATATGCTGGCAATCTCCACTGACTTTGCTGGGGCATTTGACTCGCTCTGGTGGCCTAGTGTCCTTAGGAGACTCCACCAGGCAAATGCCCCACAAAACTTCTATAAGGTAATAAACAGCTATGTTACAGACAGACAGAAGTGTCTCAGTACACACAAGGTTCCAGGAATTAACACGCCCTGTGAATAAAGGCTGCCTGCAGGGTTCAATCCTTGGCCCTTTCTTCTGGAACATTGTTCTGGACAAATTTCTGGCCTTGGATCTGGGCCCCGTAGAAAGCCTGACCTTTGCAGATAACATGATTTTCCTTGTAAAAGGCAACACTTGCGTGTTGCCTTTTACAAGGTTGTAGAGCAAAGATCAAATGCCACCCTCTTACAGCTGCAGGAGTGGGCACAAATGCACATGCTCAAAATATTGCCTGAAAAAACCAAACAAATACTTCTAAAAGGCAATTTGGACATAAGAAGACATCCATAAATCAAAATTAACACAGCCACTACAAAAATGGTAACAGAACTAAAATATCTTTAGTGGTTTTTGATTCAAAATTAACTTTTTACCCCTATTTGATCTACTTGGTGAAGAAAGTGAGAAATTATGCAGGTATGATTGCCAGGATCAGTCAAGCAGACTGGGGGGGGGACTCAAAAGAAAGACCCTGGCAATCATATACCATGCAATGTTCCTTCTCACCCGCTCGGCCATAGTAAAAAATATGAATAAATTAGAATCGATACAAAGGACAATAATTCTCACTATAACCAGAGCATGTCGCACAGTAAGCACACCTGCGCTACAGTTGCTGGCCAGAACTCTCCTACTTTACCTGGAAGACTGCTGTACAAATTGGAGAGGTATGGTATCAAGAGTAAGCTACTACAATGGATAAAGGGATGGTTGAGTGGGAGACAACAGAGAGTGGTAATCTATGGACACTGCTCTTTGTGAACAAATGTTATTAGTGAAGTTCCCCAGGGTTTGGTGTTGGGCCCATTGTTGTTTTGCATATTTATCAATGATATTGATGAAGGTATATCAGGTTTAATGTCCAAGTTTGCAGATGATGCAAAGGTTGGCAGGATTGTTAAAGACAGTATGCTACTCCAACTGGATCTAGATAAGTTGTGAAAATTGGCTGAGAAGTGGCAACTGGAGTTTAACATTGACAAATGCAAAGTACTGCATATGGGTAGCAATATCCGAAGAGAAACATATCAACTGGGTGGTACTACACTCAGGGAAGTGGAAAGTGAAAAGACCTGGGGGGTAATTGCGCAGCCTAATATGAAGTTCACTGAGCAGTGCAAATGGGCTGCCAGGGCAGGTCATGGAGGTGATAATCCCATTATACAAGGCAATGGTCAGGCCACACCTAGAGTGCTGTGTATAGGTCTGGAGGCCTCATTTTAGGAATGATGTAGAGTTGCTCGAACGAGTACAAAGAAGGGCAACAAGATTGGTGAGGGGAACAAAGGGGTGCTCTTACCAAGAAAGGCTTCAAGGCTTCAAATTGCAGCACCTGGAGAGTAGGCACCTGCAAGGTGATCTGCCTGGGGTTTTTTTTTTTTTTTTTTGGGTAGTTGTTGGCGCATAGGCTTCTGTGACCATAATGCACCTCCCAAGGTTTTTGCAATACTTTGATCCAAGCTCGAGGCGGGAATCGAACCCGCAACCTTTGGGTTGCCATGCAGGCACTTTACCCACCCGGCTAGCCCGGTCGGCTCTGACTGAGGTGTGTAAGGCCTTGAATGGGTTGAGCAGGCTGATGGGATTTTTCGTCTTGCTCAGACTAAGAACCTGAGGGGGCACAATTTCAAATTGAGGAAAGATAGTTGTAGAACAGATGTGCAGGAATTTGCCTTTAGCCAGCGGGTGGTTGATTGGTGGAACAGACTTCCATCTTTTGTTGTGGAAGCTAATAGCCTAAATAAATTTAAGGCTGAGCTGGACAGGCATTTAGAACAAATGGAGGGATGAAATGGGAGGGTTTTTTTTTTGGGCTGATGCTGCATAAGCTGGCTTTCTTGCATCGTATGCCTCTATTAATGCTAAATGCTAATAGCCAAAAGAGGCTTACATTATAGATTTAAAAAGGGCATACCCACAGAATGTCTAGGGATAGCCCTTGATACAACCAACACCTTCAGTGCTGAAAAAAAAAAAAAAAAAGGAATAGCCACAAAGTTCCATGAGCTAGGGCAAACAAAGTGGGAGCAGGAACCCAGAGGTCTAGTTACCAAAAGGTTTCTGCCATGGGTGGCAATTGTTAGCCCAAATCCACCTAAGTGGTATGCCCCTGAACTCTTTGGAACATTTTATATTTACAGGTCATGGCTCCCTAAAGGCAAAACTAACCTACTTAGGCCTGACTGATGACCCAAACTGCACCTGTGACAAAAGTGAAGACTGGGCACACATTCTATAAGAATGTATAATATATGACATCCCCAGAACAGAGTTAATAGCACAGACTGGCCCCCTTCTCAGGGGAGAACAACATCTGTTCATCACAGAAGAGGAAAATTATAAAGCCTTTACATCTTTCATACAAAGTATTCGAAATGCACAGAATTATCCAAAGAATGGCAATTCAGCCCCCAAGCAATTAAACAATAATCAATAGTTAAAACTGCCCAGGTTTCCCACCATGCCCAGATGATGATGACAAACTGTCAGGATAGCAGTATTCTGCACCCTGACACGACAAAACTCCCCAGGACTACCCTGCCATGTGTAGCAATTGCTGCCCACACGAAATAAGTAACCATGTAGGGGAGGGAGATGTACAGGCAGCCAGGGAAGCAGATTAGCTGAAAAATATCAGTAAGCTAGCAGCAAGGGGATGCAATGTAGAATGAAAGAAGAATGAATAGGCTGGGTACTGAGTGAACTAGAAATTATGGTAAAAGGGAATAAATGGCAACAATTTGGTGAAAGAAAGGGTGACCTAGCATGAGAGAAAGAGAGGGTGAATGGGAATGAGTGGAAGAGCAAATGTAATTGGCCGAAAGAATAAAGTTAAAAATAACTTGCATTACTTTATATATACTAACAACACAATCACAATCACTGCATTCTCCCTTGGCCTGCAAAAACTTGTGGCTAGGCCTGTACCACAACTGAAGAATTGCAGTAAAAGTTGAGGTGCCCAGAGAGGGCAGTGCAGAAAGCAAGAGTTGAATAAATGAAATGAAAGCCAGAAAGAATGAATGAAAATGTGTGTGAGAAAAAGGACACAAACCATAAAACAAAAAAAAAAAAAATAAATATATAATAAGGGGAAAAAAAGTATAAAAATAGAATGAAAGTAGAGTGAGAATGCAGATTATGAATGAAGCAAATGTGTCTCTCCCACCCCTTCCCCTGGTGGGTTCCCCACTGCCAACTAACAAATCCCACCCAGAGCAGGATGGGCAGTTTGACCTTCCTACCAGCTCCAATGCTACTTGGACATGACAACCATCACCGACGAAGACATTCTGCGGCTTTGCTGCCGACACACCATTGGCAATCTGAACTGGGTACTCTAACCCGATTCTCTATAAAACCCCATCCCCAGGCAAGGGAGGGAGGAGACGGGTCTCTGTCTCCTCCCCTCCCTGCCTACCCCCATACTTCGTCTGGTGGGGCTCGTCTCCACTGACCTGTTTGGGGATGCCTACTCTATCGTTCCTATTCTTCTATCTGTTTTCCCCCCAGTCTTCAGTTCCCCTCCCTAAACTGACCAAGTACACCCGCCAAATTCTAATCAACATCTAAATTCTACTGTTTTCTTGTAACTCTTTCGGCCAAATTCTAGTGTACACCGTGGGTTTTTTTTTTTTTTTTTTTTTTTTTAGGCCTTGCCACTGAAATCCTTGGAAATTAGGTGGTGGAGCCTGCCAGAGTACTTAAATAATCTACTGGGTGCCTGATCTGCCTCCTCATGGTTAAAAGTGTGGGCAACGGTGGGTCCCAATAGGGACCCAACAGCTAAATGGTCAGAGAAACAACAGAACATAATGCTACACAACAGACCACTCCCCACACACTTTTTAAATCTCTGGCCTCCACCGAGTTCTGTGTCACTCACAAAGAATACAATGCGGAGATGGGGGAAACCCCTGGTGCCGTAAGACAACTAACACACTTTATACTTTGCATACAAGTTTATTCTTATTATTATTTTACGATTCAAAACCGTTGCTTAAAGTTCAGAATAACAGCCACAATTCTGTAATAATATAGAAAAAAACACATTTACATGTGGTTTTTTTTTAACCCTGATATATATCCAGGAATTTTTTGCATATACATGTATATATAATAAATTTTTCCATGTATATATAATAAAATCTTGTTAAAACAAACTTAGTTTATTTAAAAAATATCAATAGTACATATTATTCCCACTGTTAAAAACAGGAGTTTCTACATAAACAATCACTTATTACAAAATCCAAATAATACATATTACAAATTCTGATTTTATCCCAAAAGAAATGTTATTTTGTATGATGCCGCCACACAAAATAATATATTTGCATATAAATGATCACAAAGTTCTGAATTCTCCTTAAAATTTTGTCAGTGACTTATGAGAATTTACTTTACATAAACAATGTCAGTTTGCAATAGCTACAACACAAAAACACTAAGAAACACTGTTAAGGTCAGTTTCACTTGTTATATGGTCAGAAAGGATCTTTTATTAAAATCTATTTTTTGTGTAATTTTAAAAGATCTGAACAGGTGTCTTTTTTGGTTGTTAATTTAAAGTTTATTTATATCAAATTCCCATTGCAGGCAGGTCAGTTGTTGTAAGGTTTTAGGTGCATCTGCAACTTAAGCCATATTGTGCCATACATAACAAGTCTGTAAAAATTGTGTTCTGTGATCGATCTGCTGTTTGCTAGATGAAAAACCATACTACATCACCTGAGACTGACAAACTCAATAACATCGTGAAAAAGGCCCATAAAAATTCCTTGCATCATTGACAGGATTCAAACTCAGCTCTTTTTCACTGGTGTAGGTGGATGGTAATTATACCAACTGTGCTACCATGAGGACTCCAACGTGAAAGTTACAACAAAATGTAAATGGAGGAGGAATTAAGCTTTGAAATTAAACTGAAAACTACACAAGACCTGGCAGAATGTAATAAAATAAAATGGGAATTGCAAGGTAACAGCAAAATGATACAAGAAAGCATCATACAGAAAATAATAAATAAATAAACCTCACTTGCCTATAAGAGGTTCTCTAACTTTTATACCTTTCACTATCCCTTAAAACATTTGTTTCATGTTCACTTCACCTTCTAGCACAAGTACAAATAAACAGATTTCACATAAAATTTAGCTATGAATACACACATTTTAATAAATACATACTTTTATCAATATAATATACACTGAGTTGGCATTCCATTAGCCTCATACAGCCTGTACACATTTCAGCATGGACTCCACAAGGCACTGCAAAGTATCTTGTGGCAGTACTACATACAATGTGACCAGTAATTCCCATAGTGTCAGGTAGATGGTCATAGCACCAATGTCCTTTTCCAGAGGTCCCAAACATCCTCAGTTGGGCTCAGATCAGCAGAGTTGGAGCAGCCATAAAATACGGAGAATTTGTTGTCATGTTCCTGAAACCAATTAACAACAATGATGGATCTTGAGGCACAGCAAGCTGTTTTGTTGATAGAGGCCAAAGTTGTCTGGATATATTGCAATCATGAAGGGATGTGCTTGGTTAGTGACCATAGAAATGTAGGCATTCCCATCAAACCATTGAGGGGAATGCCTACATTTCTATCAGAGGGCCCAGGGCATGCCACAAAAACAGTTTCAAATCCCTAATACCACTGTCCCCAGCCTGCTGAACACCACAGTGCATCAAGTGACATAGCCATATGTTATTCCTTCTCCAAATGCAGATAATCCCCATCAGCACGACAGAGTTGTAAACAGGATTCACCAGACCAATCAAACAATTTCCACATACCAGTGGTCCAAGTGTTGGTGCCAATGTGCCCATGCAAGGCACAGTTTCATGTGTCTTGAAGTGAGAATGGGTACCAATGGTGGCCAATGACTGCCATAGCTTATACAAGCTAATGTCCAGCACATAGTCCACATGGATACTGGTCTTGCTATTCCTAAGTTGTACTGCATGGTTAGCTGGGCCACTGTGCTGTGTTGCTGCTGCATTATGTGATGAGATACATAATGCTCACTGTGGGCATCAACAAAATATGTGGCTGTCCCACATGTACCCTTTGACTGCTGTTGAGTCAGTCAGGGTAGACTTCTGATACCAAAGAATGAGAACATTTAACCATGTTTGCTGTTGTAGAGATACTGACACCAGCATGTGTTGATCCCACAATCATTCCACATTCAAAGTGAGAAAGACCTTGACAATGACCAATTCTTCCTCACAGACGCTCAAAAACTGATTGCCATGTGTGCAAACTACAATCTTATATAAGTTGTTCCCAACTTCGAGCATCACAGACCAGTCCTACACAAAAGGGTGTTGCAAATGTGTACTTCAGTGTATACTTCAATACATTTAATCTCAAATAATTTAAATAAATTATGTTTAATATACCTGGATTAGAAGGTATGGTTTGCTCATATTTCATTAAAGCAACACTGTGCCTCGCAAAAAACTAAGTGCACCCCCACACTTCGGAAAATGTTGTCCAAAACTTTAAATTTATTTAAACTATCCACTTCCACAACACCAAGTGGAAGTTTATTCCAACAGTCAATTCTAGCACATTATTCCAAGTCAACTCTGGCATATTTAACCATCATTTTTTTAAATTTGAGTCCCCTTTATTCTTGATTATTGAGAGTAGGTAGAAGAAAGGCTTCAGAAAAAGGGAACATCTAATGATTCCAGAATGCCATACATACACCTAGGCTGAGAAACATAAGCCTGTTATTTTTACCTCCTAATACTACCAGTGTTATTCTGCCACTGATACAAGGCATAATTATTTTTAAACTTGAACATAGAGAGTCCACCTGAAAAGATACCTGATCTGCAAAATAGAAGGAAGTAACAATTTGTAGTCAAAGTGGAATGCGTTGGAAGTTATCCATAACGTTATTACTGCTTGGGATGGTAACGCATAAAGTGTAATAATCAACTGCCTCCTCAAGAAGAGCAACTCTAGAGAGAATACTATTATATTTTCTCCAAAGCTACTCTTTGTGTAGGATCCATATTCTTTAAGGCAGATGATGGTCCACTACAGCAGTACCAACACCAGAAGAGCTACTGACCACCAAGCAAAGTTTCTGTTACTAATGGTGAAAGCGAAAAAGCACAAACTGTCTTCTAAACAATGTGGCCAAAATGCATTTTAACATATTAGAGAATGTGATGGCTTCAAGTAATACTGAAACAACTGCTACATTTCATAATATCTGTGCAGTTAAATGTATAAAAGACTGAACTTGTACAAATGAAACTGGACTCTTTCTTTAGTTTGGACTAATTTATTACAAAATAATAATCAGTTTTACATTTCTTTTAACATTAATAGTGCAATTCTACTTTTAATAGTTTATGAATTGCTAATTATATATTTTCTTTGCAATTATATTGTTTCTTTTCATGTGGCTTCACTTATAAATAAAATAAAATCTAAACAAAACATACTTATTACTAAGACTCTTATTATTATTGAGACTCGTAACAGAAAAGAAAAATGCATGGAATGCATATAAATTATCAAGCGACTCAGAAGCCTATGGCAGATATAAGCTAGTCTGTAATTAGGTCACAAAGGAGGTTAGGCAGGCAAAGGCAGATTACAAGAAATCTTTGGCAAAAGATGCTAAGAAAAACAGCAAGGATTTCTTTACTTATATAAATTCTAAAAGGAAGGGGTTGAATCTGATTGGCCCACTTGACATCGATGGTTCGACTGTTGATGATCCTGCTCAGATCGCAAACAAACTGAATGAGTATTTTGCATCTACATTCACACGTGAGGAATTATTAAGGTTTGAAAATGGCAGAAGGTTATCAAATTGTAGAAGGATACTTAATAATTTTGTAATAACTGAGAGCAAAGTGGAAGAGAAATTGTTGAAGTTAAACATAAGAAAAGCACCTGCGGTGGATGGGATCTATCCAGTTATATTAAAGGCAGCAGCAAAGCAAGTAGGCAAACCCTTAGCCATAATTATGAGAGCATCCTTGGACTCAGGAGAGGTTCCCACAGATTGGAGATGTGCAAATGTATCCCCAATTCACAAAGGGGGATCGAAGGGTGACACGAGTAATTACAGTCCAGTTAGTTTAACTTCTGTTCCAGGTAAAATAATGGAGTCACTGGTTAAAGATGCATTGCAGGATCATCTAGACAAAACTGCAGCAATAATTCAGACACAGCATTGGTTTGTTAAGGGAAAGTTTTGTCTGACAAATTTGATAGGATATTATGATGTGGTTACAAAGGAACTGGATGCAAAAAATAATTTTGATATCATATATTTGGATTTCAGGAAAGCTTTTGACACTGTTGCGCATGGAAGACAATTGTACAAATTGTAGCAGAATGGTATTAAGGTTAAGTTGCTACAATGGATAAAAGGATAGTTGAGTGGGAGAAGACAGAGGATGGTAATTAATGGGTGCTGCTCTTCATGGACTACTGTTATTAGTGGAGTCACACAGGGTTAGTTGTTGGGTCCACTGTTGTTTTGTATATTTATCAATGATATTGATGAAGGTATATCAGGCTTAGTGTCAAAGTTTGCAGACGATACAAAGATTGGCAGGGTTGTTAATCACAGTAATGGCAGTGTGCTATTGCAACAGGATCTAGATAATTTGGGCAGATGGGCTAAGAAGTGGCAACTGAAATTTAACCTTGACAAATGCAAAGTACTGCATATGGGTAGAAGTAACCCGAGAGAAAAGTACCAACTGTGTGGTACTACACTTAAGGTGGTAGAAAATGAAAAAGACCTGGGAGTAATTGTGCAGCCAGATATGAAGTTTTCTGAGCAATGCAGACAGGCTGCCAGGGCAGGTCATGGGGTTTTGTCAATGATATATAGGAATTTTGCTAGCAGGGAAAAGGAGGTGATTGTTCCTCTGTATAAGGCAATGGTCAGGCCAAGCCTTGAGTACTGTGTACAGGTCTGGAGGCCTCATTTTAGGAAGGATGTCAATTTGCTTGAGCGTGTACAGAGAAGGGCAACAAGATTGGTGAGGGGAATGAAGGGATCCTCTTACCAAGAGAGGCTTAAGTTCTGCAAATTGCAGTGGCTGGAGACTAGGCACCTGCACGGTGATCTGATTGAGGTGTATAAGGCCTTGAATGGGTTGAGCACACTGAATTCTGATGGGATCCTTCCACTTGTTCAGATTACGAACCTAAGGGGGCATAAATTCAAATTAAGAAAAGACTGATGTTAATTAGATGTGCGGAAATTTGCCTTTAGCCAGCAGGTGGTTAATTGCTGGAACAAACTTCCATCTGTCGTTGTGGAAGTTGATAGGTTGAATAAATTTAAGGAGGAACTGGACAGGCATTTGGAGGGAATGGTGTGATTTGTTTTTGGCTGATGCTGCATAAGCTCATACACTTGCTTTCTTGCATCACATGCCACTACTACTACTACCGTTAGACAAGTCAGACTTTTAAACACTTTAGAAATGCTGTAACATTTCAAAATTTTGAACAAATTGTGTTCAAAATTCCACTCATTAATTAAAAAAAAGTGTTCAAAAGTGTTAAATATTTGAGTGGCTCGGTGTTTAGGGGCACTTGCCTGTGAAATGGGGTGGCCTCAGTTTGAATCAAACCAAATTATTTTTATGAAAATAACCTGTGGCAACATCCAGCAGCAAATTTTTTAAAAAAATAAAAATAAATAACCAAGTTCAGTGAGCACAAAGCATCATGGGAAAGGAAAAGGAGTCTGGAGAGGAGATTGGGCAAAGAATCATGGGAGGGAGACAGAACCTGTGATGCCATCAGTACAAGGAGTGACATGATCCGTGATGTCATCTGCACAGTTCAGTTTATGCATAACTGTCTTGTGACACCTAGACTGATGTCCATCTCCACCTATATTCATGTATCCAAGTAGAACACACACACACACACACACACACACACACACGTGTGTGTGTGTGTGTGTGTGTGTGTGTGTGTGTGTGTGTGTGTAATTTTTTTTTTTTGTGTGTATATATATATACATACACACACATATGCACACAAAAATCCCGCACCCACCAGCAGTTGTGCAAGTCTGATGGGTGCCAGCATCTCCCACTTCTAGGCTGCCCAAACCTAGGAGAAAAAAAAATAAAATAATAATAATAATAATAAATTTAAAAAATATAAAGAAAAATTTATTCCCCCCCACTTCTCTTTGACCAGCCCGCAGGGAATAATCCCTGCTTCAGTAAATTCTACTGATACTAGCAAACAAAGCAAAACTAATAATAAAAGATTCCCTTTACACGCTCGCCAAAGAAAGAATACTCCCAAAGTGCAATCCCACATCAGTAATATTTAACTGATGCCAGCAAAACAAACAAACAAACAAAAAAAAAAGTACAGTCATGCAGTTGTACTAAAAGCCTAATCTACACTAATCAAAATAGAGAACTGCTTCCTTTTAAGGAATACGCTCCTACAAAATTCCTGTAATAGCTTAAAATGTTTTTCATCAATCAACCATTCTGTTTCAGTTCCCCTATTCAATGTAGGCAAGCTAGCTCTTAACTTACTTCTAAATTCTTCATAAATTGGGCAATCATACAAAACATGAGCCCAAGTCTCGTTGAACGTACAGGAGCATAAGGGATCTGTTTCCAGACCTAGATCACATAGCTTAGATTTTAATGAGCCATGTCTCCCGCCAGCAAATAAGACACTTCCATGGTTGGGTAAAACCACTTAGTCTTCTTACCTGTATTAAAACTTACTTTTGGAATAAACAGCCTAGTAACATATCCAGTATTACTTTGTGCTCCAATGGTTCTGCGGTATTTAATTTAACTTTAACCATATATTTTTTTCCTCAATTTTCCTATCTACTAAAATGTCATTAGTAACACCCAAAAATGAAATCTGAATTCTCTTTCTCAAGAAATAGCTGAACCCTAAACGCTATATATAGATCTAGCGGAAGGGTGCCAGCAATTACCTGGATTGCATGTGTAGAGATGGTTTTACATACTCTTAATATTGTTAGAAACATGGATCTCTGAATTGAGTTAATCTTATTCCTAAATTTAATTACATTAATTCTCTTAAACCAGAAAGAAGCAGCGTATGGTACTATAGGTAAGAATACAACCTTATAATATAACCCTAGGACCCTTTTACTGAGTCCCCAGTCCTTTCTAGTAACCCTTACAATAGAGGCAGTAAATTTTTTAGCCTTGCCACTCAGATATTCAAGATGTGCCACAAACGACATATTATCATCTATAATTAAACCAAGGTACTTGACCTTACAGACCAAAGGTATCTGCTTATTATTAATAAGTACACGAGGAGGCCTACTGTAATCAAGTTTCCCTTTAGTCAACATCATAACCGTCTTAGTAGAAGACATACTAAGTTTATTATCTGTAGCCCAATTGGCAAGACTATCCACAACCATCTTAATTTTACCCTCGATATCCCTCCTTGATTTTCCTTGCATGCATAACACTAAATCATCTGCATACGCAGTTTTATGACAATCAAATGTATCATCATGCAGCCACATATTAAGTACCAGATTCCAGAAGACTGGACCTAACACTGATCCCTGTGGGCAACCCCTGTTAATATCTCATTCAAATTTAGAATGTGGTGCCTTAACAATAATTCTCCTCCCATTCAAATAATCTCTAATTATTCTGTATAATAAATCCGGGCACTGTAGTGTTCTCAAAGAAGCCAACACACTCTCATGCCAAAAAGTCTCAAAGGTCCCCTCAAAATCAATGAAGAGGACCAATACATATTTGCAATTAGAGTTTATACTAGAATTAACAAGATTGTGTATTGCATCCTCTGTCGAGCTTTTTCTTTTAAAACCAAATTGATGTGGAAAATCTAAATTCCTGGCCGAAAATAAAGCCTCCAATCTCATTAATATCAATCTTTCCAATACTTTTCCAAGATTTGATAACAATGAAATAGGCCAGTAGCCTCTTGGATCAGTAACTGGTTTGCCAGGTTTCCTTATTAATTTTAGTAAAGCCATCTTCCAGAACCCAGGTACAGTCCCAGAAATAAAATATTTATTAAACATGTTTAATATAAGATCAGGAAACATATCTACAATTTTAATAATACAGCTATTCTCAAGCTTATCAATTCCTGGAGTTATATTAACATTAAATTTAGAGCAAACTGATCTAAGTTCAGTATAATTAAACAATTCAACATCATTATTACCAATATACCAAAATTCTCTTCTCTAACCTTCCTCTGATACTCAGAATCCTCATTATGGTCATCCATCAAAAATAATTTATCAGTTATTGTAGTTATTGTTAACCAATTAGTAGTTTTTCCATTATCAGAAGTAACTGTACTTATTGCATTATTTAAATTTAGTTTATTCCTGGTTAGCTTAAACAGAAGTCCCCAGGGATCAGTATTCCCAACATTACAAACCAGATCTTGCCATGCCTTATGTCATCTGCACAAAGGATTATGGGTGACAAATGTCCAAAGTGTCAGGGATGGTGGCTACCACAATTAAATTGGTTCCGAGTTCCCGTAGCCGCCACCTAGTGGCAGCAGGCACAACTAAAATCAGTTCAAAGTTTGGTTAAAACTGACAATATAATTAGTGATATAAAAATACCAGTAAAAATTGTTGATTAGTGCCATATTGTTCTTTTAAAAGTAGGGATATGAAAATAACCGTATGCAAATAATTATGTTTAAAAAAAAAAAAAGGATTATGAATGCAATATCATTTTTACAGTAAATATACCATTAATAAATTGGCAAAAATGAATCTATGAAAATTCTCTATTGGAAATTACACTATAAATTATTAAATGGTTACACTATGAAAACTGAAAAATATATACATATTTTTGACAGTTTTCATAATATATATATAGAATAGAAGTAATAGGTACAGGAGTTGTAATAAGAGGAATACAGACCTAGGTTACTACTATGTAGAGCAGAAGACACCCAATGACTATAAATAAATAAAAGATAAATAAAATATAGGAGGTTATGTTTTTAGTGAGGACAGAGAACAGCAGGTATTGTAATCAACCCATGGGTTAGATAACATGGAAAGGCAGTCATAAAATAACACAATTCGAATCTGCAACACAAAAAGTCAAAAATATTATATTATAAGTACTTAGTGCTGTACTTCAGATGATTTCAACGTCGCTAACAAGGGCCAGCCGGCAAAATCAATCAAAATGCAGCAAAAAGTAAGGCCTCTGTTTCTAACATGAAATATACGTAACACATGGTAAAAAGATACCAGGTTTTTAGTTTATTGTTAATGTTCGGAAGCCAGGTTAATCGTAATGCTAACATATATATCATGGCTGACCCGACAGAGGCAGAGAAATGATAGATAATAAAAAATATAAGTAGTAAATAATTACTAAAAATAATTGAAGGTTGAAATTACTTTGTGCAATCTCCTTTCCAGGCAACATCCTCGTGTGTGCATGTGCGCGCGCGTACGCGCACGCACACACGCACACAGGGTATCAAAAGTTCATACCCTGACCTAGATAAAACATCAGTAGAAAGATGCCGTTTTTAATAGAAGTTGTCTACACATTCAATAACTAACATGTGAAATTTCATTCTCGTAGGTGATCATACACCAGAGGTGGAGCCTGGAATCTGAGGAAGGACACTATGGTTGACAAAGTGGAGTATCAAGCAGTGATCAAGTAGCATTTGCAGGACAATAAGGCTCAGGAAATTGATGAGAAATGAAAGCTGTGTATGGGCAGAATTGTCCATCCGATTAAACTGTAAAAAAAGAGGAAATGGGAGTTCCAATGCAGTGGCACAAGTGTCTTTGACAAGTCAAGAGAAGGCCATCAACATCCACAGATAGTGAGACAGTTGCAAAGGTGCTGAGTGACAATTCATTTCATCGTAAATGCAGTGGGAATTAGTTAAGGGTCTGCCCACAACAATTTACATGACCATCTGCACATGTCTCCACACGATGGGTTCCAAGACTGCTGACACCTTTGCAGAAGCAATGTCGAATGCAATGTTCTTGTTGGATTTGTGCTACTGCAGCACCCTATTCTCCTGACCTAGCACCATCAAACTTATTGTTTCGAGAAATGAAGAAACCATTGCATGGACGCCACTTTGATTTGTCTCAAGAAATCATCAATGAGGTGGAATCATAGTTGCAGGTAAAAAGTGCCGACTTCAATGATCTAGGCATCAAACAACTGATCCATAGATGGGAGAAATGCGTTACTATACATGGAGAGTACATAGAAAAGTTCCTGTGAAGTTAACTTTTTAGGGCTATTATTTCTAGGTAAAGGTACAAACTTTTTGATACCCTCTCGCATATATAGAAATATACAAAAAAAAAAAAAATATATATATATATATATATATATAACTAATAAAGTTATGAAGTGGGATATCTTAACATTAGAACAGGTAAAAATAAATATTGGTATTAGGATCCCCACACAAGTGTCCACTCATAACTGTAAGTGTATTATGTTTATAGAAATGTGTCCTCGTGGGCCAATTTGCATGTGGTGTGGGCTCAAAAATTCAGGACAATTCGCAGGGGAAAGCCCACCCGCCTCTGCCAGAGATACACTAACTACAGCCTCAAATGAAGAGGACATGAGAAATTCCTCCAATCTTTGATGGGAATCGAACAGAGCCCTCAAAAGGAATGGCAGACAGCAATGTATTGTGGCAGCCGTGGAGGCTATCAGAATAGGTGAAGCCCAATTTCACTGTAGAAATAATAATGAAAAATATTTGGAAATAGATTTGCTATGAACATGTAAAAAGGGACTGTCACAATCCATCAAACCTACTAAGAGTTTGTTGCATGTGCTTACATTTGCTAGAACTTACCTGTGGGGAAGACACCAAGTCCATGAGTTTTAAGATGAGTCTAGTCGCACTCTCTCGAACCTGCAGATTCAAAAACAAGATAAATACTAAGTCAGATACAATAACAACAACAATAAAAATAATAATTTAATAATAAGATTCTTTATTAACATAAATTGTATACAGTAGTGATTTTTTTTATTAGAAAAAATAAATAAATAAAAAATAATAATGTAATAGTAATTAAAACGAAAAAGGACTACAAGTTGTGCATAACATGAAATGATATCTGCTAACTAGGACCAGCACTTACATAACTGTCCTTTACAAGCAGAAAGATAGGCCAAGATGCCATCACAATATGCCTTGTTAACAGACCACAGGTCGATGTTGACCAAGTTGAGTATACAGAGTCACATTTGGGAAATGTCTCTTGAAATTCTGTAACCTCTGGATCCTTGAGCATATGAGTACTCTTCATGATCAAGATTCATTAAGTAAGAACAAGTTAAATCATGACATGCCATTTTGTGCAGTTTTTATAACTAGATTTTTTAAATTATTTTTTTAAGAAAACCCCAAACATGAAAGGTATTAGAACCTATAGTACTAAGTATCGTTCATAAGTTGAACATTGAGAAACTGAAAGAAGATACTTACTGACAGACTTATTTCTGTAGATTGTAATTTTCAGGAAACATGCAACCTCATGTATTCCTTCAACCAGAAGTTGAAGGAATACATGAGGAAGAAGAAGGCCTGGGTTCTACAAGTTTAAAGCTGGACAGTAAAAGGATGCTGACTAGTTGCTGCATGTGTTCAGAGTGGTTTGGAAGGAGGGGAATTATATAAAGCAATTCAGAAAAACAGAGCCCATGGAAGTGTCTATAGAAAAGGAATGCAGCAGAAACAATGTCTATGAGACAGAGTGGACTACTCTTTGCCTGTTCAAAATCCAGTTTGGATTGATTAATAACTGCTTCACAATTGAGGCAAGCTTTGATGTAGGCAGAAAATGAAGCTGGAGATCTGGATGCAAGTCAATTGCAATATGCAACATTCTTATTCTGAACAGCCATAGCACATTTATTTGAAAATCAAGTTTTAGATAAATTATGAGGTTTTAAGATAGTGTGTCGTGAAGGATTTCACCTCCACAAAAAATAATTTTTGGCACGATCTGAGCAAACGTTGACATCAGAAGATTTCAAAACAGTAATCTCACCAAAGAAAAGGAAATAAATTTCGAAGGTCATTCCACTTTGCTTTCTTGTAACAACAAACAACAAAAGATTGAGAACAGCCACAAAAGGAAGGCCCCACTGGAGAATGGTCCATCACCAAGTTGTGATCAAATGTACCTAGAGGACCACTCACCACAACTGTGTACTTTGGTTGTTCATGAGAAAAAGATCAAGAGTGTTGGCTCTGTGGTTAGGATTGTTGGGTATTCTGGTAGGTGAATGAATAATCTGAGCAAAGTCATTTGTAATTGCAAAGGCCTCAGTATCTCAATAAGCAGGGTCTGTGTGACTAGAAAGCAATAGCCAGATAAGATAGAGCTGTAAACAAAATCACCACAGAAAATTACCTCACTGTTAGGGAAGCTGGACTGGAGAAAATCAAGTTTGAAAGAAACAAAGTCAAAGAGTTCCAAGTGATTAGTTCAGTTGGGAAAACAACAGAGGCAACAGATGAATTTGACAGAATGTGGTAGTGAGATTTTAAGCCAGAGAAGATCGAAATGGGGAGACTCCAAAATAATTAGTCTCTGACAGGGAACATCAGTGAAGACATATGCACCATACCACCTTTGAAGCGAAAGGAATCGGACAGATAATAATTAGAACAAATGAGATGAGCAGTGGTTTTTTTTTTTTTTTTTTTTATGAGAACCCCAAACACGAAAGGTATCAAAACCTATAGTACTTAGTACCGTGCATGGGTTGAAGGAGAAGTATGGGGAGAGGGGGGATGCCGGAAACTTTGCTCTAGAGACTAAACATGGGTTTCGCCACTTCAAGCCTCCAATAAGCAAAGTGGTGGTATTTCACCGGTTGATGAAAGTCATCTACCACCTGGTTGAATCAACCAATACAGTAGATTGTCGAAATAACGGCACCCCAAAAAACGGAACATTTGAGCTAATGGCATATTGAGATTGGATGTTTACATACAACGCAGATGTCTTGCAGTGCCAAAAAAAAAAAAAAAAACAGCAAGCCACGTGATTACTGTATTTGTTTATGTTCGCCGTTTTGAAAGTGAATCAGATATCACAGATTATACCACTGTTTTACATTTATTTTAAATTAAAAAACCCTCACTATGGCTCCAAAAGTTAATAAACCAAATACAGAAAAGAAAAGAACAACATTAAAGCTTAGTGACAAACTTGGTAGAATCCAAACTATTACATTAGGGTCACTCGAGAAGTCAATTCATATATCCAGGTGTATTGTGTCTGTAAATTGCGTTTTCTCTAGTTGATTTGCCTATTTTGTGTGAACGCAAAAACCTTGCTATCTATGCCTGACACTGACTAACTCTGCCACAGAGTGAAAAAAGCCCATGAAAGCTCCATGCATCATCAATGGAATTGGAAACTGGGCCTTTTCCATCCAGTGTGGGGAAGGAGGTCATGATATCAGTGTGCTACCGGCACAGACTAAATTACAGATAATAAAGAATATAGAACAGGACATAAGCAGGAGTGTATTAATGGCAGAATATAACATTAGCATTACGAAAGGCACATGATGCAAGAAAGCAAGCTTATATAGCATCAGCCCACAAAAAAAAAAAAACATCTAATTTCACCAATCCACTCGATCCAAATGTTTGTCTAGTTCTGCCTTGAATCTATATAAGCTATCAACTTCTACAACAGATGGAAGTTTGTTGAAGCAATCAACCATACGCTGGCCGAAGCCAAAATTTCCGTACATCTATCCTACAACTGTCTTTCCACAATTTCAATTTATGCCATCTCAGGTGATTATTCTGAGCAAGAGGAAGAATCCCATCAGCATTGAGCGTGCTCAAACCATTCAAGGTTTTATACACCTCAATCAGATCACCTCGCAGGTGCCTAGTCTCCAGACACTGTAATTTGCAAAACTTAAGCTTTTCTTCATAAGAGCAATCCTTTGTTCCATTCACTAATCTTGTTGCCCTTCTCTGCACTTGCTCCAGCAGCTCTACATTCTTCCTAAAATGAAGCCTCCAGACCTGTATACAGTGCTCAAGGTGTGGCCTGACCATTGCCTTATACAAGGGGATAATCACCTCCTTATTCCTGTTGCTAGAAAAATTCCTGTATATCATTGACAAGATACCATGAGCTATTCTTGCAGCCCGTCTGCACTGCTCAGAAAACTTCATATCTGCCTGCACAATTACCTCCAGGTTCTTTTCATTGTCTGCCACTGTCAGTGTAGTACCACACAGTTGATACGTTATTCTGGGGTGACTGCTTCCCATATACAGTACTTTACATTTGTCAACGTTAAACTTCAGTTGCCACTTCTCAGCCCATCTGCTCAACTTTTCTAGATCCTGTTGCAGCAGCGTACTGTCATTAACAACCCTGCCAAACTTTGTATCGTCTGCAAACTTGGACATTAAGCCATCATCAATATCATTAATAAATACAGAAAACATCAATGGACCCAACACTGAACCCTGAAAGATTCCACTAATAACATTAGTCCACTGATTACCACTCTGTCTTCTCCCACCTAACCATCCCTTTATCCATAGCAGCAATTTGCCTCCAATGCCACACTGCTCCGATTTGTGCAGCAGTATCAAAAGCCTTTCTAAGATCCAAATATATGATATCAAAGTTATTCCCTGCATCCAGTTCCTTTGTGACCACATCATAGTATCCAATCAAACTGGTCAGACAAGACTCCCCTTAACAAAACCATGCTGTGTCTGAGCTATAACTGGCTGTGATTACTTGTGTCGCCCTTAGATCCTCCTTTGTGAATTGGGGTCATATTTTCAAATCTCCAGTTCATGGGTACCTACCCTGAATCCAGGGAAGCTCTCATAATTGTGTCAAGGGGTTTGCTTACTTCCTTTGCTGCCTCCTTTTATATGACTGGATAGATCCCATCCATCCCACGTGCCTTTCTTATGTTTATCTTCAACATTTTCTCCTCCACTTTGCTCTCAGTTATTACAAAATCATCTAGCTCACTGCCAGAGTTTAATTCACCTCTGGCATTCCACTCCCTGAATAACTCCTCATGTGTGAATATAGATGCAAAATACTCATTTAATTTGTTAGCTACCTGAGCAGGATCAACAACAGTTGAACCATTGATATCCAGTGGACCAATCTGATTCATCCTTCGGAAAATTGTGGCAAGAGATTGTTTGCCCCTCAGAACTCTTTGCTGTTTTTCTTTGCATCCTTTGCCAAACATTTCTTGTAATCTGTCTTTGCCTGCCCAACCTCATTTGTGACTTGGTTACAGACCAGCTTATATCTATCACAGGCTTCTGTGTCACCCATTAATTTATATGTATTCCATGTATTTTTCTTCTCTTCCACATGTCTCATTAGTTCATCTGACATCCATTTAGGCCTAAACCTTGAACAATATTTCTTAGTTGGTATGAAAAGCTTAGTAGCTTCCAAGATTAGTTCCTTGAATGCTTCCCATTTTGAGTTTGCTGTTGGTAACATCATCAGTTGGTCCCACTGTATAGAATTTAAATACTGTCTCAGACCATCATAGTCGCCTTTACGAAAGCAAAAACCCTTCCCTTTACCCCTGATGGTAGTTACTTCTTTGAGTAAATCCCACTTCAGCACATTATGATCACTGCCACCTAGTGGTTCCTTTATCTGCAGATTCTTAATCAAGAGTATTAATCCCTCTAGTTGCCTCCCAAACATGCTGCTGTAGAAAACAATCATCCAATAAATCCACAAAAGCCTTGCTAATGTGTGAGTTACCACCCACAAATTCCAGTCAATATCTGGGAAATTAAAATCCCCCATTATAAGACTGATTTACTGGCCCACTATTTCCCTGTACAGTTGTTTATTATACTCATCAGTCATTTGGCCTATAACACACTCCTACTCTCAATTTTGATTTCCCAGTGCTTATGTCACGCCAAACTGACTCGACACTGCACTATCCAGCCATGTTGACTGGCTGTATTTCCTTGGATTTTATGTGTTTCTGAAGTAAAAGCATAACCCCCTCCTCCCTTCCTGTACACATTGTACTCCCCAAATTCCATTTCTGCATTCCTTATATCTGTGTGAAACCATGTCTCTGATATCCCAACAATATCCGCCTTTGATGTTTTGACCAACACCTCAAATTCATCAATTTTATTTACCAAACTCTTAGCATTGGTGTACACGCAACAATAACATTGGATCATGAACATGCTTATGTTTTTATGTATAATTAATAAAAATTGCATTCTTAATCTTTCTATTTCTTCATTAAGTATATTAAAAATAAAACTTTCTAGATAATGGAAAAATTGAAATAATGGCACCTTGAATCCTCGAAGGTACAGTTATTCTGAAAGTCTACTGTAATTGTGATTATGTAAGAAAAAGTTTGTGTGACTTGGCAGACTAAGTGGGAATGTACATCACTAAGATTAGAAATGAGATAAAGTATATTTGTAAAATGAACAAAGCGTTTGTGAGGTTTAGATATTTTCACTGATAAGTCTGTTCTATTAGTTTGACTATTCATGATATATTTAGTAATAAGAAAATGTGGACATGCTGTATGAAATAATGAAATTTTTGGATATGGCATACAACACACAGCAAGAATATATCCAGCTCCTTGGCATAGCATGACCTCAACAATGTCTTCCTGAATACAATCTACTCAGACTCCCTCCAGTCACTATACGGCATAGTAGAGGCAGTGAGATTATCACTAGCTGATCTGGATGCCTCCTAGAGAGGAACCAATCGGTTTCATCCAGTTGGCTATCTAGCAGCCAACCTGCAAACACCATTTTAGAGTTGTACCGTAAAAATGTAAGAAAGATTGGATCGCCATGATACTCATCATAACATCAAAAGACATCAATCATACTGCATGATGAAAAATGAGGGAATAGGTTGCTCTGGAGACTAAATGCAGGTTTCACCACTTGAAGCCTGCAGTAAGCATAGTGCTGGTATTGCACTGGTTGATGAGAGTCATCTACCACCTAGTAACAAAGAAGGGATGGCATTCCTCTGTGCGGTGTGGATGCCACACCTTGACCCCTGCTTAAGTTAGTACCTATAGTATACTAGATGCCGCATTTTGGGACTTGCACACAGGGGTTATACCTAGGGTTACTGAAAGTATCACCATTGTGAAGATGCAAGCAGAGGATTTGGTTGTCACAGGGAGGAAAAAAAATTAGACTTCACAAAATTCAGTCCACTTGACATAAGTGTTACCTGAATATCAGTTCCATCAGCATTTTTGATTCCAAGCAAGCCCAGCTAGTTATACTAGAGTAGGTCTGTCACAGCCTCAGGGACCAAATAAACATTACGTTACAGGTTGTTTCTAATAGGCAAATAATTTTTTGGCCCATTGACTATTTTGCTACAGTGTGCCTATTCATATAATATGCTACTTCATACAGTTTTTAATATTATCGAGTGTATTTAAGTGTTCACAGTCTCTGATGGGGATCATTACCACAATACCATTGCAGATGATCATAATACAAAATCTGTGCCTATCACAATCACATGCAGTTCACCATAACTTTTAACAGTTGATGAAGAAAGTGCATGTGATTAAAGATTGATAAAGCTCCCAATAACTGCCTCCATGTCAGTACAGCA
The DNA here is from genome assembly GCF_048544385.1 of Mastigoproctus giganteus. Classification (NCBI taxonomy): domain Eukaryota; kingdom Metazoa; phylum Arthropoda; class Arachnida; order Uropygi; family Thelyphonidae; genus Mastigoproctus; species Mastigoproctus giganteus. The sequence continues at coordinate 55,475,865 of NC_143588.1, forward strand.
GAGATGTTTAGGTTCAAATCCTGTCGAAGTCAAGAGGAATTCTTAAAAGCCTCATCAACTGAGGCTTCAGTTGACCAATTTCAGTCAGAAGGAGCGAGGTGTTCTCCAGTTATTTCAGGTATTTCAGCACACAAAACATACAAATTCACCTCATGAAGACACTTATAATAGTCTTCACAATATGGCCTTAGATATTAATGCACTATATATAAATCAAAATAACAATCCCAACAATGTGATGCTTAGTCTAACATATACAAAATAAAAATTAATTATCAATATTATACATGCATGTGATTTTAAACTAGTTTACCTGAATAACAAATACCTCAATATCTGTCAACTTCACTATCTGTCATTTCCCATATCCGTATCCACCACTTAACACCATTATCTGTCGTTTATTCTTGGAAAGAGTATCAGGAAATTAGGCCCAAACTCAGCATTCTGATGAACATTTATGAGAGCTTGAAGAGTAAGCTGGATGCCCTCAAAGAATTTAAAATGGAGGGCCCATCAAGCTCTCAGCTGCCTAGCTCAATGCTGGAGCCCTGACTTGTGCATCAGGCAACACAGTGGCAAGCTTATTAAATCAAAGGCATCCAGTCAACATGGGTGGCCAGTGTAATGCTGAGTCAGTTTGGTGTGAAAAAGGCACTGGGAAAATGAATACAAGAGTAGGAGTGCATTATAGGCTTAATGATTGCCATGAGGATAATGAACAACTCTACAAATATAAAGTAGACTAGTAAATCAGAATGTCTTATAATGGAGGATTTTAACTTTACAGATAGTGAATGGAACTTGTGGGTTAGTCACTCACACACCAGCAAGGCTGTTCTATACAGCAGTGTATTAGAAAGGCAACAAGAGGAAGCAATACTCGTATCTGATATCACACTGTGCTAATGTGGTATTTACTTAAAGGCATAATTGCTGTCAAGGCACTGCTCCTACTGGATGATGTGCCAAGCCATGATTCAGACCTTTCCCAATCTTTGGAGGTACAATTTGACTTTATTCAAGTCAAATTTTTGCCGCACAACACCATTACTCTTCAACCAATGGACCAGCAAGTGATTGCAAACTTCAAGAAAATCTATACCAAGAAAATGTTTGCAAGTTGCTTTGCAGCAACCTCTGGTAAAATGTTATCACCCTCAAAGATTTTGGGACATCGAAGTTCAATATCCTGGACTGTGTAGGGCTAATCATAAGTTCTTGGAAAGTTAGAATGGTTTCCACCAGAATTCAGCTTAAATTCAGCCTGGAAAAACATGTGGCCTTTATTCATCTCTAACTTTGCCAGATTTAAAGATGATGACGCTTTGATAAATGAAATCATCACTCTTGGCAAAACAATGGGTCGGGAGGTTGATAAAAAGGACGTGGATGACCATATTGATGCTCATAGCCAGCAACAGAGGAGCTATAAGAGTTGGAGAAAATTATGGAGTATGACACTGAAGAGGAAAAAGAAAACACCCAAAAAGTGTCAACTGAGTTGATAAAAAGGATGTGGATGACCATATTGATGCTCATAGCCAGCAACAGAGGAGCTATAAGAGTTGGAGAAAATTATGGAGTATGACACTGAAGAGGGAAAAGAAAACACCCAAAAAGTGTCAACTGAAGAGTTGAAGACTATCTTTTCTTATTGGGAGCATTTAAGAGAAGTGGGGAAAAGAAAAAAAAACACGGTAACACTGAAAACAAACTCCTGATGTGTAAAATGGAAGATGGAGTTATTTCTTACTTCAGGAAGTTACAAAAAAGTCATCAAAAGCAGTCCAATTTGGCCAGTGCTTTTTTTGCCATTAGCAGCAAACAACTAAAAAAGGCACCTGATGCCTGATCCACCTACTCCAGGAGCATTGATTTTTAAAAACCCTGCTAATAAATCGATGGTGGTGCTTGTTATTTGTTAGTTTGTTATTTGGTTTTTAGGAGCATTAGCAACTAAGGCCATATTGCTCCGGGATATGCGGTGGTCATTCCTTGACCTTTCCGCATACTCCGTATTTGGTGGTGACGGGCTCGAACCCCGGTCTAATCAAGAAGCATGTGCTACGCACTGCTGCTCCTTCCCACCTGGCTACGATGGTGGTGCAGTAAGTGGATCAGATATCAGGTTTCTTTTCAGCATTTTGCTGCTAATGGCAAAAAAAACTGTCCAAATTGGACTGTTTGGAGGGGGAAAAATTTGTTTGATTTTTTTATTTTATAATTTTTTAAGATGTTTTATAATTATTTATTAAATAATCTTTATAAGACACTAATTTTTAATGTGAAAATCAAGTAAAATATTAAAGAAATACCTATTTTATGTGTTTTTCAGATCACCTAAGGGTTTGGAGCGACATCAATGCATTACTGGTTTCAGCTTACAATATTTTCAACATACAATGGGCTTTGCCATTAAATTTAGCAAATTACCATAGTGTTGGGGCCCCCACTGTAGTCTATAATCAAGTCACAAAGAAAATTAGGCAGGATAAGGCAGATTACTAGAAATCTTTGGAAAAGAATGCCAAGAAAATCATTCTTTACTTGTATTAACAGCAGAAGGAAGAAGTTGAATCACATTGGTCCACTTCATGTTGATGGTTTAACTGTTAATAATCCTGCTCAGGTGGCTGACAAATTGAATAATTATTTTGCATCTACATTTACGAATGAGGGATTCTTTAGGGGATGGGATGCCAGAAGTTTATCAAACACTAACAGGGAGCTAAATGACTTTATGATAACTGAAAGGAAAGTGGGACAGAAATTGAAGCTGAATATAAAAAAAAAAAAGTGACTGGGATGGATGGAATCTATCCAATTATATTAATGTAGGCAGCAAAGGAGGTAAGAAAAACCTTCAACCACGATACATGGTTATGAGATTGTCCTTGGATTTGAAGAGGAGGGAGGTCCCTATGGACTGCAGATGTGTGAATGTATCCACAAATCATAAATCATAAAATTATAGACCTGTTAGCTAATGTCTGTTCCAGTGAAAATAATGGAGTCACTGGTTAAAGAAATAACGCAGGACCATCTAGACAGAAATGCAGTCATGGAATGGATTTGTTAGGGGGCAAATCCTTGTCTGAGCAATCTGATTATATGTTTTGACGCGGTAACAAAGGAAACAGATGCAAAAAATAATTTTGATATAATATACTTGGATTTTAGGACTGCTGTACAAATTGGAGCAATGTGGCATTAACGGCAAGTTACTGTTATGGATAAAGGATGGTTGAGTGGGAGAAGACAGTTGTTATCAATGGGCACTGCTCTTTGTGAACTAATATTAATAGTGGAGTCCCCCAGGATTGAGTGCTGGGCTCACTGTTGTTTTCAATATTTATTAATGATACTCATGAAGCTATAACAGGCTTAATGTCTAAGTTTTCAGATGATACAAAGGTTGCAGGGTGGTTAACAACATTAATCAAATTAAATGATTACAACAAGATCTCAAAAAATTTGAAAGATGGACCGAGAAATGGCAGTTGATATTTAACATTAACAAATGCAAAATACTGCATATGGGTAGGAGTAATCCCAGATTAATGTACTAACTGTGTGGTACTACACTCGTGGTAGCAGAAAATGATAAAGACCTGATGGGGGGGAGTGTAGCTGCGCAGTCAGATATCAAGTTCTCTGAGCAAATCAAACCAAGTTGCAAGGACAGCTCATGGGATTTTGTCAATGGGATACAGGAATATTTTGCTAGCAGGGATTAAAGTGGTGATTATTCTATTGTACAAGGCAATGGTTAGTCTACATCTTGAGTACTGTATTCAGGTCTGGAGAATTCATTTTAGGAAGGATGTAGATCTGCTGAAACAGGTGTAGACAAGGGCAAAGCAATATGTGAAGGGAACAAACATGTTCTCTTACCAAAAAGGCTTCTGTTCTTGCAAATTGCAACGTCTGGAGACTACGTACCTATGAGGTGATTGGCTGAGGCATTTAAGGCTTGAATGGATTTAGCAAGCTCAATGCTGATGGCATTATTTCTTACTGCTCTAGCTACACACATGAGGCACAAAATCAAATTGAGAAAAGATGGTTGCAGGATAGATGTACAGAAGTTTGCCTTCAGTCAGCAGGTAGTTGAGTGTTGTAACAAACTTCCATCTACCGAAGTAGGTAGAACTTCATATCTGACTGCACAATTACCCCCGGGTCTTTTTCATTTTCCACTACCTTGAGTGCGGCATCACCTAATTGATTATGTTATTCTCTGATTACTGCTGACCATATGCAATACCTTTCATTCGCCAATGTAAAACCACAAAACTTAGACATTAAGACTAACATGCTTGCATTCAATTCATTAATAAATAAAGAAAACAACAATGGGCACGGGTCTGAACCCTTGGGGCTCAACTAATAACATTTGTTGAAGAAGAGCCATGCCCATTGATAACCACTCTGTCTTCTCCCACTCAATCATCTCTTTATCCATAGCAGCAACTTGCCCTTAATGGCAAACTGCTCCAAGATGTACAGCAGTCTTTTAGGCATCGAAAGCTTTTTCTGAAATCTAAGTATATGATGTCAAAATTATTTTTTTGCATCCAGTTCTTTGTTACTGTGTAACAATATCCAAACACTTTCCAGAAAAGATTGCCCCTTAACAAACCTGTTGTGGTTGAAGCATAACTGTATTCCCCTCAATGTCCTCCATTACTTTCCCTGAAACAAGTCAAGTAAGTTAGCAGGTTTGTAATTGTTGATGCTCTTTGATCCCCTTTATGAACGGGGGAAAACATTTACATATCTCCAGTTCGTAGTAACTCCCCTGAATCCAAAAAAGTTCTCATTATTATAGTTAAAGGATATAGAGGGATAGATCCTATTCACTCCAGGTGCCTTCTTATGTTTAGCTTTAACAATTTCTACTACACTTTCTTCTCAGCTATCACAAGATTTAGGTCTCTATTAGAATTTGATAAACCTCTGACATCCCCATCCGTAAAAAAATTCCTCATTTGTCAATGTAGAATCAAAATACCTATTCCATTTGTCAGAAAACTGAGCAAATCATCAAAAGTTACACCATTCATATCTAGTGGACTGATGTGACTCATCCACTTCCTTCTAGTGCTTACATAAATAAAGTAAAGAAGTCTGTCTTTTCTTTGCCAGAGATTTCTTGTAATCTGACTAGCTTGCCTAACCACATTTTTGCCTTGATGGCAGACTACCATATAAGTATAGTAGACTTCTCTATCACCTGATAATTTATATGCATTCCATGAATCTTTCTTCTCTTCCACAAGTATCATCAGTTCAGGTAACATCCATTTAGGTCTAAACCTTGAACAGTATTTCTTAGTTGGTATAAAAAGCCTAGTAGCTTCTACTAGGCTTCTTTTTTTTTTTTTCTTGTAGTGGATTACTTCCCTGAATTCTTCCCATTTAGAATTTGTTGTTGGTCCCACTCTATAGAATGGTTAACTGAGACTACTGTAGTCACCTTTACAAAAGTAAAAGCCCCTTCTTTGCACTTGACAGTAGTTATATCTTTTGTGTAGATTTGTAACGCCTGAAGAGCCTCTTGCTGATAATCAGATCAATGTAGAGATCATATTGCCCTCTCACATTGTCTCTCTAACATGCTGTTGTAGAAAAGTGATCCAATGAATCCACAAAAGTCAATATCTGCAAAGTAAAAATTCCCCATTATAAGACATTCTGATTTACTTGTCATGTTGTTCATTACACTCATCACAGTCATTAGGCCTATAACATACACCTACTCTCATTTTAGTTTTACCAGTACTTAAATCCCACCTAACAGATTCAACATTGCACTGGCACCAATGTCAACTTGATACAGTACCTTAGATTTCTTGTGCTTCTTATCTAAGAGCATAACCCCCCCCCACCAACTCCTGCCCTTTCTGTACACATTGTACTCCCCCACATTCAAATTCTGCATCTCTTATAACTTTGTTACTGTGTAACAAAGTATTAATAGTCATTTAATGACTTTATTAATACTTCAAATTTATCAAATTATTCACTATGCTCTTAGTATTAGTATACACAACTAGAAATGCACCTGTTTTTACTCTAACACTAATACAACTTGTGTATTTGCTTGCTCCAAGAGAAGCCACACCCCCAGCAGGACTTGAAATTTTCAATATCTTACTTTCCAGGATGCTACATGTTCCAATAAATGCAATACAAGGATCACTTGCACTGCTGCCTGTGGCTGCTGTTAATGTATTAGTCTGTATACCCCTTAGTTAGCAGTTTTGACCTATCTAACACTGCCTTGTTAACATAACAAATACTGTATTATAATATTCACTTATGTTACAGTGGGCCCAGGTCTGAACCCTTGGAGCCTCCACTAATAACATTTGTCCAAGAAGAGTCATGCCCATTTATAACCAAATAGGAGGGGTGCAATAATTATTGCACCCCTTCTATTTGGTTATCAATGGGCACGATTCTCTGTAAAAACTCTTCTTAACAAGCAGATACCATGCTGATGAAAATTCTATCCCATGAGCCTTACACATTCTCTCCAGGGCCAAATTGATTGATAGAGCTCAGGTGCTCGCTCCTATCATGTGGTGAAAAGCTAATTAGTCTTTCAGTAAAATGCCAAAGTAACCTATTGCCTTTTATACTGTACGTACATGAATTTGACAGTATAAACCAGAGCTTTGGTGCTCAATATGTTCTACATTGATTTTAATATTTGTAGAAGAATAAGAGATATTTACTTCAACATCATACAAAGAACACTTCCATATGATACTCTCTAGAAATTAAAACAAATATAACATTAATGCAAAATGATTACAGTAAAAAATAAAAATTGAAAACAATTAAAAATTTATTTTTAAAATTAACCTAAATTTTGAAAAACAATTTTCCTTCCTGAAGCTGACAACGCTTTAGGAAGAATACAAAATTTATTTGCATTATTTTTTTAAAGTTAGCAGCCACTCCAACACAACCTTATAGGGGAGGTGTTAATGTTATATTCATTTTAATTTTTGGAGAGTATCATATGGAAGCGTTCTACATATCATACTGAGGTAAATTTCTTTTATTCTTCTATAAATACTGTATGTACACGTAATTTTTTTATTTAAAGTGGTGGGAAATACAATATAATCAGATATTTGCAAGCAACCATTTGCATTCAATCACCTTCATGTGAAACTGGAATTATTACTACTATCTATAAAGAAGTGCTAAAAGGAAAGATAATTTTAAAAATTTAACTGATGTTGAATTTTTTTTACTGTATTTGCTTAAATGTGCGACTAGATTGGTAAAACAGTGGCAACCTCTGACAAGTCTGCTTAAAGGTGGCGTTAAAAGTCACGAGAAAAGCATCTTCAGCAGGGGTGGTTCCAGGTTTAGCAGGGCCTGAAGCTTATACAATTTTAGGGGCCAGGGCATATTCTTTCTTATTCGTAAAGAAGAAAGGCGTATTCTTTTTCTTAAAGTTGGTGGCTACTCCGACACCACCCGACAAGGGAAGTGTGACAGTGGAGAAGTTGGAGTGGAAAGAGACAGTGGTCTTAACCGACTGTGATTAAAATATCTTACTTTTGCAAATTTAAAAAAAAAAAATAAATAAATAAAATATGACCATGTGAATGCATTACTAGGGCCCTTCCCAGGCCTTGGAAGGGGCCTGGGCAAGTGAAGGGCCCTGAAGCTTCTTTAGCTTCACGGTAAATCTGCCTCTGTTCTTCAGCATCTAAAGAACTAGGTTTTCTCTTTCGCTCTCAGCATTAATTTCTTCTAAACAGTTACTCAACTCTGTACAAATTTCGAATCTGGCTTACAATGGAATACTGCTCCTACATCTGGGTTGGTGCTCCTATAACCCCTCAAGCTTCTAGACTCCATTCAAAAGAGGGCAGTTGGAGAAGGCATAGGTCATAATACCTTTCACGTTTGGTGTTTCCATGGAAGAAAAAACCTGGAGATCAGTATTTAAAGAACTGGTAATGGATATTCGAGAAGTTTAAGCTGTTTGTGCAGGCAAAGTTTCTCAAACTGGAAGGTGAAATGCAATGTGCTATCATTAGCAAAAGTATGGATAGGATTTCCAGTCACTGGAAAAAGGTCATTAACATGTTGACTGCCAAATACAAGTTAACTCTTATTTGGTGATCTGGCCCAGGATGCTGCATACGAGTTAACTCGGACTGGTATAGCTTGCCTTTCAGGCACAGCTACGAGTATATTCGTAGCAAATATACATGCAACTGATGGATGTACATGCAACTGATGGATAAGAATGAAAAAATCAACCACGGTGTCAGAAAACAGAAAATGTATTCACAAATACAAAGAAAAGTTTATTACTAAAACTCACAAAAATAATATTGTTTATTTGTGATATTTCTTGAAACATTCTCCTACGTAAAGAGCTGGCTTGTATTGGCACACTGGACAATAATAGTGTTTCGTGGAGGTTTTTTTTTTTTTTTTTATTTTATTTCTGGTACATACTCGACACTGCTTAGGTGGGCATGTTTTTTTCAGTTAGTGGTATAGCCTCTAAATAATGAATTTCATGTTCAGACCTAATCTTTGGAATGTTTAGAATTTTTTCTCCAATCAAAGATTCAATGAATGTTTCTCTGAATTTCAGACATTTTATGGTGGAACCTGTAACTTGACAGAAAAGGATGTATGCATTATGTATACAGTAATACCCCGACTTATGCGAACTCGGAGTTACGCAGTTATTGATTTTTTCTATTGGTGTATATCTAAAATTAGCTTACTAGTGATTTGGAAGTCAAATCATAAAGCTTGGATGACAGCTTCCATTTTTGAGGACTGGTTTTGTCACCACTTCATACCCGAAATCGAACATTATTGCAAGTCTAAACAGATTCCATTTAAAATTATGCTTCTTATTGACAATGCACCCGGTCACCACCCTAATTAATTTCGACCCACGTGTGAAAGTTGTGTTTTTGCATCCAAACACAACCAGCTTGCTTCAACCGATGGACCAGGGAGTCATCAAAACATTCAAGTCTTACTACACGAGGCGTTCGTTTGCACGCCTGAATGAAGCTATGAGAAAATAGTGAGATATCTGTTAAAGACTTTTGGAAACAATTCAATGTTTTAGATGCCGTAAGAATCATTGAAGAATCTTGGGATGAAATTCACAAAAAAAACATTGAATGGTGTCTGGAAGTAACTTTGTCCATTTTTTTTTTCAAAACCGAAACGAAAACAACGCCAGAAACTGATCATGTCACTCATGTGATAAAAGAAGTTGTTAATCTTGCCAGGCAATTAGATTTGGAAGTCAATGGCGATGATGTCAACGAGCTGTTGGATTCACATAGTCAGGAGCTGACAATGAATGAGCTCATAGAGATGCGTGAGCAAAACGTCACTGAAATATCCGACACTCCAGACCCAGTTCCACCAGAAAAGCACATGACAATTGCAAGCTTGACAGAAGGTCTCAGCTCAATTGAAAAGGGCTTAAAAATTTTAGAAAACAGACTCCAACAAAGAACACATTATAGCTACAAAGCAAGGAATAAAAAAATTATTAGCTTGCTACGCAGAAATTCTGCACGAAAAAAAAGGAGCTGTGTCGTCAGGCGAATTTTTTAGATTTTATGACGCCATCGAAATCGAAATAATTTTTACGTAACTCATTTATTTTTTTAATACATATTTTGTATTAATATGTATAAAGAACTACAATTTTATTAAATATTTTTCTTCTAAACTAGTGCTTTTGTTAGTCCTTGGTCCCAATTAAACAAAATATATATGTATTTATATGCAAAGTTGTACCCCGACTTACACTAATTCGACTTAAGCAGTTTTCGTTGGACCCACCTATCGCGTAACTTCGGAGTATTACTGTATATATTTTATAATATGTAATGCAATTTTTTTCGGCCATCTGATGGTTTTTCTTAGTGCTGAATAATACGAGAGCATTTGATCCGATCAATCTATGCTAGCCACAAGGTGATCTGATAGAGGTGTATAAAGCCTTGAATAGTTTGAGCATGCTCAATGCTGATGGGATTCTTCCTCTTGCTCAGAATAATCACCTGAGGGGGCATAAATTCAAATTGAGGAAAGACGGATGTAGGATAGACGTGAGGAAATTTGCCTTTAGCCAGGGGGTGGTTGGTTGGTGGAACAGACTTCCTTCCCTTGTCGGGAAGTTGATAGCCTAAATAAGTTTAAGGCTCAGCTGGACAGGTATTTCAAACGAACAGACAGGTGAAGTGGAAGTGGGTTTTTTTTTTTTTTTTTTTTTGCCTGATGCTGCATAAGCTTGCTTTCTTGCATCAAATGCCTCTACTAATGCTAATTACAGCTATTATAATCTCAAATTATGTTTGGTTTTATCGAAATTTTTCCATTCCGGTTAGGTACCCCGACCATTTCAACATGTTTGTTAGAAATAGTGAGAACTTCTCTTTTATCCCTCGACTTACATACTACAACAGGGCCATTTTGTTGCTATGCAACTTCCCCCTTCAATTTTTGCATCACCAAATCTTTTGGATTTTCTTTTCTGTTGGTACATAATGTTCCACATACATAAGGTTTTCGAGCAGACAACAATTTCGTCAGAGCAATGGAATTATAAAAATTGTCCATATACAATACATATCCTTTGTCTAAGTAGTCCTCAAGCAAGTGTAACACAACTTCAGCTGTATGACCTATGTTTTGTTGAGTTTCTTCTGATTTAATGATGTAAATTTTTATTTTCATAACAAGGCCGCTGGACTCTCACAGTTTGTAGTTTGGTTCCGTATTTGTGCTTTTTATTTTTTTATGTACTGGCAGAAATTGAGTCTCCCATGCCACAACATCACTGACTTGTCAATACAGATGTTTTTATTCAGTACGTAATTATTGTGCATGACATTATTGAAATGATTCAAAAATCGGTCTTACTTTGTATAGCCTGTCAGCAGATTGTAATGAATTAACTGCGAAGTGAAAATATTGTAATATCAACTGGAATCTATTTCGACTCATAAATGATCGCCAAAACAACACTATGGAATGCACTTTTACTCCAGTAACGCTCTATTGAAGGAAAAGAACAAGGACCAATTTGTAACAAAAGTCCAAGAAACACTTTCATTTCTGAGATGTCAGTGTCCTTCCATCTTAACAAACTGGCAGATTTTCATGATTGTCCACATTTTTCAATTTCTTGCAAAGATTATAAAATTAGTTTGTTCAATTAATAATGTAAGAAATTCTTCCGAAAAATATAGGTCTACCAATTTTTGTACACTATATTCTGTTGTGTCCATTTTCAAACCAACGTCCTCTTCAAAAATAAGTTGTGGAGGATCTTGTGCTATTTCATTCCACAAATTGTCATTATTTGACGTACTTGCCTGTGGAGAATTAGGATTATCTTCAGGCTGGGAGCTGGATTCATCTTCACTATCCTCACTTGAATCAGAAGGTTCATAATTGTCACTGTTGGAACCAGAACTGCACAACTCATCAAAAATCTCTTCAAATTCCGAGTCACTCCTATTAGCAGAGAGCTCAAGCTCTTCTTCGGTCAGAGGAGTCTTCTTATCCATGTTTAGGTGATTATTCTTCTTCTTTTTTTTTTTTTTTTTTGTAAAAAAAAACAAAAAAACACTTAAATTACTAAATACAACATACACGACAAAGTCAGTGTCACTACGGCAGATTTACATACAGCGAATTCTGCAAGTTACAATACGTCTAAGTTAATCGAATTAACTCTTAGTTGGCTGGCGCAAAGAATTTTCTATTACATACACCAACTAAGAGTTAATTCGAGAAGCAATTTTTTTTTTACGAGTTTTGATGATGAATACATATTATAATTTCGGTTTTGAATAATTTAACATGCCTAACTCAAATTGGCATCGGAGACGCATTTACCCAAATAAGCCTTACCAGTCAATGTGTTAATATACAAGAGGAAAAGTGTGGGAGAAAGAAATGAACCTTAGGGAACACTAGCATTAGTGAAGTTAGAAGACAGCCATCTACCATCACCCAAAATGAGCAGTCAGAGGGAAACTGGATAATCAATTACAAAAAACAACTGGCAACCATAAGATGGAAGCTTATTTAGAAGACCTTTATGCAAAACATGATCAAAATCCTTAGAAAAATCAAGAGGAACTGCTTGAGTTTCACAAAACTTTTCCACTGAATTTGTCCACAGATGGATAATATTGACACTGAAAGAATCCACACTGATGATCACTGATCACATGGAAAGTTTTGAGATTGTTAGGGATTGGCCGTTAATGGATTTCTCTATTACTTTAGTACAAGTAGAGAAGTGCAATGGGACAATAAATGGATAGGGGGGATTTAACACCCTATTTAGTAACTGGCTGTATATGAGCAAATTTTCAAGCAGAAGGAAAAATCACCAGCAGAATAAGAAAGTTTAAAAAGCAACACAGACAATCATTAGCTCAAAGTACAGGTTGCTAAGAGTTGAAAACAGGAGAAGCAGTCAAGTAATTTACTGCTGCATGCAAATACATGGTGCAAAGTTTCCACCAAAAAATGATCTTCCAAATTTGAAATTTTTGGCAGTCAAATTTCCAATATTTCTTGGCTTCAATAAAGACAAAGTAATAGATAAAGCATTGTTTTTCAGTATAAATTCAGTTTCAGTGTAAGAACCTACCAGATGCAATTATGAAGGGAAAAAACCCCACACTCACAGCATTACTTTGCTTTTAAACAACTAATCACCCTTATAAATCTTAAATCTGCCCTATCATTGAATAGTGTTCCCAAATCTGAGGTAGTGCTACCAAAATCGCTCTCGGGCTTCTTGATTCCACTCAAGAAGGCAGTTGGGTTAATTAATGATTCGTCTCTTGCAAAATCTTTCCACTCTGTCTCTTAGATATTGTTTCTGCTGCACACCTTTTCTATAGGTACTCTGCTGGCCACTGTTCTTCTGAATTGGCTCCTGTAATTCTCCCTCTCTATTCCAAACCAGTCTGAACAAGTGCTGCAATCAGCCACTACTGTCCAACTCACAGAACTAACATTTCTTCTTCCTCACAAATCTCTTCAAGTGCAGCTTTCTGGAACAATCTTTTGTAAACTTACATTTTCTGAAAATTATAAATCTACAATAATTCAAGTCTAATGTCAGCAAGTATCTTCTTCGGTCTTCCGAACAAACAACTTTCAATCACTAAGTACTACAGGTTCTAATACCTTTTGTGTTTGGAATTTTTACAAAGAGAAAACAAAAAATAAATAAATAAAAAATAAAAAAATTCTAGTGCAGCATGGATCTCAATAAAAACTCTTTTCCAAAAAAAACCTTATCCCCCCCCCCCAACCCAAAACTAATTTCCCAATGCGTGTGGTAATGGACTGTGCACTTTGATGTACCATTTTCCTTTTGAATGAAAATACAGTAAACCCTTGCTTTAATAGACCTCAACTGAACAGACTGTATTTGTGTGTTATAATGAAACAAAATTAGAAAGTGCATGGCATACAACTATATCAATAAGTTTCACACTTAAACACTGCAGCAATGATCTAACTTCTTTTTTTTTTTTTTTTTTTTCATGTGAACCCCAAACACGAGAGGTATTAGAACCTATAGTACTTAGTACCGTGCTTGGGTTGGAGGTTGAGAAGACGAAAGAAGATATTTGTTGACATTGGACTTGAACTTCTGAAGATTGTAATTTTCAGGAAATACATATAAAGGAAGGTTGTTCCAGAAAACGGCAGTTGAATGAATAAATGAGGAAGATGAAAAGTTGGTTCTGTGGGTTTGAAGTTGGACAGTAAATGGATGTTGGCGGCACATGTTCGGACTGTTTTGAAAGAGAGAGCGGGAATTATAGAAGCCAATTCAGAAGAACAGTGCCCATGGAAGTATCTGTAGAAGAGGCATGCAGCAGAAACAGTGCGTCTATGAGAAAGCGAGTGGGAGACTCTGTTAGAGATGAATCATTAATTAACCTAACTGCCCTCTTCTGAATGGAATCAAGAAGCCTGAGAGAGGTTTTGGGGGCACCACCCCAGATGTGGGAACAATATTCCATGGCAGGGAGGATTTGTGATTTATACAGAGTGAGCAGCTGTTCGGAAGAAAAGTAATGCCGAGAGCGAAAGAGAAAACCAAGTTTTTTAGATGCAGAGGAAGCAATATTTGTAATGTGCTTGTGCCAAGAGAGCTTGCACAATGCTAGAGCTTGCACTTAATCACACTGTTAACCTACCTATCAAAATAAACACATAACTGAAGAAGTGTCAGTTAACTTTTGCCATACATTTCACTTCACACTTTCATTTTTAATTTAATGATACAGCTTTAATGATGTAATTAACAGAGCTTGAAGAACAGCGTGGATGCCCTCAAAGGATTTAAATTAGGGAGCCCATCAAGCTCTCAACTGTTCATATCAATGCCAGAGCTTGCACTTGATTATCAGGCAACACAGTGGTAATCCCAAAGGCAGAATGTGCTGGTCCCAAAGGAGCTAATCGTTATTGCTTCTATAGTGCTTCTACTGGAATGAACAGCAGCCTGGAAAGCAGGTTTCTGGGGATTTCAAGAACTGTTGGGAGGCATGTCACAAGTAAATACATGGGCTGTATTTGGTTAACTAAGGGTAAGAACACGTGCACGTATACTTGCATGTACACCAATGCTACAAGTATAGTAAATAAATTCAATGAATTTGAAGTGCTGGTCAAGACATCAAAGGTGGATAACTGTTGCAATATCAGAGACATGGTGTCACACAGATATATGGAATGCAGAACTTGAATTTGGGGAGAACAATGTGTTTAGAAAGGACAGACAGGAAGGAAGGAGGGAACACTGTTTCATAACTGTTAGTTGGAAAACAATCTAAGGCAGTGCATCCAGCTGACATGGGTGGCCAGTGCAACGTTCAGTCAGTTTGGTGTCAACAAAAGCAGTGGTAAAGCAAAAATGTGTGTGTGAGAGAGAGAGAGAGAGAGAGAGAGAGAGAGAGAGAGAGAGAGAGAGAGATAGGCCTAATAACTATGATAATTACAATAAACAACTGTGCAGAGAAATAGAGTGGGCCAGTAAATCAGAATTTCTAATAATGCAGGATTTTAACTTTACAGATATTGACTGGTACTAGGAGGTTGGTTACTTGCACACTAGCAAGTCTTTTGAGGATTTATTGCATGACTGTTTTCTACAGCAGCATGTTTGGGAGGCAACCAGAGGGAGCAATACTCTTGATCTAATTATCAGCAGTGATTATTCATGCATTAAGAGTCTGCAGATAAAGGAACCATTATGTGGCAGTGATCACAGTGTACTGATGTAGGATTTATTTAAAGAGGTAACTACCATTGGTGAAGGGAAAGGTTTTTTTTTCTTTCAAAAAGGTAACAAAGTTGGTCTCAGACAGATTTTAAATTATATACAGTGGGACCAACTGATGATGTTACTAACAGTAAATTCTAAATGGGAAGCATTCAAGGAATTAATCTTGAAAGCTACCAGGCTTTTAATACCAACTAAGAAATGGTGTTCAAAGTTTAGGCCTAAATGGATGTCATATGAACTAATGAGACTCGCAGAAGAGAAGAAAAATTCATGGGATGCATAAATGTTATCAGGCGACTATAAACACAGACTATGATAAACATAACCTAGTCTGTAATCACATCATAAAGGAGGTTAGGCAGGCGAAGGTGGATTACTAGAAATGTTTGGCAAAGGATGCAAAGAAAAACAGCATAGACTTCTTTAATTGGGTAAACCAAGGGTCGGCAAACTACACCCCGCGGGCCAAATCCACCCCGCCCCCTCTTTTTAATCTGGCCCACGGGTTAATACATGAAAAAAAATTTTAAAAAAATCAAATTATGCGCTGCAATAGCTGATAGGATAGTAGAGTTGGGAATAATGACCGCACGTGGCACTACTGGCATCGCATATTCACATTCTGTCGTCTACGTAGAACAAGTGTTGCCAGCATTTCTCTCAGTTTTGCTTTACCAGCACACGTGGTATTGTCTCCCACGGTGCTCTGCAATCTTTTTTTTTCCCCTTTTATTTATTACCCACCGTTTCCATGTCACCCTCAAGACCAAATATGAAGAGAAAAGTGGACTTCGAATGTTGTGCGTTTAAAGCTGAATGGAGTGTGAATTATTTTGTCATAGAAATAAATGACAAAGTATCATGTTTATTATGTAATGACACAATAGCTGTGCGAAATTAGTACAATATATGTCGTCAATACCAAAGTAAGCATGCGGAACAATATTCAAAATTCACAGAAAATCAACGGAAGCTAAGATTGGAAAGTTTAAAACGTAATGCATCATCACAACGCAATTTATTCGTTAAAATAAAAAATGATAATGAAGCAGTAACTAAAGTAAGCTTACGAATAGTTCATTTATTAGCCAAGAAAGGGAAACCATTTACCGATGGTGAATTAACTAAATCATGTTTGCTTGTGGCAGCCAAAAAAATGTGTCCAGAGAAAATGGATTTGTTTCGATCTGTCAGTCTTTCGGCGAGAACAACTGTTAGAAGACTTGAGGACATTGTGAGCCACATCATGAGTCAATTAAAAGACAAGGCAAAAAATTTCAAGTGGTTTTCGTTGGCTCTTGATGAGTCTACAGACATTACTGATACTGCCCAATCGTTGCTGTTTATTCAAGGAGTCAATACTAAGTTTGAGGTTACTGAAGAATTAGCTTCTATGAATAGTCTGCACGGAACAACTACAGGCGAAGATATCTTCAAGGAAGTCGAGAAAACACTAACACAGTACAATTTGCAATGGAATCAGTTAAAATGTGTCACAACTGATGGTGGTAAAAATATGTGTGGAATGGGGAAAGGATTAGTTGGACAAATTTTTAAGGCTTGTGAAGAAGCTAAATTTTCAAAACCTCTGGTAATTCATTGTATTATTCACCAGCAGGCTCTTTGTGGGAAACACCTCAATCTGTCATGTGTTATTGAACCAGTTGTGTCAACAGTTAACTTTATTCGCTCTCGTGGACTTAACCATCGTCAGTTTTGCGATTTTTTATTAGAGATTGAAGCCGAATATCCTGATTTGTCCTACCATACAGCAGTTCGATGGCTCAGAAATGGAAAAGTTTTGAGATTTTTTGAACTCAAAGAAGCAATAGAAATTTTTCTAAATGAGAAAAACTGCCAACAACCACTATTATCTAACAATGAATGGCTATGGAAATTAGCATTTGCTACAGACATCGTGGGATATCTCAACGAATTTAACTTAAAATTACAGGGGAAAACAGTGCTCGTATGTGAAACGTATTCTATCGTAAAGTCATATCGTCAAAAATTTGCATTGTTTGAAACACAAATCACATTAACCAAGTTTGACTATTTTCCATGCTGTAAAAAATTTCAAATTTTAGCGAAATCCCCATTCCCAAAAATTCGTGGCGGATATATTTTCTGAACTTAAACTACAGTTACAACAGCGTTTTTCGGATCTTGACGCAAGTGCAAAAGACATTTCCATATTTCAAAATCCATTTGGCTGTACAATTGAGGAGCTTCCATCAGACCTTCAATTGGAATTGACTGATCTGCAAAATGATGATATGCTAAAGGTCAGGTTTAAAGAAATGGATCTAACCCAATTCTATAAATATCTTTCGGAAGATTTATACAGTCAATTAAAATCATATGCACGGGGATTTATATCTGTATTTGGGAGTACTTACCAATGTGAAAAGACATTTTCGAAAATGAAATATGTAAAATCGCAATAGATCACTATTAACAGATGACCATTTGCAAACAACTTTAATGATAGGAAGTACTAACTTTGAACTCCAGTATGATGAAATATCTCAGAAAAAACAATTACATTCATCGCATTAGTACAAGATTTAACCAGTTCTTTAATACATTTATTAATAAATGGAAATATTTTATTCATGTGTATAAATATTATGTAAAATATCACTTCCTAATAAAAAGATTTTGAACCGTTTTTTTGTTGCTCTATGAGTAGAATTACCCATGTAAATATCTTCGAGCTTGTTACCCGGCCCGCTGAGCCTAAAAATTTTACGATCTGGCTCTTTCCAAAAACAGTTTGCCGACCCCTTGTGTAAACTCTAGAAGGAAGAGGACGAATCAGATTGCTCCATTTGATATCAACGGTTTGAATGTTGATGATCTTGCTCAGGTAGCTGACAAACTGAATGAGTATTTTGTATCTACATTCATACATAAGGAATTCTGTAAGGAAGTAGAGGCTAGAAGTTTATCAAACTAACAGATAGCTAAATGATTTTGTAATAACTGAGTAAAGTTATTACAACTTTGAAAAGTTGAACGTAAGAAAGGCATCTGGGGTGGATGGGATCTATCCAGTTATATTAAGGGAGGCAGCAAAGGAAGTAAGCAAACCCTTAGCCATAATTATGTGAACATCCTTGGATTCAGGGAAGGTCCTCATGGACTGGAGATATGCTAATATATCCCTGATTCACAAAGGAGGATCAAAGTGTGACAGGAGTAATTACACACCTATTAATTTAACTTTAGCCTTTTACCAACATAGGTTCTGCAAATTGCAGCGGCTGGAGACTAGGCACCTGCAAGATGATCTGACTGAGGTGTAAAAGGCCTTGAATGGGTTGAGCATGCTGAATTCTGATGGGATTCTTCCACTTGCTCAGATTACAAACCTGAGGGAGCATAAATTCAAATTGAAGAAAGACAGTTGTAGAATAGATTGTGCAGAAATTTGCCTTTAGCCAGTGGGTGGTTAATTGATGGAACAAAACTTCCATCTGTCATTGTGGAAGTTGATATCTTAAATAAATTCAAGGAGGAACTGGACAGACTTTTGGAGCGACTGGATAGGTGAAATGAGGGGTGTTTTTTTTTTTTGGCTGATGCTACATAAGCTCATACGCTTCTTTCATGCATCATATGCCTCTATTACTAATGGAGTCACTGGTTAAAGTAGCAATAAAGGATCATCTAGATAAAACTGTAGTTATGATTCATTCACAGCATGGGTTTGTTAATGGGAAATCTAGCCTGCCAGTTTGATTGGATACTACAATGTGGTCACAAAGGAATTCGATACAAAAAATAATTTTGATATCTTATACTTGGATTTCAGGAAAGCTTTTGATACTGGTGCACATAAAAGAATGCTGTAAAAATTGGAGAAGTATGGCAGTGAGGGCAAGTTGCTGTTACTGATAAAGGGCTAGTTGAGTGACAGAAGACAGAGTGGTAATCAATGAATACTGCTCTTCGTAGACTAATGCTATTAGTGGAGTCAGCCAGGATTCGGTGTTGGGACCATCGTTTTCTATATTTATCAATGATATTGATGAAGGTATATCAGGCTTACATCCAAGTTTGCAGATGATACAAAGGTTGGCAGGGTTGTTAATGACAGTAATAATTGTACACTGCTGCAAAAGGATCTAGAAAAGTTGGACAGATGGACTGAGAAGTGGTAACATTTAAGTTTAACATTGGCAAATGAAAATACAGCATATGGTAGCAGTAACACCAGAGTAATATACCAACTGTGTAGTAGTACCTCAGGGTAGTGTATAATTAAATAAGACGTGGGGGCAATTGTGCAATCAAATGTGAAGTCTTCTGAGCAGTGCAAATGGGCAGCCAGAGCAGCTCATGAGGTCTTGTCAATGATATACAGGAATTTTGCTAGCAGGGATAAGGAGGTGATTATCCCCTTGTATAAGGCAATCGTCAGGCCACACCTTGAATACTGCATACAGGTCTGGATGTCTCATTTTAGGAAGGATTCAGAGCTGTTGGAATGAGTACAGAGAAGGGCAACAAAATTGGTGAGGGGAACAATCGGGTGCTCTTACAAAGGGCTTAAATTCTGCAAAATGCAGCATCTGGACACTAGGCACCTGCGGGGTGATCTGATTGAGATGTATAAGGATTTGAATGGTTTGAGCAAGCTCAATGCTGATGGGATTCTTCCTCTTGCTCACATTGTGCACTTAAACTTCCATCTGTCATTGTGGAAGTTGATAGCTTAAATAAGTTCAAGGAAGAACTGGGCAAACCTTTGGAGTGAATGAATAGGTGAAATGGGTTTTTTTTTTTTTTTTTTGGCTGATGCTGTATAAGCTTGCTTTCTTGCATCATATGCCACTACTAATGCTAATATTGTTAATGTTAAGCATCTCAGAGTATGGCCTTTGTATTTCATCTCTAAAATGTTAATTGGATGAATAAAATTTAAATACATGTGACCTCTGCTTAACAATTGATAATTCATTCCGGAAAAAAAGAGTGCTAAGCGAGCACCATATTCCCATAAGGTATATGTATTTGTGAGTTGCAGTCAATGGCATAGGATATTTCCTAATCAATAATAAACGATAGTGAAAAGAAGCACAAATGTCTGTCAAAATATTTAATATTCAAAAATTTTTACATATAATATATTCTACATTACATATGTATATAATCATGTGGTAAACTACATTACATATAAAAATTAAACTTAATATGCCAATTAAAAATCATGAATTTATTAATCTGATGACCCTGGGCTGTCGAGCTTTCATATCATTGGACTGAAAAATGTGTAGATTGAGTTGTTCTTTGGCCCTCTTCATCTCGTTATACAAAATGATGTAGGGATTCATTTCTTTCTTTAAATTTTCTTATTACCTATAAACTTCATTCCATGTGAGGATTATTCTCCCGGATATAATCAGACATTTTTTCAGTATCTGAAAGCTTTACGAAGTCCTTTTGCAGTCAGCAGCTTAATCGTTTCTTCATCCGTAGGATCTTGATCATCATCTCCCTCAACTGCACACTCTTGTTCTTTTGTGATTTACACAAGTTCTTCATTAGAGAGGTCATCATTGTCATTGTCGATCATCTCTTGTATGTCGTCATCATCAATTTAGTCCAAGCCTGCTTCTTTTCCAAGTTTAACAACATGCACTTTAACATTCTTAACCAAATCATCAGGTTCTTGGAAATCTTTTATGCAATCCTTCCAAACTTTCCTCCACACTCCATGTTTTTCTCAGTCTCTTCATCTCAAGCACTTGAAATGTTGTAGATGGCAGTTTTAATTCTGTAAGATTTCAAAACTCCTTTAGGTGCAGTATATGGCCAGCAGTATTTATGGCTTTAATAACTTAGGAAGGGGTGTTCCTTTATTTAGTAAGCTTTAAATGTGGCAATAACACTTTGGCCATTGGCTGGATCAGAGATGTAGTTTGGAGGCATGCAAAAAAATTTTTGTATGATTGTTCAAATCTTCTAAACTATCTTTGCTAGGATATCCTGTAGCGTTGTCCACGATCAGAATTGCTTTATAATTAAGGTGTTTTTTTTTCCCACACAATATATCTTTCCACTGCAGGACAGAAGAATTCAGCATACCAATAAACAAAGAGGCCTGGTTACCCAAGCTTTATTATTAGTAAACTAAAAGGGGGTTCAATCTCAAATACCCCACAGCATTACAACCCAACAAAGTCAATCGATTCTTCGCTGCTTTGAAGCCTGGCATGTTTTTTCTTCTTTTGATATGAAATTTCTTTTACGTATTCATTTCCAAAAACGTCCCATTTTGTCTATGTTAAAAACTTGAGCAGTATAACCAGTGCTTTTTTTGTAAAGAAAAGATGCCGGTACTCATTCTTTGCTATCAGGAAAAATTTAAAGTCAAAAATTTTTTTCCTGATATTGTTACTTTAGTAGTAATATTTTTGAAATAAGAAGAACAAATTTAGTATATTAACACAGTTTATTAAGCATAAATTTATTATTCGAGTTTATAAAAAAAAAAAATAAGTAAATAAATCAGTCAAATACTTAGTTCAGGACACTCAGGATAACGGGTCCATAGTCAAATGGTCGTTAGTGTAGTATCTCAAATAGAGAGACTTATGATAAATGAAAAAGTTTCTAGTACCCCAGCTTGGCCTGAAACTGAGGAACTAACGAAAACGTTTATTTGGGTCTTTCCAGTTGTTATGAATGACAAGGGTGGAAGAAGCAACTCTGACTTCTTCCTGGAGAAGTGTGACTGGCAGGTGAGGGCTGTGCAAGACTCCATGCAGGAGCCTCCCCACCACCACCAATCTTCTTCTTTGGTGTCCCTTCACAGCAGAGTGAACTCCTTATGTACGTACATTTCAGGTAAGGAACAACAAAACCGAGATTTTTATATACACAGTGCATTTACGATTGAACCTCGTCTCTCTGAGTACCTCCTTACCAGGAGAACTCTTTCCAACTGTGTTTAATAAGCTATAGGTTGTCGCCATTTTATGTCCCCCCCACACATTTACCCCCATTTCTCAGACAAATTTTTGTCGACAACGATCAATATGGCGTTATGTTGGCCCACGTGATGTACAAATCCATATAAAATTCAAGTCAATAGGTTGAGTGGTTCCAAAGATACAATGCTGTGACAGACGGACTGACAGACAGATGATCGAGTGACATTTTAAGGGTCCTTCATTAGACTATGGCCCGTAAAAATAAATAACATAAGTAAAAATAATTTCATAATATAAAGTTTTTGTAGAATATTCTAAATTTTTATCAAGTTTTCATCAGACACCCTATGCAGACTTCTTTTCTTTCTCTTTGTGTGTCTCTTGCTGAATGACGTTTCCGAAGCAGCCATGAATCGATATATTTTGCTGAATCGAAGCAGCTCAGCAGTGGGCCTGCAATTTTATGAAACAATAGTGAAGAAACTGTTTTTGTCATCAACGAATCTCTGGTTGGGCTGGCGATCAGATTCATCTGTGAAAATCCTCGTTCACATTCACTTGATCAAATTGGTATCGCACTCAGAGCGCTCATCAAATGCTTCAATTCTTCCGAAACCATCTTTTCAATTAGGTATTCCCGAAATTCATGAATTGTATCTCTTTCATTTAACTGTAATTTTCTAATTGAATTTTCATTTGGTGAAAACTTTATTTTCACCAAATGCTAACAATTCATGTTTAGAAGTTTTAATACCTTCACTGTCCTCGTTTTCCTTCTCTCGTCATCAGTATTGTCACTAGTTCTTAAATTTGATATATATATATATATTTTTTTTTTTTGAAACTGTCCAAAATGTCAGTGTCATTCGGATATTCAGGTACTGTGACCATGTAAACAGAGATAGGGAAAATTTACAGGAAAATGTGGATAACACACTTCCGCAAAACAACAGATGATTATTTGCTGGGGTAAAAGAAAATCACTCTCTCCTAATTCTCGAACAGTGCACTTACAGTTGATTCACAGAGGTGTCCAACCTACGGCCCGTCCGGAAAGTGAACTAAAACAGCATTTTAAATTTTGTTAATTATCAAAAAAATTCTCATTAAATGTTTTGTTCAGTAAATTAATTGTGTAATGTACTCATAATTGTGTAATGTACTTAATAAAATTTGAATATTTTCAATTTTACTTTTACAAACAACAAATATGGAAAATGTAACACACTAAAGAAATCTAACTTTGAATTTTTTTTTTTTTAATATGGTCCCTGTATGGGAAAAGTTTGGACACCACCGCAGTAGAAGGTGGACCATACCCTTTGATCTGCTCACTGTTGACCAGCGCGACTTCACCGTATGTGGGACAGGTTTTAACAGGTACCACTAAGTTTTAGAATGGTAATCCCTTTACCTCTCTTAATTCGCACAGCAGAACTAATTGCCTAAATTGGCTGGAGGCCAGAAATGCGAACAGTTCGTACCAAGTTAATTCTCTCCTAATCCGTTCGCTATATGAAAATTTTTTTCGCTCAACGGAAAGAATTTTAAATGTATCTTCCAAGGGGAATTCAAAATAATTTGCTATAAAAGGACTTCCTTAAACAGAGGTCCGACTGAGTAATTTAGAATTATAAAAATGATTATACAGTTTTATATAGAAAATATCTTAACAGGCAGTGAAAAATGCAAATTTAGTTAAATAATTTTAAAGTTATTTGTATAGTAGGTAAACATGTGAAAAAAATTTACAGAATATTACAAATTTCGAAGTGCACTACATCCAAATGTCACTGTTAATAAAGGTGCCGGTACGTCGTACCGCTGCGTACCGTCCCCAAAAAAAAAAAGCACTGAGTATAACTATAATTGTAACAAGTTCTTTTTTGAAGGTTTCGACTCCTCCTTGATCTGCACTTGCAGCTTCTCCCTGGATTGCTATGTTGTGTAGGTTACAGCGCTTTTTAAATCATCGAACCAGTCCTTACTAGTGCTAAATTATTCCACTTTTTTTTCCCAAGGTGAGCTTTCTTCAGATCTTGATATAAGCTAATAGCTTTTTCTTTAATAATAATTGAACTTAATGGAATTTTGAGTTGGATATTATCTTCAATAAAATTATTTAGAAGTCTCTCCATTTCAATCATAATAGCCAGCCTAGCTCTAGTCAATTTAGTTGACTGCACTGAAACAGCTGTCTTCTCTGCTGCTAAAATTAATTAATTCTTTATTTTTTAAAAGTTGAACCTGTCAGTTCTAAATTATTGCACACATCCACTTGTCTTTTTGACCAGAATCAATTCACTTAAAAATGTCTGATTTAATATTCAAACTCAATCTTTTTCTTACCTTTGTTGTCTTCCTATTGCATTTACATTGTTGCTTTTTTATTCTTATCCGCCATTATTAACTCTTTGAAAATGTAACTGCATTGCATTAATTATGATAGAAAGTTCGAGTAAACTGTCCATTACAGACGATGCCTAACACTGTACTGAGTGATGACTAGAAATGCATATAACAGAAATATTACAAGCAATACTGCATATTCCTTAACTTGACAATTTTTTCAAAAATTTCAAGTCGGCATGGGAAATGCTGTCCGCTAGCTATATCAGATGAAACGTTTTCATTAAACAAGTCAAAAATTCAATTTGTAAAAGAATTCAATCTGTACACTAGTAAAAGGGCATTACAGTGAGATACAGATTATAATATACGAAGAGCATTATAGCGAATCAGCGTAAAACGAACCGCATTATAGCAAGGGACCTTTATTTTAGAGAATAAGTTGTGGTCAGGTGGAAGTTGTTTTATTTGTGCTGATAACAGATAAACAATAAAAATGCATGCAAGCATCAAAATCTAGTCACATAATATTTGCTAAACACATATAGACAAACAGACACAAAGTGAATCTCAGTTTATGAAACTGAGAATTCATAAAAATATTAATAAGCAATTAATTTCATTCAAAAACATAAGTACAAAAGAATATTCATGTAAATTTTACATATCAGAATATATATACATATATATATATATTTTACCTGATCTTTACCATCTCCCATACGGTCTATAACAGCAGGTAATACTAGAATAAAATAAATTTATTACTCACTCTAATTAACACATTTATTCTCATTCACACATTTTTACAAAATGTAAAATTTCATAAGAGAATTGACTGGAAAGTAAATGCACAAAATCTGCTACATTAAAAGTTACCTTTATTAAGACTTTAAAAATATACATATAAAACTATAACTACATACAAACAAATTGTTCACATATCAACAAAACAATGGAGGAAGCTCTGATCATTTAACCCTTTTCAAGTATACGCATATGTTTTCAAGATTCTCAATACAGTATCAACAAGTTACACCTGTGTATGTACAAGTTCCCTTAAAACTCTACAAAGACATGCTGCCATCCATAAACTTAGAAGGTATTAGTAACAAGCAACAATAGCTGTTTCTGTATTTATAACAGTTTTGAAACGCATTGTAGGAGAGCAAAGCCCATTTAATAAGCTTGAAGGCAAAATCAGTTTACACAAGCAAAAAATGAAGAAATTCTCTGCAATTCAGATCTAGAAATTGATGAAACTGGATTAAACAATGCATGCATAAGGTATTAGTAATTATGTTTTATTTTTTTTTTATGAAATTTTAATTTAACTTAGCAGCAGTTATTAACTTATTAACTTATAAGTTAATAAGCAACTTAAATATGAATATAAAGTGATGTCAATATGAAGTTTTGTATTCTTTCATTACTACTCTGACTTTCAATTTATATCAACTCTTTATGTTAAAAAGTTTGATCATGATCAAAATAAAAGGAAAGTTTTTGTTAGGCTTTCAAAACCAATTCTTGCATACAATAATTAAGCCCTTTAAATTCTTGCTTTCAACAGCAAGAATTTAAAATTAATGACATCTGTAGCATCCAATAAAAGATATGCCAGCATCAGACTTCTAAAGTAAGCATCTCCACAAAATCCAGTCACTGAGGCACATGAGTGTTCCTAATTTTGTTTCTTTTAACTTCCATTCGCTAACAGTGAAGATAATACCAAAATGCAGATGTTAAAAAACATCTTATAAAAAAACCTGTGTAAATTGAGTTGAAGGGGTTAAAAAATTTAAATAAAAATGGACTTTTCACTGTTGTGCCATAAAAGACTGAAAATTAACATAAAGTGAACAATTTGAATTATTTCTTGCTGTCTTTTTAACGCCACAAAGAGAATATGTATAAAGGGCCCTGCACTTGTTGATTTCGTAAATCTGGTTTGCCAGCCAGATGGTTAATTTTATTGTTGACAATGATTGTACCTAAATGTTTGGTTATGAGGTCAAAATAAAAAAAATAAAAAATATATATATATATATATATATATATTTATTCACTTAATTGCATTGATACACTATAATTTTAATTTAATGACTGCAAAGGATCAAAGATAAGGTCAATCCTAATGACTGGTTATGAGGAGAACGAGAGTAGCCTGTGTGAACGTACATTTTTGCCGCTCCTGGAACAGAGAAGTTTTTTCTGATTTATTTTCTGTTTTATTAGCTTAAATTAGTATATTAACTTATTTTCTAGAGTAGCTTTATATTCCTATTTACGATACTTAGTTTAAAGTAACTTAGATAGAGAATTTGTAGGTATTACTTAGTATCGGAAAGGGTATCAAATCCACGTGTTTACCGTTCGTAAATTGCCGCACAGCATAAGCTTAATATAGTATAGTACATAATATTGTCAATTAATCAGATAATTAATCTTGTTGAACTTCATTGTCAATTAAATTGTACTTTTAACTATACATATAACGACTTGGGTTACGTAACATAAATAATTAATACTTAACTTAGCATTGGCAGAGGCATTTGATACAAGAAAGCAAGCTTATTCAGCATCAGCCAAAAAAAAAAAAAGGGACACCACTCCCATTTCACCCCTCCGTTCATTCGAAATACCTGTCCAGTTGAGCTTTAAATTTGTTTAGGCTATCAACTTCAACAAGTGATGGAAGTCGGTTCCACCAACCAACCACCCGCTGGCCAAAGGCAAATTTCCGCACATCTATCCGACATCCGTCCTTCCTCAATTTGAATTTATGCCCTCTGAGGTGATTATTCTGAGCAAGATGAAGAATCCCATTGGCATTGAGCATGCTCAAACCATTCAAAGCCTTATACACCTCTATCAGATCACCTCGCCGGTGCCTAGTCTCCAAACTCTGTAATTTGCAAAACTTAAGCCTTTCTTCATAAGAGAAACCCTTTGTTCCATTCACTAATCTTGTTGCCCTTCTCTGTACCCGTTCCAGCAGCTCTACATCCTTCTTGAAATGAGGCCTCCAGACCTGTATACAGTACTCAAGATGTGGCCTAACCATTGCCTTACACAAGGGAATAATCACCTCCTTATCCCTGCTAGAAAAATTCCTGTATATCATTGACAAGACACCATGAGCTACTCTTGCAGCTCGTCTGCACTGCTCAGAGAACTTCATATCTGCCTGCACAATTACCCCCAGGTCCTTTTCATTCTCCACCACTGTCAGTGTAGTACCGCAGAGTTGATACGTTGCTCTGGGGTTACTGTTTCCCCATATGTAGTACTTTACATTTGTCAATGTTAAACTTCATTTGCCACCTCTCAGCCCATCTGTTCAACCTTTCCAGATCCTGTTGCAGCAGCATAGCGTCAGTAGTGTCCTTAACAACCCTGCCAACCTTTGTATCATCTGCAAACTTGGACATTAAACTTGATATCCCATCATCAATATCATTCATAAACACCGAAAACAACAACGGACCCAACACTGAACCCTGAGGAACTCCACTAATTACATTAGTCCACGTTGAGCAGTGTCCATTGATTACCACTCTGTCTTCTGCCACTCAACCATCCCCTTATCCATAGCAGCAATTTGCCTCCAATGCCACACTGCTCCAATTTGTGCAGCAGTCTTCCATGTGCAACAGTATCAAAAGCCTTTCTAAGATCCAGATATATAATATCAAAGTTATTCCCTGCATCCAGTTCTTTTGTGACTACATCATAGTATCCAATCAAATTGGTCAGGCAAGACCTGCCCTTAACAAAACCATGCTGCGTCTGAGCTATAACTGAATTCTTGTCTAGATGATCCTGCAGTGCTTCTTTCACCAGTGCCTCCATTAATTTACCTGGAACAGAAGTTAAACTAACAGGTCTATAACTACTTGTGTCAGCCTTTGATCCTCCTTTGTGAACTGGGGGTTACATTTGCACATCTCCAGTCTATGGGTACTTCGCCTGAGTCCAAAGAAGCTCTCATAATTATGGCTAAGGGTTTGCTTACTTCCTTTGCTGCCTCCTTTAATATAACTGGATAGATCCCATCCACCCCAGGTGCCTTTTTTATGTTTATCCTGAACAATCTCTCCTCCACTTTCCTCTCAGTTATTACAAAATCATCCAGCTCACTGCCAATGTTTACTTTACCTACGTCATTCTCCTTCCTGAATAACTCCTCATGCATGAATGTAGATGCAAAATACTCGTTTAGACTGTTAGCCACCTGAGCAGGATCGTCAACTGTTGAACCATCAATATCCAGTGGACCAATCTGATTCATCCCTTTCCTTCTTGAGTTTAAATATGTAAAGAACTCTTTTCTGTTTTTCTTTGCATCCTTTGCCAAGGATTTTTCGTAGTCTGCCTTTGCCTGCCTAATCTCCTTTGTGACTTGGTTACAGACCAACTTATATCTATCATAGGCTTCCATGTCACCTATTAATTTGTATGTATCCCATGCATTTTTCTTCTCTGCCACATGTCTCATTAGTTCATCTGACACCCATTTAGGCCTAAACCTTGAACAATATTTCTTAGTTGGTATGTAAAGCCTGGTAGCCTCCAAGATTAGTTCCTTGAATGCTTCCCATTTTGAGTTTGCTGTTGGTAACATCATCAGTTGGTCCCACTGTATAGAATTTAAATACTGTCTCAGACCATCATAGTCGCCTTTACGAAAACAAAAACCCTTCCCTTTACCTCTGATGGTAGTTACCTCCTTGAGTAAATCCCACTTCAACACACTGATCACTGCCACCTAGTGGTTCATTTATCTGCAGATTCTTAATGCATGAAGAATCACTACTGATAATCAGATCAAGAGTATTGCTCCCTCTTGTTGCCTCACGAACATGCTGATGTAGAAAACAATCATCCAATAAATCCACAAAAGCCTTGCTGGTGTGCGAGTGACCAACCCACAAATTCCAGTCAATATCTGGGAAATTAAAATCCCCCATTATAAGACTCTCTGATTTACTGGCCCACTATTTCCCTGTACAATATCTTATTATACTCATCAGAGTCATTAGGCCTATAGCACACTCCTACTCTCAATTTTGATTTCCCTATGCTTATGTCACACCAAACTGACTCGACACTGCCCTGTCCATCGATGTCGACTGGCTTCACTTCCTTGGACTTTGTGTTTCTTAACTAATAGCATAACCCCTCCTCCCCACCTGTCCCGTCTATCCTTTCTATACACATTGTATTCCCCAAATTCCAGTTCCGCATTACTTATATCTGTGTGACACCACGTTTCTGATATCCCAACAATATCTGCCTTTGATGTTTTGAGCAATACCTCAAATTCATCAAATTTATTTACCAAACTCCTAGCATTGGTGTACACGCAGGTATATATGCACCTGTTTCTATTCTTAGCTACCCTAACACAACTCATGTGTTTACTTGTACCGCAATGACTCCCAGCAGTCTCTGAAATATCCTGCATCTTGTTTTTCAGGCTTCTGCTCATTTCAATATGAAGCAGTGCAAGAATCACTTCCACCTCTGCCAGTGGCTACTGTTAATCTATTAGTCCTTGTATCCCCCCCAACTAGCAGTTTTCCGACCCACCTAACACTGCCTCGACAGCATCAGCAAAAATTCTTGCACCCTTTCTATTTAAGTGTATCCCATCCCTGTAGAAGCAATCTCTCCTGTTAACAAGTACAGTCCAGGCTAAAAAAAATTCTACCCCTTGAGCCTTGCACAATCCTTCCAGGGCCGAATTGATCGACAAGGCTCTCATCATATACTCCCTCCTATCGTGTCTGGGCAGAATTGCAGACACTTTCAAATTCAACCCTAAAATTAATGAAACAGGTCTATTTTTTAAATGTCTGCCAAAGAAGACTGACTTTTAAAGGTTATAAATGTGTAGGTGGTAAAAATAGTAAGGAGAGAATGTCTTCGTTGGTGCAAATATGACTAGTAATGAAAAACTGAAGCTTTTGGTAATAGGCAAAAGTAAACAACCCTGATGTTTCAAAGGAGTAAAGTTGTTGGATTACAACTACAACAAAAAAGCTTGGATGAAAAGTGAAATTTTTGAACAGTGGATTTTAAATTCGATAGAAAGATGACAAAAGAACACAGAAAAATTGCTTTGATTGTAGACAACTGCCCTGGCCACCTTCACTCGGTAATTTCAAAATTTACAAATATGAAGCTAGTTTTCCGAATACCTCGTCTAAACTGCAGCCAATGGGCCAAAGCATTATCAAGAATTTGAAAATGCACTACCGAAGCAACATACTAAAAAAAAATTATACTGAGAATAGAAACCAACCAACCTATATTACAGATTTGCAGATGTGCATATCAGAGTTGGTGAAGGTGTGGAGTCAAGATGTGATGGAAACAACGATTAAGAATTGTTTTGCAAAAGCAGGTTATGCTAAAATGCCAATAAACAGTGATGAGAAAGATGATCTGCTACAAGACACTGAGCAATCTTGGGAAGAACTCCAAGTGAGAGGTTTGATCAGTGGAGAAATTGTTCTTGAATAATTTTTAGGAATTAATAACGATGTCATAGTAACTGAATATCCGAGTGACTCCAACATTTTGGAGAGTATTCAAAGAACTAGTGAGAATATAGATGATGAGTTGTATGAAACTGGGAGCAATGAAGGCAATATTAAACCTTCCAAACATGAAATGTTGACAGCATTTGAAACTTTGCATCAAGGTCTTTAGTGTGAAGAAAATATATTTGAGTGCTTAAACAAATGCAAGCATTTTTATGAACGATGTACAGTAAAATCCAGTGAACAACAAAAAATAACCAGATATTTTATGACAATTCTTAAAAGTGTACTTAATATATTGTGTGCATCATGTAAGTAGTCATTTCTTAATATGTGTGTATATGTATATGTGTTTACAAATAATAAATTAATTGTTTTAAAATGTTAGAAAATTTTTTCATTCCCACTTATTTCTGATTATTTCCCATACTTTGCTGTATTTCTGAGTTCAATTTCAGTATTTTTCATTGTTGAAAAGGTCATTAGTTTATAATTAAATTTCTGTATAACGAATTTTTTCAAAGGAAAAATCGATTTTGTTATGTGGAGGTCCGACTGTATATATGTACACACACACACATATATATATATATATATATATATACACACACACATAGAATATTATTAGAAAAAGTAAATCGATCCAATAATAATACCATCAGGGACCTAAGAAAACGCAAAAAAAAAAAAAATTATCGCTTTTTACCGACGATCTAGATGACTTCAACTGGGGCCAACCACCCAAAATGAAGGCAAAAAAGACAAGAGGTTCTCTGTTTCTGTGATGATCAATATATGCTAAGTAATTTAAATCTAAACCAAATATAAACCAGTATAGGTCAAATAAATAGAATGATGATAAAAGTTAAGAAAAATTTTGAAATATTAGAATCAAAAGGTAAGAAATATAAGTAAAATATAAATGTAAGCATATATTAATCATCGTTGACCCGACAGAGAACGTAATTTAATGATTAAAATAAGATTAAATATATAATACATACTACATTTGACCGTTTCTAGGACATAATGTAATAGTCGTCAAAATAATGTGGTGCTCCCTACGTGATGGATACGGTAAAAATAAATAAATAATTAAATTAACGCAAAGAGAAACATGCAGATAGTAAGAAGAAAAACTAAAGGAGTAGGAATAATAGAACCTGAACTCCACAAAGGCGAAAAATAGTGGTATAGATAAGAAATAGTTTCTCCTACGTCCTCAGATTGCCCTAATAATTTCGGAGAAATAAAAATAAAGAGTGTAGGACAGTTTAAAGACATTACGTAGGAGAAACTATTTCTTATCTATACCACTATTTTTCGTCTTTGTGGAGTTCAGGTTCTATTATTCTTACTCCTTTAGTTTTTCTTCTTACTATCTGCATGTTTCTCTTTGTGTTAATTTAATTATTTATTTATTTTTACCGTATCCATCACATAGGGGGCACCACATATTATTTTGACAACTATTACATTATGTCCTAGATACGGTCAAATGTAGTATGTATTATATATTTAATCTTATTTTAATCATTAAATTACGTTCTGTCGGGTCAACGATGATTAATATATACTTACATTTATATTTTACTTATATTTCTTACCTTTGATTCTAATATTTCAAAATTTTTCTTAACTTTTATCATCATTCTATTTATATTTGACCTATACTAGTTTATATTTGGTTTAGATTTAAATTACTTAGCATATATTGATCATCACAGAAACAGAGAACCTCTTGTCGTTTTTTGCCTTCATTCTGGGTAGTTGGCCCCAGTTGAAGTCATCTAGATCGTCGGTAAAAAGCGATAAATTTTTTTTTGCATTTTCTTAGGTCCCTGATGGTATTATTATTGGATTGATTTACTTTTTCTAATAATATTCTATAGACATTATGGGTGTATTGCATGATTGCTTGCAACTGCATTGACCCATAAATATTAGTTATTGTCTTTTTAACTTTCTTTCTTTCCTTTTTTATCACTAATATAATTATAAATATATATATATATATATATATACACGTTTCCAATAGTTCAATTTTCTTAAATACTGGTGTTTTTTACATATAGGTATTATTGTTAATACAATACTGGTCTTTAAGCCGGATTAAACCACAATAGAATGATAACACAAAAGAATAATATATATATATAATTAATATAAGTTGTAGTGAAAAATCACAATGGCTGAAAAAGAACTAAAAAATAATATATTATAATAGTAATAATAGAGGCATGTGATTCAAGAAAGCAAACATACGAGCTCATGTAGCATCAGCCAAAAAAAAAAAAAAAAAAAAATTATGTATTTATGTACCAGGTACATAATGCCACTCTACTCTCAGACTGATAATGTCACTGATAATATCACAGCATCAGCTGTTAAAAACTCCTTTATTGCAGGAACTCATTATGAAACTAAAACTGTGTGTAAAGTTACCATTTCGCGTATACGTTCATGAAGACATTTATTATAACTCCGGTACAGAATTGTTTTAGGAAATTGTCTTTTCACCCATCCCCCATTTCCTTTTTGATAATGAACAGTAAATTGTGCAAGAGTTATATCTTCTAATGTTTCACCCTGTTTTTCATATTTATCAAAAATACTTTCCATACAAATTTGTATATCCAAAGACTCACTATCAACTTGTTGTTCATCCAATTCAGCTTTTGATTTACATAATTTCTGACGATCATGTGGCCATACCTTTGGCACATAATCAATTGCTCTAGAAGACACTGCCCCAGGGCTCACATCTGGTGAGTATGGGCTTGGCACACCCAGGGTCCTGAGCTGGACATCATCATCATTCCTCTCTCGGTAATAGGGAAATTTTTTTTTTTTGGCCGGTGCTGCATAAGCCTCAGGCTTCCTTGCACCATATGGCTAATAATAATAATAATTGGGTATCGTAATAAATACCAAGCTGCCTCTTGTGAACTCATCTCCACAGAATTCAATACATCTACACTTAATGCTTGTGTTAGACCAGTTATATCCATATCAGGATATTCTTCTTGTAGCTCTATAATTTTTCTTTGCAGGTTGCTTATTCCTCTGTTAGTTTTATTCACATATTCAACTACATATGCTGCATGTGAATATTCTTCTATGATAAACTGTAAATCTGAATTAGATTTGAGCACTCCTAAAATCCATGGAATGTAATTATTCATAAATTCTCTTCTATCTTGCATTTCAGAAAAACACGTGGTTGTTTGATACCAGCACTAAAAATATTTAGCTATTCTTCTTCTTATCAGCATTGATTTGATTTAAGGAATTCTTCAAAATTAACATGATTATCCAATTCTAATGAGTCATGCATTTTATGATAATGCTAATCTTCGATTGTAATCTGTGGTCATCGGTATCAATATACGAGTTTCCGATGTTGGCCAAAAAGGTGCTTCAAATCTACATTCGCGTTGGTTTGCGCTATTATTTTTATAACAGGTAAAAGTATGTTTATGTTGCTGTAAATTTGAATAATCTGAAGTTTTCTCTATAGAACATAATGCATCTATCATTTGGATTGCTTCTTCCATCCCACCTTCTTTTTCTTCTAATGGTGCAAAGGGTGTATTGTTCATCCATAATAATATACGTGCAACTTCCTCGATTTTGAAATTCAATGTGTTTAAAGAAATTTATAACATATTTCCCAAAAGGACTATAGGTTTTCAATTTTAAAATTTTGAGTATGCTCTCAACAATTTTATTAAAGTATATGACACATGTTAAGGGTCTTCATTTATTAATGTAGCTCTTTCCATGTAAGGTAGATCCATAACTTCATTAGTTGTAATTTCTCGTTTATATCTGAATTTGTATAACACACAAAGTAATAAGGGCCATGTTGGTTCACACGCACTCAACGTCAAGAATATTGTAGGTTTTCCTAATTGACGAATCATAGCAAAACATCGAATTGATTTTAGAAATGCCAAGTTAGACTAATGACTTGTTTACAAATTCTTTTCATTTCAATATAGAATGAGCAATGTTAGCTGTTATTCCTACTGATTTAAATGCAATTTGCAAATTTTCTGCGGTATTCATTCACATAATTTTAATTGCCATATATAGCAAATGTTGGGGAGTAACTACACAATGATCACATCTACGAATTTCACTCTATGCCATCATAAAGGGAATAATTTTCAATCCAGTTTTAAATTTTCATGCATGTCCCAAATATATAGCTGGAAAAGAAAGTTCTTCTGCACGAATATCAAATATGAAACTTGTTGGAGATGATTTCAGACCCGGTGCTATACATAAATATTTATCTTCAGACCATAATAATGTTTGTTGTTGAATTAACAATAGTTCATCATCATCATTGTTGACAGGTTCCACAATTTCATCTGAATGTTTCTGTTCACTATCATCATTTGTCCCCAAGAAATCGTCACTTACTTTTATGCTATAGAATTTATACAAATGTGAATTTATCAAATACTGTAACCATATTTTCAATATTTTCTTCTACACACATCCTTGTAGATATGATTTATGTACGAGTCCATTTTATATGTACATTAATGGAATAATCGTCATCTAATTCTCTAGGTAATTGATGAATCATCGTATTTACGTTAACTGGTACATTTATTACTTGTCCAATGATCCCATATTGCCATGTTCATAACATAAACGACGAATTTGCATAAAGGGTAATTGGTGACATCAGACCCTCAGTTACAATATCCAGTGGAGGCAAATGAGTAGGATAAGTTGGATATATAAATCCATTTGAAGTGACCATCCATCCATTGGTATCCATCCCTCTTTTAATGACATGTACTACGAGTCGTGAAAGAACTCACTTCTTGTAAATGAAATTCATTTTGAAGTAATTTGTATGAAGTTGTTGGAAATGGTTTCAAATCTAATTGAAACCATAAATGATCACAAACATTACAACTAAATCCAAATGGGTTTTTTGTACG
Organism: Mastigoproctus giganteus; assembly: GCF_048544385.1. Taxonomy (NCBI): domain Eukaryota; kingdom Metazoa; phylum Arthropoda; class Arachnida; order Uropygi; family Thelyphonidae; genus Mastigoproctus; species Mastigoproctus giganteus. The sequence goes on from NC_143588.1 coordinate 55,512,025, forward strand.
CTAGTTTTTCAAACTCACTGTCAGCTCGTGTAGACACTATAGGGATGTGTCATCAGGAATCTTATTATTAGCCATTTCTAATTTGGTTTTTTTTTCATGCACAATATTCCTTCATTCGTTCTGCTGGAGTTTTAGATTCCTGATAAGTATCACGCATATTAGACGCATAGACAACCTGTAGTTGACAAGTATCAGGCACAGTAGAACTCTGTGGTTGAATTTCATTATGATTTGGAATAGTTTTAATTTCTAATTTCCTTTTCTTTCATTCACGATACTCTTTCATTACTTCAGCTCGAGTTTTTTTGGGTGCAGTTTGAGAACTCCCGGGCATAACGAAACACTTGTTGAATTTCATCTGGTCACATTTCTGTCCAACTTCTCTTTCTTTCTTTCATGATATTCCTTCAAACAATGGGCTGTAGATTTTGGCACAGTCACTCAGGTATTAATCATTATGCTGATATAACGTAGCACGTCACTGCTCAACAGTGTCACTGCAACTTGTTGTATCACTGCAAGTGTTGCATAAAATTCAGTTTGCTTGGGAACATGTGTTGTACTTGTTGCATCACTACACGCAACAAGTGCAACGCATGCACAACGGGTTTCGTGATGATTTCTAGGTAACGTAACACTTTTTTCCAAATAACGCTGGTAAAAACTTTATTAATGTCAAAAAAAAAAAAAAAAATTCACACAGCCATTCCCTCCAAAAGTTTATCCAGTTCTACCTTGAATAATATTTTATAATAGCAATAGAGGCATGTGATGCAAGAAAGCAAGCGTATGAGCTTATGTAGCATCAGCGGGGGGAAAAAAATTCACACAACCATCCCCTCTAAAAGTTCGTCTAGTTCCTCCTTGAATTTATTTAAGCTATCAACTTCTATAACGACAGTTGGAAGTTTGTTCCAGCATTTAGCCACCCGATGGCTAAAGGCAAATTTACCCATATCTATTCTACAACTGTCTTTCCTCAAATTGAATTTATGCCCCCTCAGGTTCATAATCTGAGCAAACAGAAGAATCCCATCACAATTCAGCGTGCTCAACCCATTCAAGACCTTACACACCTCAATCAGATCACCTCACAGGTGCCTAGTCTCCAGCCACTGCAATTTGCAGAACTTAAGCTCTCTTGGTAAGAGGACCCCTTTGTTCCCCTCACCAATCTTGTTGCCCTTCTCTATATACACTCAAGCAAATCTACATTCTTCCTAAAATGAGGCCTCCATAAATGTACTCAAAATGTGGTCAGACCATTGCCTTATATAAAGGGATAATCACTCCTTTTCCCTCCTAGAAAAATTCCTGTATATCATTGACAAAATCCCATGACCTGCTCTTGCAGCCTGTCTGCATTGCTCAGAAAACTTCATATGACTGCACAATTACTCCCATATCTTTCTCATTTTCTAACACCCTAAGTGTAGTACCACACAGTTGCTACGTTCCTCTGGGATTATTTCTACCCATATACAGTACTTTGCATTTGTCAATGTTAAAACTTCAGTTGCCACTTCTCAGCCAATCTGGCCAAATTTTCTAGACCCTGTTGCAGTAGCACACTGCCATTACCGTCATTAACAACCCTGCCAACCTTTGTATCATCTGCAAACTTCGACACTAAGTCTGATATACCTTCATCAATATCATTGATAAATATACAAAACATAAGAGGACCCAACACCGAACCCTTTCGGACTCTACTAATAACACTGGACCACAAACAGCAGCATCCATTCATTACCACTATGTCTTCTCCCATTTGACCACCCTTTTATCCATTGTAGCAACTTACCCTTAATACCATTCTGCTCCAATTTGTAGAGTGGTCTTCCATGTGCAACAGTGTCAAAAGCTTTTCTAAAATCCAAGTATATGATACCAAAATTATTTTTTTTGCATCCAGTTCCTTTGTAAGCACATCATAGTATCCAATCAAATTTGTCAGACATGACTTTCCCTTAACAAACCCATGTTGTGTCAGAATTATTGCTGCAGTCTTGTCTAGATAATCCTGCAATGCATCTTTAACCAGCGACTCCATTATTTTACCCGGAGTAGAAGTTAAACTAACTGGTCTGTAATTACTCATGTCACCCTTTGAACCCCCCCCCCCCCTTTGTGAATTGGGGATCCATTTGCACATCTCCAGTACGTGGGGACTTCCCCTGAGTCCAAGGATGCTCTCATAATTATGGCTAAGGGCCTTTATGTTTAACTTCAGCAATTTCTTCTCCACTTTACTCTCAGTTATTACAAAATCATTAAGCACCCTGTTACAATTTGATAAACTTCTGGCATTTTCCTTCCTTAATAGCTCCTCATGTGCAAATTTAGATGCAAAATACTCATTCAGTTTGTTCACTATCTCACCAGAATCATCAACAGCCAAACCATCGATATCAAGTGGACCAATCTGATTCATCCCCTTCCTTTTAGAGTTTATATATGTGCTGGTTTATGGATTCGGAACACTGCTAGTAATAGCAGAAATACCCAGCAACCATAATGAAATATAGATAAAATAAATAGATAAGTGCATGAGTAAGTGTGCTGAGCTGTCAGGTGTAGTATCATGGAAAAAAGTAAAACAGTGCCTGCCTGAAAAATAAAAGCAATTACATAAAATTAAATTAAATAAAAATGATACTTAATGCTATAGATCCTAAAATTTTAACTACGTTATCATGGGCTGACAGCCAAAACCAAAGGAAATACAGGCAGAAGTAAGGTCTCTGTTATGACATACACTTGACAGACAGAAAAAGTGAGCAGACTTATGTCATAGCCAACCCAACAGAGACCAAAAAGAAAAGGAATAAAAAATCAAATTTAATTCAAAAATAAATAAAAATAAGTAAAATGAAAAATTAAGATAAAATTAATAACAATTAATTCCAAACAGCCCTACCTGAATTTTAACAAAGAAAATAACAAGGAAAATGTATTTAACAAAGAAAATGTAATATAACAGCATAAAATGTATATAAATCAAATATCTCCTAGCCTCTTTGGTGTCTCACAGTGTAGAAAGCTTGTGCCCACCGATTGGCTAACTACAGGGGTATTATTTTGTTAGTTATATTTTGATCTTTATTTTCATTTCCGACAATGTTTAGTCTCATTTTTGTTAAAACAATACCATTACTGACTTAAACACGTGACATATATCCAGTCCTATGTTCAGGGATCCTATTGATATGGGTTACACAACCCTGGACTGCCCAAGCACTATTATATTCCCCTTCTTCCAATTACTTTTTGCTGTTCTTAGACACTACATTTTATATCTCGTGAGCGATTAGGTTGACTGAAAGCAGTATTCGAGATACTATTTTTCTGCTATTGCTCACTTTTTTCTTCTCCAACAAAGTTTAGTCTTTTTAATGCTACTCTGTAAGTTATTGATTTCTCTCCTTTGATCATCTACTTGCCTCATTTGTTTAATTGCCGATTTCCTCATCACACAGGTAAGGTTTACATTGATCTATTTAGTTTGACGAACATTTCTTTTTTGATTCAATCAATTCAGCAAGCACAGTTGCGAGTGCTGCACAAGCATGGGGGAAATTCTGACTTATGTAGCATTCCACGGAACGCAACCTTTTACGTAAGTCAGGGAGTTCCAGTATTTATTTATTTATTTAAAACAGATAAAATTACTAGTCAGAACAGATTAATGCCATCAGATATGATTTGACATTACATTTGTCTGAGAATATACAAATTCAATAGATATAGCATAAAATGGTACCTATCACGACAGATTAAAATTCAAAATCAGATATTCGGCAGTGAATATCTGCAACATACAAAGGACCCTATCAGCCTCTACATAAAGCAAAGCTAATAATAATCATAATAATTCCATATTTACACAATACAAAATCTAAAATACCAAAAATTTTACTAGTTATTATTGAACATGGCTTACATTGAAAGGCACATCATCATGGGGCTAGGGCCTCTCAATATATGCCATCAAACAGATAGTTTGGTTGCCATCGGCATTAAGCATGTTCAATGCTGAAAACGTCTCAGACTCTCACTTTCTCAGGCTACACGCACACGAGGAAGAATAAATTCAAATTGGTGAAGGATAATGCACAATAGATGTGTGGAAGTTTGCCTTAAGCCAACAGATGGTTGATTGTTGGAACAAACTTCCATCTGTTGTTGTGGAAATGGTTAGTTGGAAATAAATTCAAAGAAGAATTAGACAAACTATTGGAGGGGATGGGCAGGTGATGTGGGTTTTTTTTTTTTTTTTTTGATGCTGTATAAGCTTGCTTTTTAGCATCATTTGCCACTACTACTAATACTAAAATAATCGTTATGAAAACTAGCTGTGAAGTTTAGATCTTTATTACTAACAGGGTCTAAAAAAACATTTGGCAAATGTTTTCTCCATTTCTTCAATGCCTTTGTTCTTTCCTTACACCAAAATGACAACTGCCAGTTTGGTATTTGGTATTATAACAGTACACTTATTCATCCCAGTTTTGAGCCTTTGGTGTTGTGTAAGATTAGCAGACAGCCTCCACTTCATTCTCCCTTTCCCTCCAAAATCAATGAACATCTGTGTCAAGCCACTAACCATCAATGATTAGTCTTTCCCTCCCTTTTGCACATTTCTTTTCATATGCTTTTCCTTTATTTTTTACACATGATAATATTATCTTTGTTCTCTAGCTTACCATATGTAGTATAGAGTTCCACCTCTAGCCATGCTTTATTCAGTTAGGAAATGCTCCAAACAGACACCAAAAGCTTCTGGTGTATTTATTTGTTTTTATTATTCTACTATGATACATTTTAATTTTCTTAACTAGTATATTTTAATTGATTTCATTGATGTCTTAAATGCTTTTAATATCAGTTATCATTTTAAGTTACATATTTTATTATAATACATTTTCTTCTGAGATAGCTGTTGTTTGCAAGAAAATGTTGGTTTGAAAATGGCAAACTAAACAGAGATTAAACAACTTTATATAGTATTTAACTGATCCTACAAATGTTTAGGATAATGACTATCATTACTCACTTTATGCAGCTATTGACAATGAATATTTATAGCCTTGAAATTTAAGTTGAAATATAGTCACATTTGATTAAACTGACATCAGAAATAATGATAACCCAGCTATAACGTAACAACTAAGTTAATTAACAAATATCTCCATATAAATTGTGTCGTTTTACTTTGGTTATAATAACTTTTCAAAACTCCATATCTCTGTTATAACACCAAGCCATTTTCCAGTACACTGACCAGTAATAGGTATTTGTCATAAAAATAAGCATATGCAGTTGCATTACATAAGTCATGAAACCAAAAGGTATAGGCACAGGTGACAATGTAATATCACTCTTACTGATGTTATGTTTATATGGGAAGTTATGGTTACTTTGATAATGTAACAGAGCTATTCCTAGTGGCCTATTCAGAAATGTACTGAAAATTGATTTCTTTACAAAAATTGCCTCAATATGAAAGCACATTTGTTGTAAGAAATTGGCAACCTAAAAAATTTAGTTTTGAAGAATACTCTTGAGCATTTAGTTTCAACTGCACATATTTATTTACCCTCTCTACTCGAAAAACATTTTTTTATTTTGAATTCCAATCAGCTAGCATCATTCTGTTGCAAAAATAATTAATGATTTTTACACCATAAGTACAGTATAATGAATACTATAATGTATATGAATTTTTCGCTTTGCATCAATTTTACCATGAATGGCAAGCAAAAAGTTGTTATACATAAAATGAAAGTTATCAGAGAAATAAAAATGGGAAGAAGAAATGTGTTTCTTGTGAATTCAAATCAAAGCTGACATTGCACCTATTTTTTTATTTTTTTTTTTTTTGGGTAGTTGTTGGTGCATCAGCTTCTGTGGCCATAATGCACCTCCCAAGGTTTTTGCAGTACTTTGATCCAAGCCAGAGGCGGGATTCAAACCCGCGATCGTTAGGTTGCCAGGCAGGCACTTTACCCACCCGGCTAGCCCGGTCGGCACACCTAGTTGTAATTCAAAACAGTAAACACTGAATCATCTGGAAAGAACTGTAGCAAAATGAATCTATACACAAACCCAAACATTCTGACGTCAATGAGGTTCTTTTAAAGTGGTTTAAATAGCAAAGGGGCATAAATATCCAAGACAGTAATCCACTTTTAATGATTAACATTTTCCATATCATGTTACTAAATTATCTGGAATTGGGAACTCTGTGGCCCACCGACTGGAGAGATCAATTTAAGCTGTATAACAATATATATTTTGGGAAAACCATAGGTGAAACAAAATATTTGACCAATACAACCTTTCTGTAGTGGTTACATTAAGGATATCCAAAGAAGGCATTTTTAATGTGGATGAGACAGGACTTTTTTTGTAAATTAACTCATAACAGAGCATTAAAATTCAAGGATGAAAAGTACATAGGCTGCATATTACAAAGATTGCATCATAGTCTCATCTGTGCTAATTTGAATGGCACAGAAAATAAATGTTTGTGATAAAAAATTCTAAAATGTTACAAAAAAAAAAGTTACCCTTTAATATATAACAAATATAAAAAAAAATAATAAAAAAAAAAAAAAAACTTTGTTGAAATCAGCTTCGTATGAATCTGAGTTGCTTAACTGGGATCATAAGTTAGAGACATGAGCAAAAAATTCTTTCCATTGGACAAATGCACAGCACACAAAAAGGACAAAATAAAGAAGGAAAAAAAAAAAACATGAAACTTGTTTCTTCCCACAAATACAACAAGCATCTTGCAACCCATGGATCAAAGGGTTAACAGGAAGTTTCAAATCTCACTTGAGAAAACTGATTTTGCTTAAAATCAGTGCTTTTTTTGTGATGGTACGCAGCGGTACAGCGTACCCATACCTTTATTAACAGTGACGTGTGACATTTGGATGCAGTGCACTTTGAAATTTGTAATATTCCGTAAATTTTTTTCTCATGTTTATCTACTATTCAAATAAGCTTAAAATTATTTAACTAAATTTACATTTTTCACTGTCTATTGTTAAGATATTTTCTATATAAAATTGTATAACCATTTTTATAATTCTAAATTACTCAGTTGGACCTCTGTTTAATTATTTTGAATTCCCCTTGGAAATTACATTTAAAATAGTTTCCGTTGAGCGAGAAAATTTTCATATAGCGAGCGGATTAGAAGAGAATTAACTCGGTACGCTCTGTTCGCATTTCTGGCCTTCAGGCAATTAGTGCTGCTGCGCGAATTAAGAGAGCTAAAAGGATTACCATTCTACAACTTAGTGGCACCTGGTAAAAACTATCCAACCACCTGTCTCACATACGGAGAAGTTGCGCTGGTCAGCAGTGAGCAGATCAAGGGGTATTCCCAATGGGCTCTGGCCCACCTTCTACAGGAGTGGTGTCCAACCTTTTCCCGTACAGGGGCCATATTCAAAAAAATTCAATGTTAGATTTCTTTAGTGTGTTACATTTTCCATATCTTGTTGCATGTAAAAGTGAAATTGAAAATATTCAAAAATTTTATTAAGTACAATACACAATTACATTTACTGAACAAAACATTTAATGAGAATTTTTTTCATGATTAACAAAACTTAAAATGCTGTTTTAGTTCACTTTCCGGGCGGGCCGTAGGTTGGACACCTTCATGAATCAACTGTAAGCGCCCCGTTCGAGAATTAGGAGAGAGTGATTTTCTTTTACCCCGACAAATAATCATCTGTTGTTTTGCGGAGGTGCATTATCCACATTTTTCTGCAAATTTTCCCTATCTCTGTTTACATGGTCACAGTACCTGAATATCTGAATGACACTGATATTTTGGACAGTTTCAAAAAAAATAAAATAATAAATAATTCTAATTTAAGAACTAGTGACAATACCGATAACGAATGTATTAAACCTTCCAAGAAGGAATTGTTGGCATTTGGTGAAAATTAAGTTAGAAAATTGTCAATTAGGTTACAGTTAAATGCAATTCATGGATTTCGGTGGTACCTAATTGAAAAGATGGTTTCAGAAGAATTTGATGGACGCTCTGAGTACGATACCAATTTCATCGAGTGAATGTGAACAAGGATTTTCACAAATGAATCTGATTGTCAGACCAACCACAGCTTTGCTGATGATAAAAACAATTTCTTCACCACTGTTCCTTAAAATTGTAGGCCCACCGCCGACCAGCTTCGATCCAGCAAAATATGTCGATTTGTGGCTGCATCGGAAATGTCATTCAGCAAGAGGAAGAAAAGAAGTCTGCATAGAGTGTCGGATGAGAACTTAATAAAAATTTGGAATATTCTACAAAAACTTTATTATAAAATTATTTTTACTTTATGTTATTTATTTTTAAGGGCCACAGTCTAATGAACGACCCTTAAAATGTCACTCAGTTGTCTGCTTGTCCATCCATCTGTCACAGCATTGTATCTCTGGAACCACTCAACCTATTGAACAGAAATTTTGCATGGGTTTGCACATCAAGTGGGCCAACGTAATGCCATGTTGATCATTGTTGATAAAAATTTGTCTGAGAAATGGGTGGATTAAAATGTTGTCAACAACCTATAGCTACACCGTTGGAAAGAGCTCAACGAATATGTTTAAAATATAATTTAAAAATATTTTTTAAATTAAAAATGGCAGTGCCAGATAGGAAATCTGTAAGTAATTTGTATCCCCGCCCCATCTATTTCCGTCGCTAACAGAACTAAAAATTTAAAAATCACATTAGCTATGCATTATTTGATGTTTATCAAGAGAAAACTATTGCGATTGAAATTATCATTTATTTTTGTGTTAAAATTAAAAAAAATTTTTTATTGCACTTCGATAGTGCGCTTCTTTGTACTAAGTAACTCTCCTTTTGGTGACAAAAAGGTTGCTAAATAGTTAGTTAATAATTCTATAAAGGTCGTTTATAAATTTTGTAACACAAAGTATTTTTTAACAATTTTCAAAGCTGGAGTTGTCCCGGCAAGGAGGTACTCAGAGAGCCAATGTTGAGGCAGCGGTGGTGGGAAGGCGCCTGTGCAGAGTCTTGCACGGCCCTCACCTGCCAGTCGCTTCTCCCCCAAGACTTTAATCGCTTCTCCCACCCTTGGTATTCACAACAACTGGAAAGACTCAAATAGAAGTTTTCGTTATTTCCTAAGTTTTAGGCCAAGCCGGGATACTAGAAACTTTTTTCAGTTACCATAAAGCTCTCTATTTGAGATACTACACTAATGACCATTCGTGTCATCCTGAGTGGCCAGCAACACAGTAGTTGACCAATTTATTTTCTTATTTTATTCACATTTTACTTATTTTTCTATATATACACTTGAATAATTAATTTATACTAAATAAACTGTGTTAATATACTAAATTTGTCGTTCTTATTCCAAAAACATTACTACAAAAGTAATAATATCAGAAAAAAAAAAAAATTTTTTAGAGTACTTTTCATATCCTTTTAATTTTTAATTTTTCTTGATAGCAAAGAATAAGTACCGGCACCTATTTTTTTACAAAAAAAGCACTGCTTAAAATGATAGCTTGTCTTCATAGAGAGATAGAAAGGCTGCACAATAACAAACATTACTTGATGCAGCAAAAAAAGTAATGAAACAGAATATCTGAGAAGCACATCTGTAATGCATTTTATCATTCAAGATTCAGTGCAGAAACTACTAGCTGATACTAACAAGGACGACTATCCTTTATCAGAATGGAGTTGCAAAACAAATCACATTAATTTACATCAGTATGATGTATTTGATGACAACAAAATTACATCAGAAACTTTACCAGGTGATGACACTGTTATTGCCAAATGGTTGAGCAAAATGGAGAAGCTGACAATGTAGAACTGAAAATTCCAACTATTAGTAAAGCAGTTCAATCAGCTAAGCTTTTGAATCAATTTTATAAAAACACAGAAGCCAATCATAATTGGCTCCATTTCACAGTTACGATTTAATCGTAACTGTGAAATTTCCCAAATCGTAAATTTTTCCCTAATTTACGATTTGGGAAAAAACTTCTAGTCGAGAAAAAAAAAAAATTTATATATATATATATAGTATGTGCAATGCCCATGAAAGTGAAACGTTTAATGTAACTGGAGTCAGTTACATTAAATAATGCATGATCTTTGAAAATGAAACATTTAATTTAAATGGAGTCAGTTATATTAAATAATGAAAGTGAAATATTATTCAGTGTAAACTGGAGTCACAACTATGTGATTATATATGCATTTTATATCTGTTAATTAAATTTGTACAAATTTCAATGAAATTTTTAAAAAAGTTATCTTCCATTATAATGTTCACTCGGTTATAACATCAAGAATATTGCAGTCTCTTCTATGATACTAAAGCCAAGTTTGACTACATCTGACTGCTTCAGACATTATAAAAATTAAATTAATATTATTTCATCTCGCATTCAGCAAATAACTAATAAATATAAATAAATACCTGTAAAAATATAAGGCCTAAAGTTTTCCTTCATCCTTCCAGCCATAAGTTCCATAATATCCAGTCCATTTTGGGCAACCTTTATAAAATGTTTACTGTTTTAATATACTGCTCTGACAAGTTTACAATATAAATATCATGAATTAAGCTATTCATATATATTTTATGTACTTTTAAATTAATACTAGAGCAACAAGATTAAATAATATTTAGGGATCTGTCAGGTTAGTGAACAGTTTTATTCAATTTCACTAGAACATCAATGACAATTATAACGTGACAAAAAAAAAAAAAAAAAAAGCCAACAGTACAAGAACAGCTAGTCTGAAATGCATCTATTATGTAGCAACATAAGGATAACGGACAGAAACTTAATGTCATATACAAACCAAGAATTAATTTCGCTACAGCATGTGTAATGTTTTTAGAGAGGATGAATAAGTTAGGAAGGCACAGGAATCATGCTTCTTATGAAAAGCCAACTGTGCACAACAAAAACATTCCCAGTTTCTAAAGGACAAAGAATATTTTAGACTTCATCAGCACCGACAAACCAGTTAGCAACACAGGACCGAAAGTGCATCAACCCTTAGTGAAAAGTGATCACACAGAAATCTGAGTTCCATGATAAAAAGAGACTATAGTTGTTAAAGGCATAAGCCTTAAATTCAGGAAAGGGGACTTCACCACTTTAAGATGCAATATGGCTCCTATTAACTGGCCAGAGAGCCTATAACCTTTAAAGCAGCAGTCACGGAAGCCACAAACACATGCATACCATTAAGAAAATATAAAACAAGGACACCAAAATAGAAAATAGAGAGAGAAAAAAAAAAAAAAGGTGATATGGAAGAGTTAAAGTGGTGAGGAGTCTGAAGCTAAAAATAGTTATATACTCATCTGTAACAGTGACCAGCTGGATGTGTCTTTCCCCCCTCTTGTAAAAAGAACAACTAGACAGCCTTCCAGAATCAGCCAAAGGGGATGTCTTTGCATGTGTTCGGTGCAAAGAGTGTGGCACTTGAAGTTTTAACTATTATTACGTAATAAAATATTGCTAATGCTTTTGCTTCTATCGTAACCAAACTTGTTTTTTGTTTGATTTTGTATCCAAACAGATGACAGCCGTTCCATCCCTTCCAATTCTTTGTGTCTTAACTTGATCTAATGGATTTTAATCACACTGAGTTGTTTCCTGCTATGAAATTTTTTATTTTCTCTGCATTCTTTCTAATTCTCGGCGTTGCCTCATTTAGGCCTGTAGCAAGTGCAATATCACACGGTCTTTCATTTCGCTCAAAGCGTTTTCACAATTTCATATTTTTTCTCTATCAATAGTGGCGGACTGGCCATAAGCCTTACCGGGGAAACCCCGGTGGGCCGGAGGCCGGTGTGATTTTGGCCATAAACCACTATGGGGCCACTATAAATTTTCCCGGGTAAGAATTTTTGACCCAGTCCGCCTCTGTTTATCGATATTGCTTTTCTTTTTCTCTCTGAATCTGCAGTGTCTTCACCAGGAAGCTTCCTTTTCACACCTTTTAAGTATTTTACTCATTTTTAGGGAATAAAGCACAATTACAAAACGAGGAGGCACGCTTGATACACATACACAAAGCTGCGCACGTGTAGCAACTGAATAAACAACACCGTAAAGGCAGAGCTACACTAACACCTTACAATTCACTAAAGCACATTTCTGGGGGTTACTACCATAAAACAGTTTCCAGTTGCGTTTCTGCTAGTGGAATCTGTTATAAACTGGTAAGCTCGATCTAATTGCATTTGCGATTATACCGATAGCTGGAATTATGTTGGTTTTTACGTTATTATGGTGAAATGTGTTTCCCCTTCACTGATATAAAAACAAATACATTCTCAGAATCTTCTCTTCATTCCTATTGTGTTGCGTTCGGTGGGGTGATTCTGAGTTCAACTGCCATTTCTTGTAAACACAAAGGCGAATCGTGCATGAGCGAATTCAGTTCGTGTTATATAAGATATCATTCCCCTATTTATAAATCGTCTATGATCGAATTTGTGTAGTGTAAACACGTGTTATACGAGGACCGACTGTATAGTTAACCCACAAGTTAAAAATCATGCAATGATTTTTTAAAGGTTTTAGAAGGGTCTAAGGTAGCCCTGTAGTACAACCCTGTTTCATCTATATTAAAAATGTTTTCAGGATTATAAGTGCTTAACACAGTTTGCCAAGGTTTTCAACCAGTTACCAACTGCAGAACCATTGGAATCCTGTTTTTCTCCATGAATTATTTTGTAAACAATATCATGCCTCTCCTTCCATCTTGTCAGCCATCCATCCGTTAATTTAAACTGTTCACATAGTTTTTCAGCAAAATCATTAGATTTTTGAAGAAGAATGCTATTATTGATTGGGGCTGTTGTTTTGGTTTTTAGGAGCATTAGCAACTAAGGCCATATTGCTCCGGGGATATGCGGTGGTCATTCCCTGACCTTTCCACATCCTCCGTATTTGGTGATCACGGGTTCGAACCCCGGTCTAATCGAGAAGAGTGTGCTACGCACTGCTGCTCCTATCCCTGGCTACGGAGGTGCCTTATTGATTGATTGGGGCATTAAATGAGCTGGCCTGTTTGAACCAAATGAACAGAGCTTCCATCTACTGTTTGGCATTAGTATCAGTAATGGCCACATGGTACAAGGAAGCCTACAGCTTATGCCGCACCAGACAAAAATAAAATAAAATAAATATAATAAGAAGAAAATTTTAAAAAATAAGTAAATAATTAATAAGAGAAAAGGAAACTGACAACCTATGCATTTCCCTCTTCCTGTAGGTCCAGCTGAACTTTGAATTTCCACAAACTGTCAGCCTCTACCACCCATATAGGTAACTTATTCCAGTAATTTATAACTAGCTGGCTAAAATAAAACTTTTAGCAATCCAGTCTAAATATCTCCCCCGTAACTTGAAATTATGGCCCCTAGTTCTAGAATCATTTATAACCGTGAAAATATTGTCCTCATCCATTTTACTTATGACTCGCAGAGCCTTAAACATCTCAATCAAATCTCCCATAGTTTCCAAGCTCTGCAACCCACATATTCGAAGTCTTTCCTCATATGGATGCCCTTTTGCCAATCTCACCAGGCGGTTACTAATCTTTCGATCCTTTCCAAAAAGCACAATGTCTTTCTTTAGGTGTCGTCTCCAAACATGAACACAGCATTCCAAGTGTGGTCGAACAATATCCTTATATAATGGGATTATGACGTCCTTATCTCTACCAGCAATTGTTCGATAAATCATCGATAGGACACCATGGGATATTTTCCTTCGTGCTTCCTTTTCAAATCACATTAATGTTTAATGTGTGAAGTGATTTTAATAATTTTGATAAAGATGACTTAGGCACTCCTAATTTTACTACTGCTTCCCATATCCAGGCCACTCCTATGAGAAGCTACAGGTGAAAACCTGACTAGTCCTTAAGTTTTGCACACCAGTTAGTTAGAGAATTACCTAAAAGGCTTCTGCAGACAACTCAAACAACATTCACAACTAAAGGGAGTGTCCCACTTTCCTCTATTGTTAATAATTTCATTATTTGAATGGAAGCTGCAAATGGTTTAGAATAACATTTTAAGGCTTGTAAAGTTTCACATCAAAACTTGGTTATTGTGTTTTCTAACGTGTTGATTAAAATATTTTTTAAATCAAAATATTTACATATTTTTACACTGTTTTATGTAATCAACCTTTATGCACATGTAATCAAGGAACTGTCAAAGAATTTGCAACATTATGCTAGTTCTTAAAAAAAAACAAACTATCACAGAGTATATTGTGTGCTCTAAACAGTTATCATTGCTTTATTTGAAATATGTGGAATGAAGATGAAACAAAGTAGAATCAAACCCAATAAGTGAAGATTTCAAAATGTTTAAAATAAAAGAGGAAAAAGAAAAGAGAAAAGTTATAATAATACTACAAAATATCAGATGATGCCATGAAAATTTTACATGCAATGGTAGACACGATATGTTGTGTTCAGTTCATAAATGGTGTCTTTCGAATGAATTTCAAAAACCATCAGACTGCTGAACTGTTTTGATACTATCTGATGCCTTTCAAAATCCAACATAGTATCAAATTGTTTTTTAGATTTTTGGTACCAGTTCATACTGTGCTTATTGCTTGCTATGTGTACATATGGATTTTTTTTTTTTTTTTTTAATGAAAACCTCAAACACGAGAGGTACTAAAACCTATAGTACGTAGTAACCACGCATGGGTTGGAGATTGGGAAGATAAAAGAAAACATTTTTTAACATTAGACTAACTTCTGTAGACTGCAATTTTCAGGAAATACGTATGAAGGAAGGTTGTTCCAGAAAACAGCAGTTGAATGAATAAACGAGGAAGATGAAAAGTTTGTTCTGTGAGTTTCAAGTTAGATATTAAAAGGATGTTGACTGGTTGCAGCACGTGTTCGGACTGCTTTCGAAAAGAGAGCAGGAATTATAGAAGCCAATTCAGAAGAACAGTGCCCATGGAAGTATTTATAGAAAAGGCATGCAGCAGAAACAAAGAGTGGAGAGAGAGTGTTAGAGTTGAGTCATTAATTAACCTAACTGCCCTCTTCTGAATGGAATCAAGAAACCTGAGAGGTTTTGGCACACCACTCCAGATGTGGAAACAATATTCCATGGTAGGGCAGACCTGAGATTTGCACAGAGTGAATAGCTGTTTGGAAGGAAAGTAAATGCCAAGAGTCAAAGAGAAAACCCAGTTTTTTAGATGCAGAGTAAGCAATAATTGTAATGTGCTTAGGCCAAGAAAGATTAGAAGTCAGGGTAATCTCCAATAGAGATATATGATCTTCCCTCAAAATCTGAGTGTCATCTTTGAGGACACTCCGATTTTGAGGGAAGATCATATATAAGCATAGAAGCATAAGAATCCTTATCACTCACCAACATGGAGATCAGAATTTAAGTAATTGGTGGTGGATATTTGAGAAGTTGAAGCTGTTTGAGCAAGGCAAGGTTTCACAAACTGGAAGGTGGAATGCAATGTGCTATCATCAGGAAACTATGGAAGAAGGTCAATGGAAGAAGGTCATTAATATACAAGAGGAAAAGAGTGGGAGAAAAAAATCTGAACTTTGGGGAACACCGGCATTAGTGGAGAAATTAAAAGACAGACAGTAGTCAGAGAGAAAAGTGGATACCCTATTACAAAAAACAGTTGGCAACCATAAGATGGAAGCTTATTTAGAAGACCTTTATGCCAAACACAATCAAAAGCCTTTGAAATGTCAAGAGCAACTGCTAGAGTTTCACAAAAATTTTCCACTGAATTTGTCCATAAATGGGTAACAAAAGCCAGAATATCACCAGTGGACTGACATTTACTGAATCCATACTGGCAATCATTGATCAGATTGAAGGTGTCTAGATAGTTTAAGAGTTGGCAGTTAATTGTTTTCTCCGTTACTTTAGAAAGAGTACAGGTGATTGCAATGGGACGATAATTGGATGGGAGGAAGGGATTTGTCACCCTTTTTAGGAACTGGCTAGTTATAAGCAAATGTCCAAGCAGAAATAAAAACATCTTTGGAATAAGAAAGTGAAAAAAAGGCAACAGAACAGGAGTAATTTCAGGAGCAGAGGTTTTGAGAACAAGTGGAGAAATACCATCAGGACTTGGAGCTTTCTTAGCATCACGATTGTTCAAAATTCTTCTCACATTGTTTTGACGAAAAAGCACAGGAAGCATTGAAGGGAAAGTACTGGGAATGGTGTGGGGGGGGGGGGGGGGTGATTTGCAAATATCATTAATACACCAGTTGGAAGAAAAATAGGATGCTAGTAGGTCAGCTTTATCCTTGGCTGAAGTGGTGATAGAACCATCTGGTTTAGAAAGAGGTCGAAACAGAAGTAGGCAAAAGTTGCTGCCAGTAGCTTTGCCAAGAGACCAAAATGCTCAGCTACCATTTGGACAAGAAGCAAGTTTTCTACTCTTAGTCCATGCGAAATCTAGTTTGGACTGATTAATAACTGCTTTACAATTGTTGCAAGCTTTGGTGTAGGCAGAAAATGAACCTGGAGATTTGGATACAAGCCAATTATGATATGCAACATTCTACTCTTGAACAGCCTTAGCACATTTTTTAGAAAACCAAGGTTTAGATAAATGACAAGATTTTAAAGTGGAGTGTGAAATAAAGGATTCCATCCCTACAAGAATAATTTCAGACAATCTGAGCAAACGCTGACAGAAGTTTGGAAACAGTAATCCAATCAAGGAAAAGAAATCACACAAGTCATCCCATTTTGCATTCTTGTAATATCAAACTACAGAGGGTGGGAATGGCCTTGAGAGAAAGGCACCACTGGAGAAGAGACCATCACCAAGTTGTGGTCTGAAGTGTCTAGAGGACCACTCACCTCGAATGTGTACTTAGAAGGGTTGTTTGTGATAAAAAAAGATCCAGTGTTGGCTGTGTGATGAGAATTGTCCGGTACGTAAATGAACAATCTGTGCGAGGTCATTAGTAATTGCAAAAGCCTCAGAATCTCCACCAGCTGTGTCTGTATGATGAGAAAATGGAAGCCAGCTGGAGTTGTGAACATTAAAATCACAAAAAAAAATTACCTCACTGTTAAGGAAGTTGGACTGGAGAAAGTCAAGTTTAAAGAGAGAAAGTCAAAGATTTCCAAGTGATTAGTTGAGTTGGAAGAACGACAGAGGCAACAGATGAATTTTACAGAATGTAGTAGAGATTTTAAGCCAGAGAAGATCGAAGAGGAGACTCCAAATTACTAAGTCTATGACAGGGAATATCACACAACGGACATATGCACAAGTACCACCTTTGAAGCGAAAGGAATCATACAACAAATAATTCAGACAACTGAGATGAGCAGTGGTTGGGTCAACTGATAACTGAGATTTTGACAGAAAAAGTAAGTGAGGTCTGGCAGACTGTACGCAGAAATGGGCATAATTGAGACTAGAAATGAGACCACATATATTTGTGTAATGCAGTGTTTCCCAAACTTTTTTTAGTCACAGAACATTTTTCTTCTCACATATTCACAGAACACTTAAGAAACACAAGTTTAGCAGGAGCCAAAGAACTGTTTGTTAATATTTTATTACATATGATGCACTGTGCATCAGGTGCATCTTTATTTCCAACACATGTAAAGGCAAAATTCAAATAACTGTCATTATACTTTCGTTTTGGTTTTTATTATTTGGTTCCTGCTTTTTTCACTTTGGATTTTTGGGGAATAAAAGGCTGCATTTGTTTATCCTCACTTCGAAGTGTGACAATATTGTGTTCATTATCATAGACCACAGTTGCACTGTTAGAGGTACTTTGCTTCTCGTTTTAAAGTTCCTTTTTTCAACCACATTTTAATAATAATATTTTGAAATACTAATAATTATCAAAAAAAATTTATACAAAGAAGTGAGTTTAGGTATAATATTGGTCACTTCCTCCTCTCCTTCAACCAGTGTACTCTGTGCTAAATTGCTTACAAATGGCATACTAGGTCACCACATTGCTACTTTTTCGTAGGCGTCATTACCTCTAAACATACTTCTTTATGCAAAGCCCACCAAAATAAAGTGTTCTGCAATCTATTTGATTTTTAGTCTATGCCAGTATATTAATAACTGAAAAAAAATACTAAATATTATAATGATACAAAAATGGTGTATGCTACATATATGCAAAATTTATTTATTATTTTTTTAATTATTAATTGCGATTTTTCATGGAACACTTGTTCACATCTCACGGAACACGGTTTGGGAAATGCTGGTGTAATGAATGAGGAAGTGTTTGGAAGGTTTAGATCTTTTTGCAGATAAGTTTGCTCTATTAGTTTGACAATTCATGGTGTATTCAGTAGTAAGAAAAGGTGGGGAGGGGTGATATGCTGTATGAAGTAATAATTTTTGGATACGGCATACACATGGTAAGAATATCCTTGACATAACGTGGCCTCGACAATGACACCCCCCCAACATACACACTACTTAGACTCCCTCCAGTCACTATCTGGCAGAGTAGAGGCAGTGAGATTATATGCTAGATGATTCTGAAGCCTCCTAGAGAATTACCAATATGTTCGGTATGGTGTACTAACTAGCAGCCGGCCTGTGACACCGTATTAGAGCTGTACCCTCTAAATGTAAGGAACATTTGATCTTGCCATGATGTCCATCATAACCTTGAAAGACATCAATCAGACTGCATGATGGAAGAGATTGGGAAGGGTTTACCAGAGCTTTGCTCTGGAGACTAAACGTGGATTTCACTACTTCAAACCTCCAATAAGCAAAGTGGTGGTATTGCACCAGTTGATGAGAGTCATCTACCACCTAGTATATGTAGTGTTTGTGTGTGTGCGTACACATAAGTGTCCATATAGGCTGACATACTCAACACAATTGGATATTTGAAGCATAAAATCATAGTACCTAAAATAAAATTCCATATTTTAACTACTGTTAAAAAGGCATGCATAGTTCATTACTCCCAAGAATGTATCAAGCTCATTAATGTATTGCAAATACTAAGGCGCATTTAGGGCTAGAGCCTCAAGCTGCGAACAAATTTAGACTATGTATATAAAGTGCTTAGCATCATAATACACAGCCATTTCTGAATAAACAGAAAATTTTTAAGGTGGCATCGTTTTAGGTTATATCTCATATTGTGAATGCCTTCACAACGAGTTGCCATGATATTGCACTACTTCGAATAAGTAACGCTTCACCTAAGGAGAAGACTAATGTTACTTATTCTCAGATAGGTACCACCACCCAGACAGCACTGTTTCAGGGCTATTTGGCCCTTCGTCAGTGAGTGGGTAGGTACCCAAGTGATGCAATGATGGCAAAAACAGTTATGAAGTATAACTCCACAATATGAGAGATGCCTGATGGTGTATGATGTATTTAGACTAAGACGCATTTAGGGCTAGAGCCTCAAGCTGCGAACAAATTTAGACTATGTATATAAAGTGCTTAGCATCATAATACACAGCCATTTCTGAATAAACAGAAAATTTTTAAGGTGGCATCGTTTTAGGTTATATCTCATATTGTGAATGCCTTCACAACGAGTTGCCATGATATTGCACTACTTCGAATAAGTAACGCTTCACCTAAGGAGAAGACTAATGTTACTTATTCTCAGATAGGTACCACCACCCAGACAGCACTGTTTCAGGGCTATTTGGCCCTTCGTCAGTGAGTGGGTAGGTACCCAAGTGATGCAATGATGGCAAAAACAGTTATGAAGTATAACTCCACAATATGAGAGATGCCTGATGGTGTATGATGTATTTAGACTAAGGCGCATTTAGGGCTAGAGCCTCAAGCTGCAAACAAATTTAGACTATGTATATAAAGTGCTTAGCATCATAATACACAGCCATTTCTGAATAAACAGAAAATTTTTAAGGTGGCATCGTTTTAGGTTATATCTCATATTGTGAATGCCTTCACAACGAGTTGCCATGATATTGCACTACTTCGAATAAGTAACGCTTCACCTAAGGAGAAGACTAATGTTACTTATTCTCAGATAGGTACCACCACCCAGACAGCACTGTTTCAGGGCTATTTGGCCCTTCGTCAGTGAGTGGGTAGGTACCCAAGTGATGCAATGATGGCAAAAACAGTTATGAAGTATAACTCCATAAAAAAGTATAAAAGCAATATCATGGCAACTCGTTGTGAAGGCATTCACAATATGAGATATAACCTAAAACGATGCCACCTTAAAAATTTTCTGTTTATTCAGAAATGGCTGTGTATTATGATGCTAAGCACTTTATATACATAGTCTAAATTTGTTCGCAGCTTGAGGCTCTAGCCCTAAATGCGCCTTAGTCTAAATACATCATACACCATCAGGCATCTCTCATATTGTGGAGTTATACTTCATAACTGTTTTTGCCATCATTGCATCACTTGGGTACCTACCCACTCACTGACGAAGGGCCAAATAGCCCTGAAACAGTGCTGTCTGGGTGGTGGTACCTATCTGAGAATAAGTAACATTAGTCTTCTCCTTAGGTGAAGCGTTACTTATTCGAAGTAGTGCAATATCATGGCAACTCGTTGTGAAGGCATTCACAATATGAGATATAACCTAAAACGATGCCACCTTAAAAATTTTCTGTTTATTCAGAAATGGCTGTGTATTATGATGCTAAGCACTTTATATACATAGTCTAAATTTGTTCGCAGCTTGAGGCTCTAGCCCTAAATGCGCCTTAGTCTAAATACATCATACACCATCAGGCATCTCTCATATTGTGGAGTTATACTTCATAACTGTTTTTGCCATCATTGCATCACTTGGGTACCTACCCACTCACTGACGAAGGGCCAAATAGCCCTGAAACAGTGCTGTCTGGGTGGTGGTACCTATCTGAGAATAAGTAACATTAGTCTTCTCCTTAGGTGAAGCGTTACTTATTCGAAGTAGTGCAATATCATGGCAACTCGTTGTGAAGGCATTCACAATATGAGATATAACCTAAAACGATGCCACCTTAAAAATTTTCTGTTTATTCAGAAATGGCTGTGTATTATGATGCTAAGCACTTTATATACATAGTGTATTGCAAATATTACTTACTTTGAAGTTGCTGTGACTTAACCATAGAGCTATAGTATCAATAAAGTAAGAAAGTTCATCAACTTCTACTGTATTGGTTGGATCTTCTAAGAACTGGATTATATCAGTTCCAAGCTGAATACGCTTCTTTATATCTTGAATATTCAACCGAGAAATGAATTCCTGAATACTAGCCGCCATTGCATAAGATGGACTAAATTGTCTCCCAACTTTAAGTGCCAATAACAATGTTAACACAGCTTTGTCATAACACACACATTTCTGAAATAAAAAATTAAAATCAATTTTCATCAACGAATTTTTTTCAGTTTCTCAGAATAAACAAGAAAGATACAAATTTTTACTAAGAAAAATCTTATGGTATGCAGTACACATGGGTTTCTTTCATCTGAATACAATACCACGAAGAAAAGGCAACAGTATCTAGCTACTGAATTATTTGATTCTAATAACTGAGAATTATTGAAAGAATCGTCCAACAACAATAATGTGATATATATTAATTCTGGCCTACACCAATCAAACTGCATTTAAAAACTCTTAATACTAACTTAAATTACATATATAAATCAAATGAAAATACTTTATGATTAAAATTTTAAAATGCAATTATATAAAATAAAATATATTAGATAAAAATTATAAAAAACTCTGTACAATTAAAAGGTTTACACAGTGAGAATATAAATTTATATTCTCACTATATGAGGTTTGATCAGAATGCCCAGGGATGAACTCATATTTGGGAAATGAAGCTTACTACTAATTTTTCAGATCAATCTCCTTTGTAGTCTCCTGGATACTATAAACACCAATTCCAGTGCTTCTGCAACTTCTGAAACCCTTCCTGATAGGGGTTCTTTTGGAATTGCAAATACTTCCTGTCTTGCATTCTAAATAATTTTCCCAGTCATTGCAAATCTGTGAACTTACAAGGATGCTTTAATCCAGTGATTTTCTATCCCTCACACATGCACACTATATTAATGGGACCAGAGTTACCCCATTTAAAAACCTTAAAAACAAGCAAGAAATAATTCAGAATTGTTCATTTTCTGACGTCACCTTTATTTACAATGTTTTCTGAACACAACTATGAAATTTATTTTTTTTATACAAATCCAATTTTTTATATTAATAACATATATTTTTAATTATTTTTTGAAAATAAAATACCTCTGTTCTGTTATTTATCCTCCCTTATTTGGAAAACTGAATATCATCTCCCTTATTATCTTCAATTGACAGCAAGCAAAATGTCTAACAAAAATCCCTTACACTTCAGCAATTGCCCACCACAGACTTTCTTGATGCAAAGGTTAAAATTAACTGCTTGAGGTGCTGCCATGAAGTGTTAAGAGCATACACTTCAATAACTGTACAGGAGATGCATGCTAATTTTAAATTCATGTTTTTCACAGCATGTGCATATAATTACTGAGTCACTTGATCATTTTTTTACTGTTTGTGTGATAATTAACAAAGGCTTCTGGAATTCTCAATGGCAAAATCAAAGAAAACACTTTCATTAAAAGGTACTGAAAATTTCAGCTGTGGGGACCAAGTAGACAGAGTACAACATTGTTAAAGGTCATGTGAGGGTTTGGAAGACATTGTGCACCCACCTCAGGGTGCACAATATCTTCCAAATGTACTTGTGGAGGTGAGGAATTAAATAGATCTAAATCCAGTAAGTACGGCAGATGGAGAACTCCTGTTTCTGGATCATAGTCATACATCCATGATTCATCACCAGTAATGATAAAAGAAAAAGCATGGATCAGCAGGAGAAGATGAAGGTCCTGATGCACGAGAATGTGCCATTCTGTGATCTCTGTGATTTAAAGCCCAAAATTAGTTGAAACATGTAACATTCCCAAATCTTAATGTCGAAGTTTGCAGATGACACGAAGGTTGACAGGGTTGTTAATGACAGTAATGGCAGTGTGCTACTGCAACAGGATCTAGATAATTTGGGCAGATGGGCTAAGAAGTGGCAACTGAAGTTTAACCTTGACAAATGCAAAGTACTGCATATGGGTAGAAGTAACCCCAGAGAAACGTACCAACTGTGTGGTACTACACTTAAGGTGGTAGTAAATGAAAAAGACCTGGGAGTAATTGTGCAGTCAGATATGAAGTTTTCTGAGCAATGTAGACAGGCTGCTAGGGCAGGTCATGGGGTTTTGTCAATGATATATAGGAATTTTGCTAGCAGGGAAAAGGAGGTGATTGTCCCTCTGTATAAGGCAATGGTCAGGCCACGCCTTGAGTACTGCGTACAGGTCTGGAGGCCTCATTTTAGGAAGGATGTAGATTTGCTTGAGCGTGTACAGAGAAGAGCAACACGATTGGTGAGGGGAATGAAGGGATCCTCTTACCAAGAGAGGCTTAAGTTCTGCAAATTGCAGTGGCTGGAGACTAGGCACCTGCGCGGTGATCTGATTGAGGTCTATAAGGCCTTGAATGGGTTGAGCACGCTGAATTCTGATGGGATCCTCCCACTTGTTCAGAATACGAACCTACGGGGACATAAGTTCAAATTAAGAAAGGATAGATGTAGAATAGATGTGCGGAAATTTGCCTTTAGCCAGCGGGTGGTTAATTGCTGGAACAAACTTCCATCTGTCGTTGTGGAAGTTGATAGGTTAAA
The DNA here is from genome assembly GCF_048544385.1 of Mastigoproctus giganteus. Classification (NCBI taxonomy): domain Eukaryota; kingdom Metazoa; phylum Arthropoda; class Arachnida; order Uropygi; family Thelyphonidae; genus Mastigoproctus; species Mastigoproctus giganteus. Next base: position 55,535,838 of record NC_143588.1, read on the forward strand.
TAAATTTAAGGAGGAACTGGACAGGCAATTGGAGGGTATGGTGTGATTTTTTTTTTTTTTTTTGTGGCTGGTGCTGCATAAGCTCCTACACTTGCTTTCTTGCATCAAGTGCCACTACTACTACTACTATCTTGTGTTAAATTGAATGAAGCGTTCCACAAGAAATATCAATGTCATGAGTAACTTCACAGGTAGTTAAACGTCGAGCACTCCTAAACAGATCACAAACATGAGCAACTAAAGCATTGGTTTTTGAAGATGAAGGGCAGCCAGAACAAGGATCATTTTCAATGGACAAGTCACCCTCTTTAAACTTTGAGACTACAAATTTCTTCAAATTATACATAACACCATCTTTAAAAGCTTTCACAAATTTTAAAATTATGTATTTCTGTTGCACTTTTCCCTAATTTGAAACAAGATTTGATAGAAATTTGTTGCTCATCAAAATCACACATTTCAAAATGCAACTAAACAAAAATAAAACATCTTCTATTTAACATGCACTAAGGTGATTCACGCACATTACTAAATCTACATGAGCAGATAAACATTTTGTGACAAGTTGCAACAAGCTCACAGAATTCCAGTTGTTAAACTTACTAAAAGAAAAGTTTTCGCAAAATGTTAAAACGGTTACTGCCAACTACAAGTTTAAGTGCACTAATCTGACATTTGGATACCACAAGTGATGTGGTATTATGTTACATGTGTTGGATCAATGTTTGATTTAAAAAAAAAATTGTAAACTTGTTTTTGTTGCAAATATTAGCAATCTGGTCATTAATATTTCCAATTCAAGCACCTATTCCAAAAAAATAATTACAAATGTCAAATGATCAGAAACTTCAAAAATGTCATCAGAAATGTCAAATGATCAGAAACTTCAAATGATCTCTGGTACATAATTTTTCAACTAGAACAGAGGCAGGAATGCCTACTTTCTCTATTCATGTAAATGATTGTTATTATTTGTTCTTTTCACCTCAAAATATACTATCTGAAATAGATGCTTACAATGCTGAATTCATCAACTGCTAATTTTCCCCAACTTTAATAACAGAATTTTGATACTATTAAACCAGGCAGATTAATTTAATAATTAAAATATATTGTACAAAAAATATAAAATATATTCATTCACAACAAAAAATACAGTATAAGAGATGGATACAGCATGTACAGCATGTCTCCGAGTAGTACCCCACACTGGTAGATTATATTTCCTAATTCAGCAGGCAGCACAGAAAAGGAGTAACCAAGTATAATCAGACAACTGACAAACAATGGCCAGGAAAATAAAATAACAAAAATAAAACAAATAGCATCATTATGTTTCATTTAAACACAGGTTTTAACAAATCATATATTTACATAATGAAGTACTGGATAATATACAGTAGAAGCTATACTGAATAATATACAGTAGAACCCAGATAAGAAGTTTTCCAAGGTACTGGAGGTTTAGAACTTCTTACAAGGGGTACAATTTTTTTCAGCCTGGACTGTACTTGTTAACAGGAGAGACTGCTTCTACAGGAATGGGATACACTTAAATAGAAAGGGTGCAAGAATATTTGCTGATACTATCGAGGCAGTGTTAGGTGGGTCGGAAAACTGCTAGCTTGGGGGGGATACAAGGACTAATAGATTAACAGTAGCCACTGGCAGAGGTGAAAGTGATTCTTGCACTGCTTCTATTGGAATCAGCAGAAGCCTGAAAAACAAGATGCAGGATATTTCAGAGACTACTGGGTACAGGTCATTGCAGTACAAGTAAACACATGGGTTGTGTTAGGGTAGCTAAGAATAGAAACAGGTGCATGTATACTTGGGTGTACACCAATGCTAGGAGTTTAGTAAATAAATTTGATGTATTGCTCAAAACATCAAAGGCAGATATTGTTGGGATATAAGAGACGTGGCGTCACACAGATATAAGGAATGCAGAACTGGAATTTGGGGACTACAATGTCTACAGAAAGGATAGACAGGATAGGAAGGGAGGAGGGGTTATGCTATTAGTTAAGAAACACATAAAATCCAAGGAAGTGAAGCCAGTCAACATCGCTGGACAGTGCAGTGTCGAGTCAGTTTGGTGTGACATAAGCATTGGGAGATCAAAATTGAGAGTAGGAGTGTGATATAGGCCTAATGACTCTGATGAGTATAATAAGAAACTGTACAGGGAAATAGAGTAGGCCAGTACATCAGAGAGTCTTATAATGGGGGATTTTAATTTCCCAGATATTGACTGGAATTTGGGGGCTGGTCACTCACACACTAGCAAGGCTTTTGTGGATTTATTGGATGATTGTTTTCTACATCATCACATTCGGGAAGCAACTAGAGGGAGTAATACTCTTGATTTGATTATCAGTAGTGATTCTTCATGCATTAAGAATCTGCAGATAAAGGAACCACTAAGTGGCAGTGATCACAGTGTGCTGAAGTGGGATTTACTCAAAGAGGTAACTACCATTAGGGGTAAAGGGAAGGGTTATTGCTTTCGTAAAGGCGACCATGATGGTCTGAGATAGTATTTAAATTCTATACACTGGGACCAACTGATGATGTTACCAACAGCAAATTCAAAATGGGTAGCATACCATTACAATAAGACACAGCAACAATCCACTAAGCAATTCAGAACAGTTCAAAACCATTAGAATGTAATGGGAAATGCTTCATGTGGTCGACGATATCCAATTATAGATATCAATGAAAACAATTGCAATATGTCACTTACATTATAACAAAATGTTTATACTAAAACGGTTTTAGAGCTGAAAGCCTCAGAGTACGGAAAATTCATTAATCAAACAAGTTAGTGCAAAGCATCATTTTAGTTCGTAGTAAATCACAGAAGTAAGTGAAATGGTATCATTTTTGTTAGATCTCATATTGTAAATACCTTCACAACGAGTTGCCCTAATATTGCACCAACTCAAAAAAGAAACTTTTAGCCAGTAGAGAAGATCATGTTACTTATTCTTGGCAGATACCACCACCACCACCACCACCAAGGAGAGGTAATGGTATCCGCCAAGAATAAGTGGTGATGGCACAGTATCCACAGCTGGGTTTTATCCTTCACAATGAGTTGCCCTGATATTGCACTACTTCAAATAATCAATGATTCGCCAGTGGAGAAGACTAATGTTACTCATTCTTGGTGGAAACCACCACCCACGATTGGGGTGGTGATAATTTTTTTTTTTTTATTATAAGAATTTCTATATTTAAAAAACATTAAGTGGGAAAACGTCATTATAATAATATACTGTGTATTCTTTATCACATTACTTCTTATGCAGGAAACATTTTTACCCAGGAAACTTCTTACACAAGAAAATAATACATTACAATTAGGGTTTGCATAAAACCGAGAAATTTCAAAACCGATTTTAACCGAAGTTTACTCTTAAAACCAGTTTTAAAACCGATTTTCTCAGACTTAGGGAAAATAATTAAAAGCTTATAACACAGGTATTTATTTTATCTTGGGTAGATTGTACAAATCGTAATCAAATCTTTTAAACAAAGTCTATCACCTCTTATAGTAAAAAAAAATAAAATTAAAATGCTCCAAAAAAGTAACCAGCTTCAGATTATACAAAATTACAAATTGTATTCAATTCCTTTGAATAAAAACTATCTTCTCGTATAGTAAACAAAAAAATAATAATCCCTATAATAATAAATAAATAAAAATAATGTGAAAAAAAAAAACAGCTTGGGGAAATTACTTTACTATTTATTGCTCAGCTTTTTTCTGAAAATGATCCTTTAAAAAGCATAGTATATTAAGCATTTTTCCTGATAGACTTGACCTTATTTTTGTGTTAAAGAGACCAGTGATCGAAAACACTCTCTCAGATTGGATACTTGGTTTAATGGTCAGCAGTGCTCTATAAACTTTCTCCAGCTTTCCACTTCTACTGCGAGTTGCCTCCAAAATTTTAAATTCTTTGCTGATTTCCAATTCACTCGGATATTTTGAAGGCTCTTGAGTTCCTAATCTCTTTATTACACTATCATACTCTCGCATGAGTAACCCTAGCTCAACAGTAACCCTAGATCAACGTATCAACTCTGTGGTACTACGCTGACAGTGGTAGAGAATGAAAAGGACCTGGGGGTAATTGTGCAGGCAGATATGAAGCTCTCTGAGCAGTGCAGACGAACTGCAAGAGTAGCTCATGGTGTCTTGTCAATGATATACAGGAATTTTTCTAGCAGGGATAGGGATGTGATTATTCCCTTGTATAAGGCATTGGTCAGGCCACACCTTGAGTACTGTATACAGGTCTGGAGGCCTCATTTCAAGAAGGATGTAGAGCTGCTGGAAGATGTACAGAGAAGGGCAACAAGATTAGTGAATGGAACAAAGGGTTGCTCTTACTCGGATATTTTGAAGGCTAAGTAACCCTATTACTACTCCCATTTAACCCCTCCATTCGTTCGAAATACCTGTCCAGCTGAGCCTTAAATTTGCAAAGTTTTGCAAATTACAGAGTCTGGAGACTAGGCATCGGCGAGGTGATCTGATAGGTGTATAAGGCTTTGAATGGCTTGAGCATGCTCAATGTCGATGGGATTCTTCCTCTTGCTCAGAATAATCACCTGAGAGGGCATAAATTCAAACTGAGGAAGGACGGATGTCGAATAGATGTGCGGAAATTTGCCTTTAGCCAGCGGGCAGTTGGTTTGTGGAATAGACTTCCATCACTTGTTGTTGAAGTTGATAGCCTAAACAAATTTAAGGCTCAGCTGGACAGGTATTTCGAACGAATGGAGGGGTTAAATGGGAGTAGTGATTGTGTTGTTTTTTGTTTTTTTTTTGGCTGATGCTGAATAAGCTTGCTTTCTTGCATCATATGGCTCTACTAATGCTAATGAGTGTATCTCAACATCGGAACTAGATGAGTCTGTTTTCTTCTAAAAGAACAGTTCTTTTATTTTCAGTTTCTTCATTCAACGCTAAGATTCCTTCGGAATGTTTTGCAAATAATCTCTGATAAATCTCTTCAGCATGTTTTTTCAAAACTTGCTTACTTCGAAAATCAAAAGTTTTTGAACCTGAATCTTCTTTCCTAAACTTTTTGGGGTTGTGTAGATAGCTCAGAAAAGCCACAGTTTGTCAATTTCGTCTTGCATTGTAACGCTGCAAAAGGCTTTGGTGAAACTTTAAAGCAAATGGGTTTTCTGCTGTATCAAGCTTAGCAAGAAGAAATTCTATTGAAGACTATCTTCTGAGGTTATAGCCTTCAGAATCATTTCAACTGGTCGCAAAGTTTCACATAGCAATTCAAGTGTTTTCCAGTCATCATCAGACAGCTTCAGTTGACAGTACTGCACATAGAGCATTTGGAATGCAATTTTTCAATTTCAAAAATCTCTCAATCATATAGAATGTGCTATCCAATCTTGCAATCTAAAATAAGTTTATATTCTTTCCCATTAAATTTTGCTTTAACAAAATTTTGTAATATGTAATTTTTGGTAAGCGATTTTCGAAAAAGCTTGCAAATTTTTCTGACTTTGTTAATAGTTTGTGCAATATTGGCCATTGGATTGAAGAAATAAATGAGCTCATCGGTAAAGTCGGTTTGATAAAGCATGCCTTGCTGTCTTTCTTCAACTTCTTCATTGTCACTACTTTCTTCAATATTTTCATTTTTTTCATTGTCTTTGGGAGACTCAGAGACTGTGGCACCATAATTGATTGCTTTTTCATAAAGTACATCTATAACTGACAGATATATACAATGGGCTATACATTGTTGATGATTAGACGTAATTTGCTTGCCAAACTTAATCATCGGTGGTGCAGGCAACAATATCCTCATCCAAGTTCAAACCAAATTCCTTCAAGTGTCCATCACAATTTGCTCAGTTCTTCTGCTATCAAGTGAATCATTAATCTCAATAAGACATAACGACCAATGATTGTCTTTTGAATGCACATTTATATTCATATACCTTTTATTTTGTACAAACGTATATTCGTCTAGAGTCAATGAATACCGTGGCCCCAAAACCAATGAATTTTTGAAATGCTGAATGAGTTCTTCTTTCTTAGTTTTATAATAATTCAGAACCATATTTTTAATTCCATCCACTGAGGCTGGTGGTAATTTATCGCATTTATTTCTCTGAAGGTGAAGGCTTGATTGTATAAACTCACTCTTGGCAATTGAATTAAAAGAAAATCCATCTAAAGCAGCTAATTTTGAAATCTCTTCTTCCATAGATTTTTTAACGATAAAGTTTTCTAATGTTCTTACCATTTTTACGGGAGGTTCACTGTTATCTTGTTTAATGTCAATCTGATGCATTTTCTTTAAATGCAACATCAAAGATGATGTAGATCCTCCAGACGACTTCATTATCTTCTGACATTTCAAACATTGTGCTTCATCTTTGCTTTTTCGAGCAAAATAATTCTCCAGACGACTTCATTATCTTCTGACATTTCGAACATTGTGCTTCATCTTTGCTTTTTCGAGCAAAATAATTCCATACATTTGAGTTCATCTGAGACATATTAAGAGTAATAAATATTATTAGTAGGAATTTATATCACCGACAATTTTAAATAAAAATATTGAAGATAACAAAGGCACAATACTATGCGTCACTCCCGCAAGCACTGAATGAAGAGGAGTCTAAACGAGGTAAGTTTCAAAATTTTCACGAAAGAAATTTTTTATTTATTTACTTGCAATTTTTTTTTTCCTCAATTAAATCTATTGTATTTTCAAAATTACATAAAAGCTAAATTTGGTGAAGCTGCTTTTTGGAGACCATTTGATCGCAAATTTAATAGGAATAAAGAAGCAAAAAACTTTCTACGATTGAAATTTGATGCAATATTCAGCGAATCTGTTTCTAGTGGTAACCATCAATAAGGCATGTTCCATAACTCCTGGCGAACAAGATAGATGGAACGGAGAAATGTTGAGCATTTTCTTTTACGCTATTGCTCCAACTCACTCAGTCGTAAATGAGTACACCTGCATCGTCCCATGATGCAGGTGGGAACATAAAATAAAAAAACATGTTTAAAACATAAAGCAGTTGAACGATCCAGACAAACGAACAAACAAAAGAAAATGTGCATAACAAAAAAACTATATTCGAGGGCTAACTAAAAAAATATTCAAATCCGGTTTTAGAAGCTCGGTTTCGGTTTTGACAACTCAATATGAAAACCGATTTAACCAGTTTTATAAAACCGGTTTGCAAGCCCTAATTACAATACAGGTAGTTGATAATGGGAATTAAGAAACCAAACCTAGTACAGGGGGAAAACTTACGTGGGAATTTCTTATCCAGATTCTATTGTAATATGACTTCTTTACTTGTGTAGATTCTAGAAGGAAGAGGATAAATCAGATTGGTCAACTTCATATCGGTGGTTCAACTGTTGACAATCCGGCTCAGATAGCTGACAAACTGAATGAGTACGGTGCATCTTCATTCACACATGAGGAATTGTGTAGGGAAATGGAGACCAGAAGTTTAACTCTAACAGGGAACTAAATGATTTTGTAATAAGTGAGAGTAAAGTAGAGAAATTGTTGAAGTTAAACATAAGAAAGGCACCTGGGGTGGACAGAATCTATCCAATTATATTAAGGGAGCAGCACAGGAAGTAAGCAAATCCTTAGCCACAATTATGAGAGCATCCTTGGATTTGAGGACAACCCCCTTGGGCAGGAGATGTGCAAATGCATCCCTAATTCACAAAGGAGGATCAAAGAGTGAAACGAGTATTTACAAAACTGTTAGTTTAACTTCTGTTCAGGGGAAAATAATGGAGTCATTGGTTAAAGAAGCAATGCAGGATCAGCTATACAAGACTACAGCTTTAGTTCAGACACAGCATGGGTTTGTTAAGAGGAAATCTTGGCTGATCAATCTGATGAGATACCATGATGTGGTCACAAAGGAAGTGGATGCAAAAAATAATTTTGATATCATATACTTGGATTTCAGGAAAGCTTTTGATACTGTTGCACATAAAAGACTGCTGTACAAATTGGAGCAGTATGCCATTAAGGGCAAGTTGCTGCTATGGATAAAGGGTGGTTGAGTGGGAGAAGACTTGTGGACTAATGTTATTAGTGGAGTCCCCTGGAGTTTGGTGTTGGGCCCATTGTTGTTTTCTGTAATTATCAGTGATACTGATGAAGGTATATCAGGATTAATGTCCAAGTTGCAGACAATGGCAGGGTTGTTAATGACAGTAAGCTACTGCAACAGGATCTATAAAACAGAATTACCTCTGTTTCTATGCAAAGTACTGCATATGGGTAGAAGTAACCCCAGAATAACATACCACCCATGCAGTACCACACTCACGGTAGTGGGGAATGAAAAAGACCTGGTGCAATCAGATAAAGTTTTCTGAGCAGTGGAGACAGGCTGCAAGAGCAGCTCATGGGATCTTGTCAATGATATACAGGAATTTTACTAGCAGGGATAAGGAGGTGATTATCCTAGTACGGCCACATCTTGATTACTGCATACAGGTCTGGAGGCCTCATTTAGGAAGGATGTACAGCTGCTGCAATGAGTACAGAGAAGGGGTAACAAAGGGTTGCTCTTACTAAGGAGGTTTAATTCTGCAAATTGCAGCATCTGGAGACTAGGCACCCTGCGAGGTGATCTGATTGAAGTGTACAAGACTTTCAAAGGTTTGAGCAAGCACATTACTGATGGTATTCTTCTTCTTGCTCACTTTACGCACTTCAGGGGCAAAAATTCAAATGGAGAAAAGACAGTTGAAGAATAGATGTGCAGAAATTTGCCTTTAGCCAGTGGGTGGTTGATTGCCGGAACAAACTTGCATCTGTCATTGTGGAAGTTGACAGCTTAAATAAATTCATGGAAGAACTGGACTAACTTTTCGAGTGAGTGGATAGGTGAAATGGGAGGGGTTACTGAAGTGAAACTTCTTTAGGCACACTCCAGGCAGTTTTCAGATGGAAGTTACTTGTGTTGATGGATTGACAAAAATGCAAAGAAAATGTGACACAGCAAGCTAAGCCATAAGTAAACACATTACAGGCGTTCTGAATAGCCAACTATCATACTAGGCTGAATGTACTGGTTCTTGTCCGATCACCGAAGTTAAGCAGCATTAGGCCGGGTTAGTAATTGGGAGGGTGACCACCTGGAAATACTTGCTGTAGTTGACTTTTTGCCTTCCTTTATTTTTAATTGGCAAGGTAATAAAGTGTAAATTTTTTTGTGCTTTATATGTTTACTTTTATAGCCTGTGGCTAGTATTCCTCCTATTTTCGCTTATTAGAATCACCGTTAATAGAATTAAAATGCAACTCGTAAACATGATCACAACAACTGGCACTTACTACATATTGCATAGTGAATAGTATCTTGTTATGGAGTGTCCATTGTAAAGTGATTTATCGTACAGTGAACTAATCGTAAAGCAGGGTCCACTGTAGTGAGCATTGTAAGTCATATAGTTAGGGTTTCCAGGTCCTACGTTTTTCCCAAAAGCTTTGTTTTTTTGGTGGATTTTACTTTTTACGTTTTTAATTTGCCTGTAAGTAGGTTTCTTCCTTTTTACAATGAAAATCATGTTTTAAACGTCCCGATAGATATAGTTAAAAGTTGGTAACTAACACAACCCATCAGATGTTGCTGCAACTATTCAAAAACTGTTGGCAACAACATTTTTTCAACAGTTGCCTACCATGAGAAAGGTGGAAGAAGGAAGAAGTTGCGGAACATTGTTCTTTCACTTTCATTGTCCATCGTGTGGGAGAAGGATGGAATGTAGTTTATCACGTACTGAAATGTGAAGTTGTTAATAAGTTATAGTAAGGAATATTGAACTTTATAAAAATTTAATGTACATTGTGTGCTATTATTGGTATTTTTAAATATAAGAACACCTCTGCACATTATTTCTTCTTAATAGCTCTTTCTCAAATTGAGAGCAAGATCCTAGGAGAGGCGTGGGCTTTGGATTATTTGTTGAAAAGTAAGATTAACAAATTATTATATACTGTTAATTTAATTCTCTGCACATTTGAAATACATTGTTAAGCTGATAGACAATATTAGGTATTTGTGCAACTTTTACAATTAATTTTTTTTTAAATTTTTATTATTATTATTATTTTCAGATTGCCATTGACTAATTTTTGATAGAATGGGTAGAGAATCACAGTTCATTAGTCCTCCCAACACTCCTCCCAAAAAAAAGAAGAAATTGCAGTATAGGCAAGTCTACTTAAAGAAGTGGGAAGTAACTTTTGCATGGGTGGCTCCAGCTTCTACAGAGGATCGTGCCTACTACAAATTGTGCAACAAGAATTTTTCTATCAGTCATGGTGGTAAATTCGATGTTAAGCAGCATGCACAATACAAAGGGCATCAGCAAAAAGAAAACGGAAATGTGGGTATAAACAAGTAATCAAGCTATTTTGTTAGTTTTAAAAAACCAAAATACGACAGTGTGATAGCACGTGAACTAGGGTTAATATACCACAATATGAAACAATCATAGTTATAATAGTTTGGACTGTGGTAACAAACCAGCATCATCCTTATTCCATGATTTTGATATTGCAATAAAATTATATTGTGGAAGAACAAAATCAGAACTGTTAGTTAAAAATGCTCTAGCTCCTAAAAGTGTAGGAGACTTTGTGAACATTCTTAATGATCCAACTAAATAGTCAGTTCTTTTGTGTTGCTACAGATGCTTAAAACAAGGGCAACAAAGTTTTTCCCATATGCATTAGATATTTTGATCCTACTAAAGGTATAGAAAATAAATTGTTAGGTGTTGTTGAAAGGGCTGATGAAACAGGTATTTCTATATCTGAAATGTTAGAAAACCTTGAGGCTTTTCACCTTAACCCAAAATATATTTCTGCATACAGTGCTGATAATGCAAATGTAAATTTTGGAAAATATCACTGTTTTTCAGTTGTTAAGGGCAAGTAATGCCGATATTGTTAAAGCTAATTGTGCTAACCATATATTGCATGATGCCGTGAAATATGCTTGTGACAGTTTAAGTAGATATAGAAGACACTATACTGAAAACTTACATTTTTTCTGTATCAGCTAAAAGAAAGAAAAACTTGGAATCTTTCTTTGTGAAGCTGGACTGAATTGGTATGCCATGTATCAACGAGATGGTTGTCCTTAACACCAGCTGTCAAAAGATTACTTCAAAACTGGCCTGCTATTAAGAGCTATTTCCAAAGTATTGATGATTGCCCCAAATTATTTCAAAGTGAGGATACAGATTCAGAAATAAAATTGCAAGTGGTTTTTAACTTTTTTGTCAATGTTGCTACTAAAATTCTCGAGAAAAGTGACTTGAGTATTATGGATTCATACAAATCAATGACAACGATCAGAAATAAAATAAAT